>NC_133753.1:182355715-182720715 GCF_036562045.2 Rhinolophus sinicus
ATTAATTAAATTAACTGTGCATATTATTTTCTATATGTTTATAAATTTTTGACTGATTGGTTGTGATCACTTAAGTCATTAGTAAACATATTGCTATTCAATACAAGATAAGTCTAATTTTAATTCACTTTACTTAAAATAATATTCCTAGTAATGGTATAATTGTGTGGTCCATGGTTTCAGAAAACAATGAGATGTCAAAATTTAAAGTATTTTTATGATCATCTTTGAAAATATGATGAAAAAAAGTCTATGCAGGAATATCTTGCTTTCTCTACCAGTATTTTCAACCTTTTCACCACTAATCAATTTTAACATGTTCTCACATACTTCTGTATATTTTAAGATCTTGGCTACCAAATAATAAGATTTATCAATATAAATCTTTTATTTTAGTTTTAAATTTAATCTAGGCCATGTGTCTCAAATGTTAATCAACATAAAGAATCAGTGTTCTTATAAGGGAACATTTTAAGTCAAAAGCAAAGTCACATTTCTAATTAACTTGAATGACCTCATTCTTATGAATATTACAGAATTTCATTTCAAAATTTATGTAATTACATTGAGCTATAATAGGTTATCTAATAATCTCATACCCGGAAAACTAATGCTTCTAAAGTGATATTCATTATAAGGACACCAACGACGTAGGAGTCAGGACCCACACTGATCCAATATAACCTCTTTGTCATTAGGGACATCTGCAAAAGACTCTATCCCCAAACAAGGACATCTTTCTGAGGTCCTGTTGGGACATAGATATTGGGATACACTATTCGATCCACTACACATGGCTTGAGAATATATTTAAAAATCCACCCAAGTGCACTAAACCCAACAATTTTTACAGCCAGTTCTAATAATCATTCAAGAAACAGATATTTTTTTAGAGAAACTGGTCAAGTGTAGAGCATGAAATCTTCTCATCTAACATATATGAAACCTGTGTGATGTTGCTGCTAAACTGGATAAGAGGACCTTGTGTCTAGTTATCCTTTGTCCAGCATAGGAAAATGTAGGCCAATCCCAATTATGAATATAGTCTCTCAGATATATATATATATATATATGTGTATATATATGTGTATATATACATATATATGTATATATATACATATATATGTATATATATATACATATACATATATACATATACATATACATATATATATATATATATATATATATATATATATATATATATATATATGTATGTTTACAATTAGGAGAATGATACATGCTTTAAATATATACCCATCTATATGAACGTATGAGGGAGAGTTTATCATGGAAAGGGGATTCCATACGTAATTGAACACAGATTAAAGGAGATAAAGCATATGTTTCCCTTAGTTGAATCAAAAGAATGATAACTTGATAAAAATTATCATCTACAGGGAATAAGTTATATTTATCAAACCAACTACAGAAGAGAAATTTCTTAATATGATTCTGGGTATTTAGGAAAAACAAAACAAAACACAAACTTTAAACTGAGGGCAAATGCCTAGTCAGTGTCCATTTATTACCTTTAATTTTAAAGAAAAACTTAATCCTGTGTTTAAACATTTTCTGTCTAGGAGAAGATGTGTAATTTTTATCATGGTACAGTAATCAGTGTAAGTTTATGTTTAGTAAGTTATCCATCTAAAGCAGGGATGTCTTGTTTGATTCAACTAAATTTTCTCTAACAAATATCTTCACAAACACCATTGACTGCAGCAAATTTGGAATTAAACACCAAAGTAATTTTACCTTTGCAGGTAATGGTTGTTTCCATGGGAGATTTCCACAAATCTTTTGTAACTTAGTGCAAAATATCCCATGAAAACTTTTTTTACCCACCCCCCTCCTGGAAAGAAACAGCTTAAATGCAATTTCTTGAACACAAAGAACATATATTAATTTAAGCCAAGAAAACATCTAACTTTCAGTTACCCTTATGTAATCATCCTCTTCATTCTCCCCTATTTTTGAAACAAAGCATAATAATTAGTCTGACACTTATTACATTCACAGTATTATATAAACAATTTCATGTCCTCTCAAGTTTTGCCATCAAATGCAAAAGAGATTTGTGACCTCTGGTTTCTTTTCATTTTAACCTCGAATGAATCAGGATATTTGGATCTGCAAATTTTTAATTGCATATCCCTGTTCCAGTGCTTCCTTTTAACCAATTTGCTTCACAATAAAATGTTTTGAATAGAAACATTCTCCTGATTATCTCAACCTAATTTCTAAATGCATATATTTCCATCGATAAACATTTTTGTTTCTCATTACTAGTATATAACCCAGGTAGCATTTTATCATTACTGGTCACATTTAAGCCAGATATAATATACCATGCAATTTAGATTTTAATTTTCCTTATAATTTACTATACCAAGGATACAACCCTACTCTTTAATCTGGTTTGATATGGCCCTTTCCTTTCTAACAAACATAGTGAAATCTTGGCTGATTTCTGAGTTATCAGGACAAGTGTTCAGTGGTCTTTAATAGAGTGCATATACTTTCATTATTCAACTGAATAACACCAGGAGATAAATTAAATGTCACCGACCACATTTCTATTTTAACCATGTCCTGAGAATTAGATTTACTAATACTAAATTCCTTCAAATTGGTGTCTTTTCCTTTCCCCAAAGAGATCACATAACCCATGTGTTGGGAGTGGCAGTATTTTTTAAAAGTACCATGAGGCTCATGATTTCTTGATAACCACGTGCAAGCACATACCTTAGGAAATAAATAAATCCCTTTATGAGTTCCATACCTTCTTTCTTGGAGCACATGAACTTGGGTTAGTTCAGTCAAGAGGGGAAAGGGCTTACTGTCATTAAGGTGGCTCTATGATAGAGGTATAAGAGGTATAAATGTAGTTAATTTATACCCCTCCCCTTATTTGTGGCAAACATTCGTGCTCTGGGCATGTGAAACTGTAAACTGGGCCATTGAGCATGAAAAACAATTAAGTAGCAAGTCAATACCATACAGCAAAAGGATCTTGAACAAAATGACATAAAATATAATCTATAGCATTGTTTGATACAAGACTAGTTGTTAGATACATTGTTTAATGTATTCCACAGATTTTAGATCTCCAAAAATACTAGTTTTCCCCATATTTGGATTACTCAATCTATTTTGGAAAAATCATAAAGAAAACAAAATAAAACAAAAAAGGCTAATAATTAGGAGTAATTAAAAAAAATAACACCTCTAAACTAGCAGGATATAATTAAGATAGAAATATTCACTAATGATGAGCAAAAATTTAAACTATTTGGAAATCTACGGGCAATTTCTTTGAAGTTTTCAGTATATGGGAAAAAATATGGACACATATCTAGTTGATAATATCCTTTGCAGCCTTTAATAGCTCATCAAGATGATCCTTATAAGAAAGAACGTCTCTAGGACCAGAAAAACTCTCCTAGTCTGATGAGGGAAGACTAGGAGATTCCAATTCAACCATCCATGACCCTGAAATGCCTGTATACATGCATCTCTTTTTAATAAGTTAATTTTGTCAATATTTAGGTTTCCAAATCTCAGTTAATTAGATGCTCCATAGGGAGATTTTTAGCCACTTCAGAGTAACATTACCTCCCTCAAATAATCAGTTTTTTATAAAGTAAAATAAATGTGTTTACAGCAGAAAGTTAGATGCTGCAGTAGTACTAGTATGTTTCCTAATGTTAACCCTACAAAAAGAAATGCATTTTAAATTTATTAAAATGTATATAAAAAATCACATATTATACATTGAATGTACTATCAAATTTGCAATACATTTTCTATCAAATTTGCAGTAAAATTTCCACAGATTTAAGGAGTTCCTCTTTCTTGCCTTGAATACATAGTGAGATGTAAAGGATACTGGCTCTAAATAACAAAGCATTTGTGTATGTGTTTTACACATAGAAAACCAAAGAGCCTGGTGTTGGTTTTAAAAGCATCTTTGTGTTGCAATCAAAACAACCCATAGAAACTTCAGAATATTTTCCTTTCTTAGGCAGTTATTGCCCTGTCCACTTTACATCTGGATGGAAAGAAGGGAATTCTAATTTTGGGGGAAAACATAATTGCATCCTATTATATAGCCCGAGACCAATCATTTGATCTGAATTTGATTCTATGTATGACTTTTTTTTTTCATAAATTAAAAAGGACACAATGAAAATTAGAGCCTTTGTATTTAAATCTAACTCTTCTCTGCACTCTCCTGACTAGACATCCAGGGATGCTTAACACCCACCTGTGCGAGGTTACCATTTATCATGTCTTTATGTCATAACTCCCATTCACATCAGTACTCACAATCTTTCATGTGCAACATAAATAAGTTTAAAATTGTCAATCCAAGTGCATACATTGTATATGTTGTAGAAAGAATGCACTTTATTTATTTTATTTTTTAATAATTAAATTTTGTTGGTGTGACAATGGTTAGTAAAGTTACATAGGTTTCAAGTGTACAATTCTGTAATACATCATTTATTAATATATATCACACTGTGTGTTCACTATCCAGAGTTAGTGTTCCTTCCATCCCTTAAAAAAAAAAAAAAAGTCAATAGGGATTAACTTGCTAGATAATATACATTTTATGATACAAGATATCATTAATTTTAAGAGTCCAAGTAAATTCAGAAGAGACTTGACAGAGAGCTCCTACAAATTGTCTTTAAAAATTTTATCAAAGGTATAACAAAATCATAGAAAGTCCATTAAAGAGAAAATAATTTAAGTCTAGAGCTTTCATTCATTAAAAAACAATAACTGGCTCTCCAAGGAATAATTTTGTAATTAAACTTCATTTGGTTCTGGTTCTTATTAGGCTATGGTTTGTACTTTAGTTATATGAAACATACTATTAAAACTCTTGGTGTATTAGTGTGGCTAATTGAATTCACAGGGAATGCCTGTAAAAACTTATGTTTTTATGTTTTTGTAAATATTCCTAGTGGGAGTTGGCAGTTGACTACTTTCTATTACAACTCTATGTTGTTCAAACTATTAACAGTTGATAATAAAAACAAAAATATATCCATTTTAGTACCCGAAGGTTAGAAACAGCCTCAAAAGTTTAAACTTCCCTCAATCTTTTAAATCTCTTATGTAATTCCTATGTTTAGTGATTAATATTGCACTCAGATCAATGCATTATTATTAAGGAGGAATAATAATTCCTCCTTAATAATAAGGCAAAGCGACTTACATGTTCAGTTTTGTTCAAATAGACCTTTTTAAAGAAAATAGATTTCTTGTCCCTAAAGATCCAATAAGGCAAAAAAGAGGAAAAAAAAGAAAAAAAAGAAATCATTCTCAGTTTACTTTAGATTTCAATTTTATTGAAATATTATTGATCATATCATACCCTTTACATTTAAATTGCATTTGGCAATCCCACCATGTGCTCTGTGATTTTTATGGACTGCTGATACAATATATAAATGACTATATTAAACTCTCCCAGATCAAAGCCCTCCAACAGAATGAGATATCACTAGCAATGTAATAGAAGTGTTTCTTTCTTCAAACATTGCATGCAGTAAGGTGAGATAAATTTAAGAAATGGTCCCAGAGGCACACATGTGAATATCACATGGGGCACTCATTTGAACTAGGTATGAAGGACTCTGAGACATCCTCACCCTGAAAATAACCAGATCTTGCAGAAGTCACACTCTTTGTAGTGATGAGGGTCACTTAAACGGGGGGAAGTCCCCAAGAATTGCCTCTTCACATAAATAGTAAACACTATAGTAGGGAGCACAGAAGAGAAAGCAGCAGGCAAACTTCAGAGAGGGAAATGTGTGTCTTCCTAAGGGCGAACACCAAAAGACCATTAAGAGTAGCAGTAACTTAAGATACAAAACTTCTGGCAAGTAGCAAAGTGACATTCCTCCACCTGGATCTCTGGTTCCTCTCTCTCTCTCTCTCTCTCTCTCTCTCTCTCTCTCTCTCTCTCTCCCTCCCCTCTTCCCTCTTTCCCCTCTCTCCCCTCATCTCCTATTGCAATCACTGAGCCAGGTCATTTATTGCAGCCAAGAAATTCCCAATTTAATGGTTCTCCTGGGTGTAATCAAAAGCAGAAGCAGATTCTCTGCAAGAAAGTGTCCCTGTTTTATACTCACTGGACAAATATTGACAGATGAAAGAATGAGTTTACGTGCAGAGCTCATCAAACACAGAGAAAAGCACTCTGAGTTTGGGTCACCAGAAACAAATAAACAAGTAAAACAAAACAATAAAACGACTATAGATCCTTAAAGACTGTAGACATAAGTGTTGTATGGATCAGGCTTTTCCTGAGAAACAAACAATAGTATGTGTATATGTATATACGTGTGTATGTGTACGGGTACGGGTATGGGTATGCATATATAGTAAGTCATTGGCTCCCATGATTCCAGAGACTGAGGAGTCCCACATTCTGCCATCTGTCGTCTGCCATCTGCAAGCTAGAGACCCAGAAAAGTTGGCAGCGCAGTCAAAGTCCTGAAGGCCAGAGCCAACGATCCAGATTCCAGGGTGAGTCTGAACGCCTGAGAACCAGGAGCACAGAAAGCAGGAATAGTTCAATGTCCCAGATCAACCAGTCAAGCAGAGAGTGAATTCAAGTTTCCTCCATCTTTTTCTTCTGTTTAGGCCAGGGCCAGGGGAGTCCACACTGCGGCCTGCGGGCCAACTGCGGCCTGCAATCCAATTTTAATTGGCCCACAGCAAATTCCAAAAATATATTTAGTTTACTTAAATAAACCGGGTGAGGCAATGTGTACTTCACCTCGAGTGAGTGGCCCGGCTGTTTGTGTATTTTACCGCATATGGCCCTTGGTAAAAAATGTTGAAAAAAGTTTGGACATCCCTGGTTTAGGCCCTCAACAGATTCAGTGATGCTCACCCACATTGGGAAAGTCCATTAGCTTTACTCAGTCCACCAATTCAAAAACTAATCTCTTCCCAAAACATTCTCGTTGACACACACAAATATAATTTTTAATCAGATATCTGGACATCCTATGTCCCAACTAACTTGATACGTAAAATTAGCATATCATGCTTGTTTACTATATATAAAATTAACCATCACATATGTTTAAACGTACGCTGTCCACAAAAACCTCATGAAACAAAGAACCATCACTAGACATCTGTCACTCAGAAGGTATAGAGTCATGTAAATTATTTTTAAGCCTGTACAGGCAGATTTACATAAAGAAGGTGGAGGATGAGTGGGAGATTGAGGTGGAGACAATGTGAAAAAGCTGAGAAGCACCCCATCTCCCTTCCTACTGAACGTTTTAGCAGCTAAGCTATGTCTAAGCTGAATGTCTGCTTTTGCTTTCCCACCATCCATTCTCCAACACTCCTGGCTTCAGATTGAATTCTGTGCAGTTCCATACAAATTAAATCCATATCCCAGCCAGTTTAAATCAATCCCAACCCATGCAGTCTCTCTCCTTGGAATGAGCAGTGTAGAGATGAGCATGCGATGTTATACTGTGCAATCAAATATGGAAAGTATTCATGAGACCCGGATCAGCTACTATGATAGAAGCCCAGACACAAAGGATAGAGTCAAGAAAATCAGAAAAAAAATTTGGCGGGGCCTCCTTAACAAAGACTTCATAATTTTTATTCAAAAATCCCCTTCATTGTTTAAGCCAATTTGAGTAAGATTTCACATTTTTGATGTAAAGACTTTCTAATGAATAGCTATGTAATTGACTCTTACATATGAATTATTTTTATAATCTTATCTCTGCAAGGTGATATACTATGTATGATATTAGCTACCCAATCCTTGAGTATGATATGAATATAGCTAGCAAAATGTTCTTTCTTCACAACAAACATTTAGAAAAGCACAGGGTAAAATGAATTTAAATAAAATTATTTAATTATTTTTACATACTCATGTACAAAAGAAGGGCAATAAGATATGCAACAGGCCATGATAGATTTCTCATTTCTTAGTTTGGCCAAGGAAACTTTCTAGGCCCATAGGCCAAGGGCATTACCACCAGTCCTTTAGATATTAGTAACTAAGAAACTTCAGAAAACTGATAACCATTCTTTACAACTGCACACATCAGGAGATTAGAGATGGCTTTGCTGAATCAGCATAGTATTATGAACTGACAATCAGCTTGAAGAAGACAGCTCATTAGCAACCTAAACCACGAAAACACCACAGAGAACTAAAGATCTCCATGGGTGACACGGAGCTGAAAGCTGTCAGTGAATACCATTTCCTCTTCAGCACAATTGCCTTTAAAAGAAAAGTTAATGGGAAAAAATAGCAAACCAGATCAATAAAATCAGCATGACCTTCAAGATGGCAGGAGGCAGAGCATGTTATCCAACCAAGCTAATGGTTTTTGAGCAGCCAGAGATTCCACTTATTTTGAGGAGTTTATTATTTGTATCTCATATGAACATAACATTAAAAAATTTTTTTGAAAAATAATTATTTAAGAATTGACCAAACATGTTCTATGTTTGTCAGAAAATGCAAGGAACCATCATTAAGTCCATCTAAAGATTAAAAAGGCAGACTATTTGAAGGAGTTCTGCACAGTATCAAATTAAAAAAAATAATAACTTTAATGAGAAAAAGGAGTAGGGGTGGTATCTGTGTGTTTATGTTAGGAAAATATAGTGAAAGCAATTGTTCAAAAGCATAGATATGATTTACAAGTTCACTAAGAAAAAATGTCAAACAACTGAGAAATATTTATACTTTATGATTCAAACATCTATATAAAACCAATGAGTAACTTTAGGTTTACTAATTTCTATGATAATTCTCCATTTTCTTTGAATTTGTAAAATATAAACACAAATGAAAAGTACAAATATAATCAACAGTCAATTAAGGTATAAATAAATATATAGAAGTAGGAAGGTATTTGCATAGGTATATTTATATAGCTATATAAAATCTAAATTTTGTGTGCAAAATCAACATATACATATATACAGACATACATAAAAATGAAGGAATATTATATGTAAATATATGCATATAAATATGTTTATGTCTATGTATATATACCGGGGTGCCAAAAAATGTATACAAGTGGACACTTTGGTCAACGTTGCTCAAGTAGTAGTTTGCCGTAATCATGAGTCTGGACACTGATGGTAACCACTTTGAGCACGTCTTGTAATTGCAGACATCAAACGTGACTTGTATTCATCTTTTGTTATTGCTATATATTGAGTATTACAATTTTAACACAGCTTTCTTTTCTTAAAATGTGTATACAAGTTTTGGCACCCTCTGTGTGTATGTGTGTGTGTGTGTGTGTGTGTGTGTGTGTGTGTGTGTGTGTGTATATATATATACATATTATAAATAATATGCAATAGTTTATTCACGTAAATATAAAATAGGATTTCTGTTAGCAGGGAAGACAAAAGGTTGATATCATATGAAATCTAAATAACAAATCTCAGAAAAAATACAACTTTTCATCGTTGTACCTCATAACAATTGACATACATTACTTGAAAACAAGTAAAAAACATTAAGTTCTAAGTGCCACAAATAGAATTACAATAACACTGTGAAGCAAAAGCCTATGAGCTGTGAAAAGAAAATTGCAGTTAAAAACATTTCATTCTATAGAAAATATGGAAAAAAGTTTTCAGATGTATATAAAAACTCTAAATATACATACATGTATTTCTTACAGTGGCTCTTCCAGGTAAATCTACCTGGAAACATACCTCAAGTGCTAAGTATAACATTTCTTGTAGAAAACATGCATGTGTAACAATATTATGCACTTCAAATATTACTGCTATATGTAATCAAACTTTTTCTAACATTACAGTGAATTTCTTTGTTGGCTCTTATTGCAAATCTTAAGTATCTTTCTTTATGAATGTAGAAACAGAGATTATAGGCTAATGACTGACAGTCACTTGAATTGAAAATAGATTGCAAAATGTTACCACACAGAAGATTTCTATTTGCAGGAAACAGTCTGTCATGGTGGCACTGAGAGAAAAGAAAGACTGCATTGTTAAAGAAAATAGTTCCTCATGTCACATGTTTGGGGAGAAATAAAGACTAAACAGGACTTCTAAAATAAGGAAATTGGCAACTAGCCAGGAATGTTGCTCTAACCTCTCTAAATCACAAAGTATCTTCAAATAGTTGGTTCAAAAATAAACCTACTTCTTATAAATATTAACAACTTTAAAAAGAGAGCCATGTGAATTAAAAAATAAAAAATAAAGAGAAAAAAATAAAACATGAAGTACTCTTACCAAGAAAATAATAATATTGCTTAGTATTGTGATAAAACATTTCTTCATTATTCAAAAATAATAAATCTTTAATATGCATAAAGATTTTTTAAAATGTTAACTACACTGTATCGGGAAGGAGATGGTGAGAGATCAGAGAAGATGAAACTTGCATTGGAAGAATTTAAAAAGGAGAAAGGAAAAATAGATTGTCCCAAAAATGAAGGCAAACCTCTAAATATCAAATGGGAGAAGAGATTCCAAAATAAAACACATAAGGAAGATTATATGATTCCAGGCTGTGTTATTGAAACAGATACCATCTTTGTTTCGCAGGTTTAAAGGTTTTACTTATAAGGCAGTGGTTCTCAAACTTTTTCATCATAGAGATCTTTCATACTCTTAAAAATTACTGAGAATCCCACAGAGCTTTGGATGATATGATATATATCCAATAACATTTACCATATTTGAAATTGAAATTGATGTATTTATATTTAGTTAATAACCATGATAAGCCCAGTATATGTTAACACTAGTAACACATTTTTATTTAAGACATTTTCAATGTAAAAATATGTGAGAAGGTTGGCGTCGTTTACATTATTGTTTCCCTTAACTGAAGACACGTGGATACTCATATCTGCTTCTGCATTCAATATGTTATATCACATTATTTTGGAGCAATAGCATGAAAAAAATATCCCTCTTTAAGAAATATGTAGTTGGAAAAGGGCAAGGATTTCTTCAAAGCCTTTTCAGATAATCATGGATATTCTTATTTGATACTATACCAAATGTAATGTGGGATCTGATCAATGATAAAATCCATTGGCCCATCTTGTGCTTTTAACAGATCTTTACTGAAGCATAATTTTTAAATCAATCCTGCCTAATCCTGAGGATTTATATTATATATGCATTGTGTGAGTGAGTGTGTATGATACCCCCATCAGATGAGTGGATAATGTGGTAATATGGTATCGATAGCATCTGAAGTATTTCTCCCTATCAACCAGATGCTAGGTCTGGGTAAAATAGCTCACCAGAGATTTTTGGGAACATATACATAAAAAAAAAAAAAAAAAAAAAAATGCTGGAATTACTTGGACATGTGTCTAGGCTACATGAAGTCTGAAAAGCTGAGCCCCACCCTAAGACTGCGGACTCACTCTATTCATGCTGGCAACCATTGACAGAGTGATTGCTCATAAAAAAACAACAACAAAAAACACACACAAAAAAAACAACGGGATAGAGACACAGAGCACGTGTTCATTAGTATTTCCCAGGCTGAAACCCCTGAATAATTAGTTAACCTTATTTTGTGCACATTGTGTGTGTTCCAATGCCTATTATTGTTAATCCTTAAATCCATTTCTCCATGAAACAGATTCATTAGTAAGGGAAGGGATTATTATAATACAACCCAAGTAGGACAGACACTCATGACATAAAACACGTTTGTGGCCTCTCATAAATATCTTTTATACATTTATATATGGCATTTTTATTTTTATTGATTTCTGTTTTTTGGAATAGCATAAAACCTTCTGTGGGATGTGGCAGGATGTGAGCATGGGGAGAGTTATCTCCATCATTCTAGAATATAACAGTTAAAGAAATATTGAGAAATGTAAATCAAAAGTTACTTATGTTTTCTAAAATCCATTCATAGCTTAGTAACCGTAAACACTGCCACTGCTTTTTTTCATCGAAAATTATTTTATCTGTTTAAAAATATATAAAGTACATACAATGTATGGGGAATTTAATTTCTTCCAGAGAGAATTCTAAAACCTGCTTCTAGGGTTGAAACTTTAAATGGGTAGCTAATGATATTCAATATCCTGGGATATGATTATAAATAATAATCTAAAAAATATAATAAAATTGAATTTTGACCTCTTATTCACCTCTGAATAAAAATGATAAAAGTCCATGGGGACTAAGGAATTTAAACTGAAGGAAAAAAAAAAATCAATAAAATTAAGTAGACTTTCCTCAGTAGCCTGGAGTGTATCTTTATGTCTGTACTAAACTGCAAGTAAAATCTTTCTTTCTTTTCATTTTGCATTGACATAAAGCTCTATACATTATTACAGAAATATAAAAATAAATCTTTAATAATCATTCAGGTTAATATCTTTGAAAGAAATTACTTAGCCTTTTAGAGTTTTTGCTCTGTTATTTAGTTAAAGTCACCTTAATAATTCTTGAAAGATGAAGATTTTTCTACTTATTTATTATTTCCTAATTTAGCTCAAAGATGACTCCTTTGAAGTCTTAGAATTACTTATTTTTTCAAATTTCTTAATTGTTCCAGTTGCTTATTTCTCTAGGTCCGAGATATTGGTATGAATTTTTTTAAAACTTTTTGCTGCAGTTACTTTAAACTGAAGCAGTTCTAATTTTTGATGCTCTATATTATATTGTAAGTCATTGAACATATATACATGAGTATACATAAATATGCATATATGCACATGCATGCATCTCTAAACATTTATATTTCAATTTGAAAGTTACATATGCTTGAATTTTGAAAGTTGAATTTGATGTGTACAGACCCTACCTGCACATGGATAGGTTCCCCTGTAGAGATGGCATTTTTGTATGTCACATATCATTGTCACTGACTTTGAGATGTTCTAAGAATCACTTGCATGAGCCAGCAGAACTAAATTGGAAAATTTGTAAATAAGTGTAGTCAGAGTAGTTCTTGAAAAGTCAGTTTTCTTTGATGAAATACATTTAAAACCCTATTGCCTCTTGTGTTTAGAATCTATGCTCCTGAGAAATAGCCAGAGGGTGAATTCCTGAGTTTTTACAAAAAGTCACACTGGAGAGGAAAAGATGACAGAAGCAGTAATAAATAACATGAATGATTGAAAAGCATTTTGTATGAATGATCTGCTTTATTCTTCTCAACCAGTTTATAAATTAAAAATTACTGTTCTTCTTTTATGAGGATGGAAATTGAGCCTATATGGTTATGTAACTAACTTCAACAGGATCATAAATCGAGTAAGGGCCAAGATAACAATCTGGTTTTACCTCATTTAAAAGCATATTCTCTCAATAACTTGACTATCCTTCTTCCTTCTAGGGAATGCAAGCCACACTTCCTGATAGACAGGAATTCTTGGTACATTAATCATCGATTGAGTAGGCTTCAAAATAACATCAGAATAATTTCCATTTTGTCATTTTTTACTTTCTTTCTTTCTGATTGATTCTATATCCTGTTCTTCCTCCAGAGATGAGGTCGGACAATTATATTCGTGAATTCATTCTAGAAAAAGTACTACAGACCTCATTGCTGAATATCACTACAGTCACCTTCAAAGCACTCCACTTGGGAAGCTATGCACTGATCCCAGTGCTTAATCCACCCTTCAAAGCAATTTTGGAACTTTTTCTGGAATGGCCATCAGAGCTGTCATCATTTTACCTATGATGTCGTGAATGTCATCTAAATGTCCTCCTTTTAATATTTCCTTTATCTTTGGGTAAATAAAGAGGTCATTGGAGGCCAGATCATATGAGTAGGGAGGGTGTGCCAATACACTTCTTTGTTTACTGGCTAAAAACTCCCTCATAGACAGTGGCATGTGAGCTGGTGCATTGTTGTGATGTAAGAGCCATGAATTGTTGGCGAAAAGTTTAGGTCGTTTTCATCTAACTTTTTCACTCAGCCTTTTCCGCACTTCCAAATAGTAAACTTTGTTACCTATTTGTCCAGTTTGTGCAAGTTCATAATGAATAATCCCTCTGATATAAAAAAAAAAAAATGGTTAACAACAGCGTTGCAAAAAGTTCGTGAATTAAATTATCAGAACTTGTATTTACAAACTTGGACCCTCCTGTTCCTTTTCTGTCTCACCTTCCTCTTTCTCTTCCACATCCTCCTCTATTTCTGTCTCTTCTTTCTTGTAACCTTTTTAAATGTTTCCTTATTATAAGGAACTATATGACACATGTACCCACTCTAGGTACCTCAGGGGGGGTTATTTCTGTATTCAACTTTGGGACAAAACTTTCTTCTCTTCTCTGTTTTGTTCAATGTAAGCAGCCCAAAGTGGAATGCTATCAACTTGCAGGTTGTGAAAGTGCAGAATCAGTGCAATCCTTTAGGACTAACCTCCTCCAAAATGATTCAAATGGAGTTATCTTTCTGTAATCTTATTCTGCTTGCTCTTTCTGCTAAATTTAAATATTTTAATCATGTTATTTAAATAATTATTTCCTTGTTACTGTCTGCCTCCTTAGGTTCTTGTTCTTTGTAATAATAATTATAGATATTGTTGGGTGGGGAATTCTTTAATTGAAGAGATATACTCCTATAACCAATTTCATGAACATAAGGAACAGTAACTTCCGAATATTGAAATACAAACAGAGCAGACACGTTAGAGCTTACATTCCCAGACTGCAGGGTTAAGTGTTGAATATCTACAGTAAAGTCTCTCAAAATTGGGTTCAAAACATCAATTGTGTATATTGTGAGGTCCCAAAAAGTATAGAAGAGCCCCACCTGACTTGCTGACTAGCTGGTTGCAAACTCTGGGATTACAGTAAACGTATAATTACAGGGGTTCATTATTTGATTTCACTGTATCTTACTAGAAACATTATTTTAGATATATTTAAATAACTAAACAGGTAATGTGGCCTATTCTACCAGTACAAATGTTTAGATACAAGCAAGTAAAACTGTTGACCTGTCCACAAAACTGACACAGTTGTTTTGCATCAGTTTGTAGCATCATCTTCTCTCAATTCATTTTACTCTACAAACATTTCTATAACCATATGTGTAATCATTCTCAATCACTCTTTCATTTTCCCCCAGTGACCCACCTAAGAAAACACAAACATATTTATACGTTTTAAATCACTAGTCACATCATTCCATTAAATTTGAACCAAAATCTTTATTTTATATTACTCTATTAAATTTACATCAGAAGAAGAATCAGAAATCCATATCTCCCTTAATCTTCTGGTGTGGTGCTTTACTTATATTGCTTCATACAAAGCTAACTTTTTTATGTATCAATTTTAGACATATGTCTTTTTAAATCATAATTTACCATTTCTAACTTTGCATCGTAGTCAGTATTTTAAGAAGAAGACGTTAAAGCACTGCCTTTGTGACTAAAGTCTTTTGTTTCTGGATGAATTAATTCAGAACATTTTAGAATATCTGGGGCAATTATAATGTGCAGCCAAAATGGAGAACCATTGATATCTCAAGTGACCAGTAAGAACAATTTCTCTGAAGTCTTATTCCAAAGTGCCCTTTGTCTTTCTTTGAGAACAGACAACTACCCAGGTTTTTGATACTCATTTCCTTCAAGTTGTGCCATTCATTTATATATAGTGTTATTCAGCCCAAACCTCTACCACTCCACTTTTACAAAATGAAAGAAAATTTAAAGTTTAGCCTAAAATCTCCCTCCGCACAGCTTAGAGGTTTTCCTCAAATTGTAACACACACACACACACACACACACACACACACAAATTATAGTAGTAGAAGAAGAATTATATGAACATACGTCGCACATCTCACCACCATCTTTACTTTCTAGCTCTAACTCCTTGACAGGAAACCCATCAGAAAATAGTGCATAGATAGCTAGCTAGCTAGCTAGCTAGATAGATAGATGACAAATAGATACATAGTTTTCTTTAGTAATATTAGTTAGTAACTTATTTGTATTAAATGGGGGGTTCAATAAACTGTGACCATGAGCTAAATATCTCTTATTACCTGTTTCCCCCACCGATGTATATCACCCATGATTACATAAGTGAGATATAGTTAGCCTGACTTGATGCTTATGTAGAAATATGAAACGCTTCTATACTCGTTGAGATGCATGAAATTAATACTTAAAAGTCCAATTTCCAGAGGTGTATACTTAGACTCCCACAAAATTCTGTGCATTGGTACTTTTTTATTATTACTATTTTAATCACTAGAGACTCGTGAAAAATAAAGCATCTTGGAAAAATCTGCATAAATACATTCTTTCCAATATCCTTTGTGAAAATTTTAATATGATATTTGATCGAAATTCTAAATGGATCCATCCAAATGAATTTTGACTTGCCTGTTACAAAATAATGATATGTAACTAATGTGTAATTATCACAATGAAAAACATATTAATAAAGTTTTAATGCATACCTTTAGTCACAAAACAACACAGTTTAATAGATATTAAAAGTCATTGACTTATGAAAACAGAATGTAACATGAGATCCTAAATTAGGTCCTGGAACAGAAAAAATAACAAGTAGAAAAAGAGGGTGTAATCAAAATAAAGTTTGTATTTTAGTTCATAGTATCCTACAAATATTACTATTATTATTAAACTATTATCATTTTTATCATTACGTTATGATTATACCAGACATTAACATTAATTAATCTGGATGAAGGGTGTGTGTGGAACTCTGTTCATTTTTGCAACTCTTCTGTAATCTCAAGTTATATCAAACTAACAAGGTTAAAAGAAAACAAACGTCATTGTAGTTCGAGTCTATCTTTGGACAGTTCTAAAACTAAAAAAAAAACACACGTTTTTATACTGTTCCTTTAGCTCCCACCCATACATTCTAATTTTATCTCTTGAGAAACTATAGACTACAGTTACTACTTTCTTTGTGATGGATGGTTTTGGATATTTGAATGGACTTATCATATCACCAAAATGTTAACTTTTCCAAGTTAAATACTCTCTAGGCCTTCAGCTTTTTATCACGTAATAGATTTTCAGTACCTTCATCACTGAGTCACTTTCTTTGTAAAACTGAAGGTACAGAATCTGCTTTGTACTAAGGGCTGCACTTGACATCAGTACCTTTTGGCAGATGTAGACACACTAGACAGAAACATTCCTGATGCAGACCCGCAATGGCTAGCCCTACCAGCAGCGTCTCCATCAGCTGTCAAATCCTCCCACAGACAGGATTTCTAGGTAGCTTGTGAAATGAACAGTGACAGCTCTCGTTAACATTAGCTAGTAATGTAAGTAGCAATTGCTAACAGTATTCAGGGCTTATAAAATTTTCTTTGGGTTGACTGTTATTTTTGAGTAGCTCTTCTACTTCTCATCATTGCTGTAATAATATACCTAGTCAGGAATTTCTTGGGTACCATGGGAGGGGATTCCTGTGTCTATAAAATGTATTGTCTTAATCTACTCATGCTGCCATTGCAAAATGCCATAGGCTGGTTGGCTTAAAAAACAGATACACATTTCTGAAGTTCTGGAGACTAACAAGTTCAAGATCAAGGAGCCAGCCAGCTTGGTTTCTGGTGAGAGCTCTCTTCCTGGCCTGTAGGCAGCTGCCCTCGCACTGTGTTCTCACATGGCCCTTCCTAGGTCAGGGCACATGGAGAAAAGCTCCGGTGTCTCTCTTCTAACAAAGGAACCAGTTATATCAGATAAGCCCTCCGGATGACCTCATTTCAACTTAATCCCCTCCTGAAAGGCCCAATGTCCAGTAAGCTCACATCAGTGGCAGTGGAGGTGAGGGTGTCAACCTATAAATTTGGGTGGGACAAAATTTAGTCTCTGGACCCTCAAAATTCATGTCCCTCCTGTATGCAACATACATTCATTCCATCCCAATAACTCCAAGAGTCTTAAATCATTTCAGCATCAACTCTAACAAGTTTCACCTAAATGTCATTTAAATCAGATATAAATGGGACTCAAAATATAATACAATTCATTCCGAAGAAAAATTCCTCTTCAGTTGTGAAACTGAAAACAGACTAGTTATGTGCTTCTAAAATACATGGTCAAAAAAGAACAGGTGATGGGTCCCAAGCCAATCCAATTCCTAGTAAGGCAAATTACATTAGATCTCAAGACTTGAGAACAATCCTTTTTAGTTTGAAACTTCCCCTCCTATCTCACTGCAATGGCAGTGTCACCCCTGTGGCTCTGTGGGTGGCCCTGCCCTTTCAGTTCTTGCAAGAGTATCCCTATCCCTGAGTCACAGGGAAGAATCATTCTGTCTCCCTGATACCACAGAGATGGCCCCACTCTCTGAAACCAGGGAGAAAATGACTTTGATTCCTGAGCCAGTGGTGGGAGTGACAGCTCTGATGATCTTTTCTCCATGTGGGTCATCTTCCCTTTCCTTGAAGAATATCACGTATTTGCAGCAAAATCAGTCTGTGGTCCAGTCCTGCAGAATTCAAGAAGTTTAACAGGTTTCCCACATTCCTTTCTGCTTTCTCCATTGTCCTTTAGTTCAAACTGGCTGCATCTTTGCTGGGATAATTTTATCTCAATTCCTGGCTTCTGCTGAGAAGGCTGATTAAGTCTGAGTCACACCCATGACATCTTTATCAAATGCTTGTTCAGCCACCCCCATTTTTTTTTTTTTTTTTTTAATGGAAATAGGCTGAGAATTTGCCAAAACTTCAAGCTCTGGCTCCTTCTGCTTATTAATTCCTTACTGAATTCATCTCTCTTCTTTTGCAATTTACTATAAACAGTCAGGAAGAACCAACCCACTCCTTCAACACTTTGCTTAGAAATCTTGTCAGCTAAATATCAAATTTCATCCCTCACAAGTTCTACCTTCCACAAAACACTGGGACATAGCTCAGCTTTGTTCTTTGCCACTTAATAACATATATATATATATATATGTTAACGCATATATACATATGTGTATATATAGACGTATATGTATACGTCTATATATATGCATATATATATACACACATATGTGTGTGTGTGTGTGTATATATATACATATACATATATATATATATATATATATATATATATATATATATATATATATATGGTCTTTTCTCCAGTTTCCAATAAAATGTTCATTTCTGTCTACAACCTTACCAGAATTGTCTTTTGTCCATATTTCTAACATACACCTCAAAATTCTTCTAGTGTCTACCAATTACCCAGTTCTAAAGCTGCTTCCACACGTTTAGGTATTGTTAACAATACCACCTCACTTCTCAACTCCAAAATTACATTAGTCAGCATTTTCCAAAGAGACAGAACCAGCAATATAGTTAATCTATTCTAAGGTATTGGCTCAGTTGATTACGGATACTGAGAAGCTCTGAGCTCTTAGTTGTTAAGCTGAAGACCCAGGGAGCCACTTTTCTAAGTCCAACTCGGAAAGCTGGGCATGAGATCCAAGCAGAACAGATGTTTCAGTTGGAGCCCAAAAGCAGAAAAGGCCAACGTCCCATCTCAAGCAGTCAGACAGTAGGAGTTCCCTCTTACTTGCAGGAGGGTCAGCCTTTTGCTCTATTCGTACCTTCAACTAATTGGATGAAGGCTATCCCCACCCAGGAAGGCAATGTGCTTTATTCAGTTGACTAGCTAAAATGTTAATCTCATTCAAATTACTCTCACAGACACACCCAGAATAATGTTTGGCCAAATAGTTGGGCATCTCATGGCCCAGCCAAGTTGACACATAGAACTAATCATCACACCCAGGCTGTCAACATTTTGTTTGATTTTCTATAGATAGAGTGGCCATAGCCTATTCTCAGGGGGAAAAAAAAAAAAAAAAAAGTAAATAAATACATAAACACATAAATAAATAAATAAACATAAAATGCAAATATTGCAAACAATTTGAAAATAGTTCTTATTTAAAAGGCTGCTTCCTATAAATTCCTGCTGATTTTTACTGCAAGTAGAATGAGGCTCATTTGTCTCCAAGAAGTTGTAGTCAAGAAGCAACACTACCAATATAATAGCATTTTAGCTGTCATTTAGGTCTTCTTTAGGAGGGATCATTGAATCACCCTGTGCTCAGGTGATCACATGTTCCCAAATAAGTGTCCTCCCAAAGTTTGTAATATGTATGTCTAAAGCTTTTAGGAGGAATCTGAACTCAGATAACTAGAGGAATTGGTAGGAACCTCATTTTTCTCTCTGTGTGGCTTCTTCTAAAGAAAAATAATTAGATTCAAGCATTAAATCATATCCTAAACAACATTTCTGAGCTTATAATAGTTTTCCTTCCAATTTTGATATATTTGGTGATTCCTTTTTTTGTTTGTTTTGTTTTGTTTCAGATTATTTTCCACAAGGAGCTCAGCACAAGCAGAGGCATAGTAGTTATATTGTGTTGAACTGATTAAATAGAACAGGGTTAGGGCTTTTGAATGTTTGGTAAAATTCCCTGTGAAGTCACCTGAAACACTTGAGGTTTTTTTTGTTTTTTGTTTTTTTCTGTTATTGGCTGGATTTTTAAAGTCTTTCCCTATTCCTCCATTGGAAATTAATCTGTTTAAAAATTGTATCATTGGAGCTATATTTAGAAATTATTTTTTCCCTTTTTCTATAACTCCCTATTTCTGCTTTCTTTTGGTTTACTTTGTTAAAATTTCATGTTTTTGAAATTGTTAATTCATTTATTTTTTATTCTTTCATTTTGTTTGTATAAATACTTAATACTATTCTCTTAACTTTAACGTGCCTCATGAGTTCTGGTATACATTATATCCATTACCATTTTTTAAATATTATTTGCATCTATTTTTATTTTGCCTTTGATCTAAATGTGTTTAATTGAACTGGAAATTCATTATTATTTCTCGTCACATTTATTTGTATTTTGATCATAGTCTATTTTATTAGATTACTTTATGGTATCTATTACAAATTTTAAACAAATTATGTAATATAGGTTAATCTAGTTTTGTAAATGTGTTTACTGGAAATCAACTTATATTTTTTATTATAGGAATACAAACACAAGTAAATATAAATATAAACATATATACATACGTGAAATAGTTTGTTGCTTATGTTAAACTTATTTCATATTGTCATTTTTTGTGTGAAGGAGATTAATTGATTCTAATATTCATATAGGAGTATAAATAAGAATAAATAGCAAAAATAATCTTAATAGTGATGTTCTATAGTGCAGGGTTAAGAGAAATTCTACTGGATAATAAAATATGCACATATGATAAAGTCCCCATGTTATGAATGTTTGCTTTCCAACAAAATTCACATGTTGAAGCTCTAATTCCAAATGTAACTGTATTTGGAGATAGGGACTTTAAGGAAGTAATTATGGATAAGGTCTTAATTGGATAGGATTAGCGTCTTTGTAAGAAGAGATACCAGGGAGATTTGGGGCACTGGTGCCCCTGGCCCCTCTCTTTCTCTCTCATGTGTGCACACCCCAAAGAAGGGCTTTGTGAGAACAAAGAAAGAAGGTGTCCGTCTAGAAGCTTTTAAAGAGAGCTCTCAGCAGAGGCCGAATCAGCCAGCACCTTGGTCTTGGCCTTCCTAGCCTCCAAAACTGTGAGAAATTAATTTGTTTTTTAAGGCACTCAGCTTCTGGTATTTTGTTACAGCAGCCTGAGTAGACTAATAAACTCCATAATAAAAACATGTTTTGTAATTGGCTCCTGACAAATAGTAAAACCAAAGAGGTAGAATAAAAATCCAGAAATGGAGTCAACCTATTACAGAGATTTATTACATAGTTAGAGTATCTCAAATCAATTGAGTTAAGCCAACTTGATAAAGGATATTGGAGAAGTAGAGTCATTTGAAAAAAAAAGATGAAACTGGATTCATACTGCCAATATATACCAGAATAAACTCAAGTGAAATCAAACGTGAAAATACAGATATATAATAAAATTATGTAAGGGTTTAATTAGAAAATGGAGATACATCCATGTTGTCACAAATGGTACTATTTCATCTTTTCTTATGGCAGAAAAGTATTCCATTGTGTATGTGACTTTGCTAACAATTGTCACCCCAAAAAAACTTTAAATAAAAAAAAAAAAAGAAAGAAAATAGAATCTTAGCTCAAACTCATTTTCCATCAAGTTTCTGATATTGTTACCCGTTAACGTCTAGATTTTAGTTATAGAATAGCCCACATCCTGGGTTATAGGGAAGAAGTTAAGTGGCTGGCGTGGAATCCATGTCTCTCCGGATTACAAGGGATAGTTCTTGGACAAAGTTGTCCCGGAGAAGGAAGTCTGGCATCTTTGTTTTATTTTTTGTAAATATACTTATATCTTGATCTCTGATAAATGAACTTTGATATTTGCTAAGAGGAACATACTAGCTATGGATTAGTATTAGTAGAATGACAATGCTTTAAGATTGCTTATAGTAAACAAACCTAGAATATAAGGGTTTATGAGGGATCAGTTCCTGGAAATGTCACACAGGCCCTTCAATCACCTGGGTATAAAACAAAGGTGCTTCATAACCTCAACTCTCCCTATAGTATAAGACGACTCACAGATTACATTTAGGGACATGATCTATCACACTGGATGTGATGAAATGTGTCTAAAATAAGACTAGAGTACCAATGAGCTGTGCCCGATGTCTACCACTTTGCCATTGCTTTTTGCATGGTTATATCTTTCAGTTACTAGAATTTAATGCTGAGAAATGCCTCTGATTTGTATGAGTCAGAATGGACAATTCAATTTTTGTGTTAGTTTTTATTGGCATTATAAATAGAATTGCTTTACAGACTCAGAAACCATAATGGCTAGGGCTCTTTTTATTATAGAAAAAGAAAGGTGGGGATGGAAAAATGTAATGAGGTTTTGATGACAGAATTCTACCTAACTATACTTTGTATGAGGGGAAAAATGAAGTAAAGTCATGTGGGAAATCTTATCAGTAGAATTTGGAGAATAAAGATCCAGAGACCTGGGTAAATATATTGTTAGGCAGTGTAAGACTGAAGGAAAGAGAGTAAAATTTGTATTCCTTCGATATTACCAATAGCTCTGGTCCAGTCTAAAAATCTAAAAGAAGAGTTGAAGAAAATGGGAGAAAAATCTACATGTAAAACTAGTTTTTCCTATCATTGGAAAACTCTCTCAAACTTTTGGCTTAAACAGCCATATGACTGTGGAGAAATAATGATATTTATTTACAAAGTAACTCAATTAAGGTCATCTATTATCTGTAATAATATACAGACATCTGGATGAAAAGGAGAACATTCTTTTATATAGCTGGATCGTTTTATAAAACAATACCAGCAGAAATCTGGAGCACTACACAAGCATATATTGTTAGAATTAATGTACAGAAAGCACAACACTAATGTTTGAATCTACTGAATTTAATGCATTAATTGAATTGAGAGATCCTGAACAGACTGTACATTTTTATGGGTAGGATATTTCAGGTATATGCCAGCTAACTGGCAGCAGAAGAAAAATGCAACTCTTGGGCACATCTGGCCTGAGAGTAGTAACTGCCTTCTCCTTCCCCACACATGACTGGATTCCTCCCTAAGTGGTTGAAATGTTAGCAGTATAAGTGACTTTATACTGTTTTTATGATTATCATAGAGACAAACTTAATTGCATGTCATTGACAGGGACGTTGATTAATGTAGTGATCAATGTTGAAATATAAGGTAGTTTAATTTATCCAGTTCAGTGAACCAGCTAAGAAGAGTAAATAGAGAATCCTTTCCTGGGAAATTTGAGGCAGAACCATTGTTTTTAAAGTTTTGTGTGGTTGTTAACAGTTAGTTAACCAATATTATTTTCATTTATTTATCCCCTTTGTATGTTAAAGATGAGACATGGAATCCTTGCTTGGTATGGCACCCAACAGAGTGGGTGCCCTAACTTACTCTAAAATGTACTTTCAACACAGATAAGTATTATAATCTTTATTTTCATATAAAACCAGTGTTTTTAATGCCAGTCTAAGAAGGGGGTGAGAATTAGATACAAATACTCGAGTCACCAAGTTGTCTAGAAGCATGTTTAGTTACCTAAATGCATCACTATATTGAAAATTTACATTCTAAGAATATTGTATCATCATTGCTGAAAACAGTTGCTTAACAGGGACCAAGCATTGTGTAAGTGACTCCACATGCATTATCTCATTTAATGCTCACAACTTTATGAAATAATACAGTAGATAATTGATCGTTGTCCTCTTGGCAACAATGAAACTCTTTGTTTTTTTGGTGTCCCCACCTACCCCACTTTAGGAACTGAACTTCAACCTCCAGGAAAGTTACTCCACTTCTAGTTCATGGTGTGAGGCTCTTTACTAGGTTAAGCTAATCAGAATTGTCAGTCTACCTGACAACACTGCATTATCCTGGAGTAGGCATTTGACCTTATCTAAACCAATCATAGTAAATTCAGGTCACGTTCTGAGAAGGTAGGGATTGTCCTAGGGACAGAATGATATGGTATGTTAAGGACTAAAATTCACAATCATTTTTGTTATAAAGTGTGCAGAAAGTGGTATTTCCAAAACTCAAAGGAGCAAATAATTGAAAAGGAAGCAGAACTCCGATTGCATTGTGAAATTTTGAGTCAAAATGTGCCTGATTCAGTTCTACATCTGGATTTTTGAAGCTATGCTATCAATTTTTTTTCTTTTTTGAAGAAAAAAAAAAGAGATGTGTTTTATGTTTGTAATGGAAATAAATAAACTAAGTGTTAGAATGAATAACTTGCTGAAATGTGCATACTAACAGGTGACAAAATTGAATGTTGAACTTAGGTTGATTTCTTCATCCACTTGTTTCAACATTTTCCAATAATATGTTCAGTTAGAAAATAAAGTCTTTGAAAATGATGCAAAATAATAAACTAAATAAATAGACTGTTTATATATCTTAGTTATGTTTTATGGACTTATATGCACAGGGTAGCTTATTATAGCACCCATTTCACTGATTAAGCCTTTGTTAATTATGTTTGGAGTACCAAGGAATTCCTTGTACATAGTTATAAAAAAGTCTACTCAGCTACCTGATTTCCTGACTTGGTATATTTTTTCTCATGCTTTTTAACAAACCACCTCCTGCCAGTGTGTACAAATAAGTTTGGTGATCATTATCACATGTCCTGCATATCTTCGGTGAGTCCTTGTTTTTCTGCCAGCCTATTTGGTGTTCTATGGTACAAGTGTGGAAAACGTCCCTTTCATCACAGAAAAGTGTTACATAGAATCTTGTGTCTTATATATTTTCTCAGGTAAATATAACACTTCTAGAATTATAAGAGCTAGAGTGAATCCTATTCATGTATATTATCTATGAGGGATGACATGTGCTCTTCTCAACCCCGTTTTAACCTAATGCACCAAAAATTTATTTTCTTCCAGTAAATTCTCACATCAACTGAATACATAAATACCCATCAGAAAATTTCAGATACATGGATACAAGAGTAATTCAATTTGGGAATCTTGTCTCAATTGCACACTAAAGGAACAAAACATCCTTGTGGTGTGCAGTGAAGAAAATTGCAACCTTAGGTTGACTTTAAAAAAAAATTCCTATAAAAAGGCCATTGTAACAAACACTAAAAGAATTTTAAAAAGGTGGGTGGCTTTTGTTGCAAATATGTGCTTCAGAATGCCTGAGGAAAATTAAAATCCACTACATTTTTTTATTTTAATAAAACAAGCTATTAAATAACAAATTGATGCTCCCAAATTAATAGATAAAGATACATTTTAGAGAAACTTCTGACCTCAGCAATAACCCCCAGGATTTTATGAATTTGGTTAACAGTAATTATGATATGCACAAACATGATCTGAACTCATAGTAAAACCATGGATTCTTTCAAAAATTATAATTCATAGATGAAAAGGAGAGACAGTTTGGGTGTACAGAATAGTCCAGTGTTTTTAAAGGCAGCAGACCATAAAGTGAATGCTGCAGAAAATAAAGGAGGCGTATGGCAGAAGAGTGGTCTCACCTATTCACCTGAAAATGAAGATTATGCTGAATAAATACATATTGTCGCTACTGCACATAAAAATGAAAAAGGAATATTGAACATCTTTATGGTTTTATGCAACATAAACTTTGTTTTTCATTGTTAACCATTTCTATATCTCCACAGTTATAACTGCTTTCCATTACTGTGCAGTAATATGAATTAGTCTAGAATTGATGGGAGAATCATAACATCACTGTTCTAATTCTTACATTAAAGAATAGTGATACAACTTATGTAAATAGCAATTGTGAGTTTTAGTGTCTTCAATCACTGATTTTTATTTAAATGGTTATATAATTCCAACACTGTCTGCTTCATGTCTAACTTTAAACAATAAAACACAATAATTTACATGAAAATGCTTTTTAAATCACAGAGTGCTACCCTGGTAGATATTTCTACTTCAATATACTAAAATAGTCCCGTAATTCAGACTGCAGGCCTCTTTGCCCTAATGATCTAGTAAAGAAATCGGGGTACATTCTCAAAGAATTATTATTAATGCTAGATTCATATCTGTACAAAATGGCCGTTGACTCTATAGTATGATGTGAACAGGATTTCAGTAAAAGCCAGAGACCACAGGAATGGAGAGCACTCAGAAATACTTTTATAATTATAAGTTATACCAACTCCTGGACCCAGTAGTGAGATAATATTTATGAAATATTTGATTTGTGAAAACATATTCAATAAATATACTTAATATACAAAACATATTCAATGTGCTTAATTATTTTGTCATGTTTTTATTGTTATATCTATAAATGCATTAAGATATATTTATCTACCATTCATTTACTTAATAACAATAACAACAACACAAAAAAAATAGAAGTATAGGTTGATATCGGCAATGCACAGCCCTAGTGCTTTGTGTCTGGATTCAGTGCAGTACTATTGTTAGCTATAAAGCTTCTCTCCTCACACAATTTCCATTTTCCATCCACTGAAAAACATTTCCATGATTTCCCAATGATATATTATTTTTAATGGTACCTAGACCCTCATCACCAACACGGCTTTTATTTGCAGGAGATGCATTATCTTAAGTAATGGAACTAATGAACCATTTTAACTCTGAACACTCATGGGCTCAAAAACCAATCCCCAGATAGATCTCCAAGTTTCAAGGTTTCAAAATGGGACTTTTGTAAAGATTATTCTTTGACTAATTTTATTAAAAGTAAGTCTTGAATGCAACGATATTCAGATTTCTGTAACTCTTACTGGCTATTCTTACTGGCTGCGTCAGTTTTCTGCTTGAATAGAGATATTCTAAACTTCTTTGGAAGCTAGGGAAAACCTAATGAGTGATTTTTTTTTTTTTTTAAGCTGTAATTTCATCGGCCTATTTGTGAATATCTGTTGTATGTTTCCCAAACACTGGCAGTTTAAATAGGGTTGCAAGAGCCAAATTCTTTCGCAAATAAGAAAAATTTAATTTATCTCCTGAATCTTCATAGGTTTTCAAAATAACAAAATATATTAAGAAAATGATTAAAACAGTGGTTTCCCCATACCATGTGAATGAGAATAGTGGTTTGGGAAAATAATACTTTAAGCAGAGAGCCTTTTTCTAGTTCAGAGGTAGCCTTTGAGAACCCAAGGAATTATGGAAAATTCTATAATTTACATAAGTGGAAAAACATTCCGTTCGCCTTTGATCCCAATGAGCCTTTTATGTGTCATCTCCCAGGACAGAGATATTAATAAATAAGGTCCCATTGGAACCTGGATTCTGACTCACTCTTTTCTTGATGCCAGCAGGTCTCAGTATTAAGGATGAATGCCGCTCCGTCAGGTGTCCGCAGTTAAGTGGCTGACATGAAGCTGTAGAGTTACAGAAAGCATCCAGGATTCCCTACCAGATGGATGAGGTAACCTGTTGTAAAATGACTGCTTTGAATAAGTGGAAAATATGGTGTATAAAGCATTAACTTGGGTTAATAATTAATTATACTTAAGGTTCACTTTAGAAAAAAAATAACAGCACTATATGGTCCTAAAGATTTACAGACTGCAATTATAAATCTGGTGACTTTTCTGTTTACTAGCACATTATGAGGGGTACTCAAAATTTTGACAATAAGCGACACATAATATGATTCGTTTTTGTAGAATTACCGCACCTTGCGTGTATTATTCTGATCTCACTCTGCGGTTCAAATTTGGGCTGTGCAGCCTGAACAGGTGCAGAGTGATGAGCTCTTTAAGTTGCTCTGGGACTGGATGAGAACCATCAGATCAATATGGCTCTCCCTTTGCCAAGAGGAAAATCTCCCCAAACAAGAACAGATGTTAATATGGGCGCAATGTTCTGTAACAATAAAATTTTTATTTAAACATTTTAGGAATTCTTTTATTCCCCCAAATTCTTCAGCATTCCATGTTATGCAAGAATCATTTTGTTGCTGAATTTGCATTTCAAGGTAACAAAAAACTGCTACGTAATAATCATAATAATTTAGGAAATAAATAATATCTGAATTACTGGGTGTGGAGCTCACAGCCTTGAGCAGGTTGGTTTTAAAGATTTGATTTAAAGTAATCCTATAATAATCAATTACATGAAACCCAGTTGGAGCTATATGTGTATGTATTTGATGAACCTCACAAATAGCTTTTATACAAAAATTGATCGTCAAGGTAGTTCATAGTCAGATAAATACTCAATTATTTTTCAACTCTTTAAGAATTTCCACTACTATAACTTTTTAAATTCATTTAAATTCACTTTTGAAAGTGAAAAACCTCATTTTAAAGCTGTTTTTCTAGTCAAATATATGATGAATGAATTATTTTCAAGGCATGATGTTAATACTGAGTTATAACTAGCTGTCAGTAGCTTTGGGATACTTTGCATTTGTTTTAGGTGATCATTTCTCTTTAATAAATACATGTATTAATATTAATTTGTGAGTAACAAAAATGGTGATTTGGGACTACTTTATTCATGAAAAACTGGTACAGTGCATCATATTTTGAAGACAGTTATCAATTTAAATAGGTATTCCAGAAACTGCCATGGATGCAGTTTTAGTTGTGACACTATTGAAATTTCATTTTAGAAATTGATATACGTGTGTATGTTAGTAATATATAAACATTACAATAATTACTGCCTCTTTCTTTTATGTTTACCATATTTTCTTTCATTAGAAAAAAGTTAAATCGTTGAAATAAAGATAATTTTTTAGAACTTCAAAGAAGGGAAAAGATGGCTTCAAAATGTCAATTCGTAAGTTTCTTTTCCTGCAAATGGTAACTATGCACTTTTTTTATGAGTTCAGATATAGATTCACTGAAAATACTTGTATCGAAATATTGTATATGGCATAAAAAGAGTTAAATGAGAAAAGCAAACCTATAAACTTAAAATATTTTTATCTAGTATGCAATATATATTTGATTAATTGAAACCTTAAATTATTTACTTACAGTCATTGTCTATAAACTCAAATATACTTTTTAAAAAAATTTTTACTTTAATTGAGATATAATTGACGTATAGCATTGTTTTGATTTTAGGTACACAACATAATAATTTGATAAATGTATGCATTGCGAAATTATTATCACAATAAGTTTAATTGTGATAAACCGTCACCTCACATAGTTACATATTTTCCTTGTGATGAGAACTTTTAAGATCTACTTACATATTTTTAATTAAACAGAATTAATGTGATGAAATTTGGATACAAACAGGATCATTATAGCAACAATAGCACAATGTCAATTAAGACAAATATAAAAATGACATTATTTCAAATGTTATTTTCCAAATTGTGGTAGATATTTAATGTCAGAATGTGTTCAAACAACTTGATCAATCTAATGCTGAGCTTCTAAAGCCAGGAGGAATTTAATATTTCTTTACTGCAAACATGTTAGGGCCAAATGATTGTCTGCAATGGGAGTCCTTTTAAAGGAGAGATTGCAGACAACCTCAATGAGAGCCATTTATCCTTAACAGGTTAGGAAAAAGGAAAGCCCTTCTCTCTGAGCAGGTCAAGTTCAGAGACAAAAAGATGGACATCCAGGCCACTTCAGTTAGTGGGTTTATTTGAATGATTGTATGTGGGCAAGGTGGACACATAGCTTCCCAGGAACCAGTCACTGTGGTTAGTAGTTTTCAATTTTCAAGTGGATTTGAAGTAGCCAAATCTCCTTTTATTTCACATTGAACGCAAAATAATTTATGTTGTCTAGAAGGAAAAGAACACCCTAGACTGGAAATTTAGCAATTGAACATATTGTATTTAGAGTATGGGCTCTGACTAAATGAAGACAGATTGGTATTCTATATAGTTGGTATTCAAAGTGCTAATATAGAAAAATAATAGATACAAATCGATATGGGATTTGAACATAAGGGGTTCAAAAAATCAATAAAGACTGCAACTCAGAACAACAAAGAGAGAAGATCCTGACTAAACTAAGACAATGTTTCTATACACTCTTACTGAAGAGTTTCAGCAATTCCTTAGTGTTTAATGATTATGTTATTAGCAGAATCATATACATATAACATTTTAATTGGACATTTATTAATTTGGGTATTTGTTAGTCACTAGTAAATTATATTTCATTTATTTCTTAATCATAATGTCATTCTTAACAAGTTTTGTATTGCCTAAGTCCTGAGTTATTCAGCCTGTTCAGATATTATCTGATAATTATTTAAACAGGGGTTGATTAAGATGAATGACTCAAGAGAAGCAAATTGAATTTAAAAGAAATACATGGCTAATAACTATTATTCCCTGAGCATATAATTTATTATGTTCTTAATATTTTCCTTCTATTTTGTGTTTCTAGCTCCATTTCAAGTCCTACCATTAAATGCAGGAATTAGACACTACAGTCAACTGCAACAAGAAAATAATGGATTATTAGAACCTAATAATATTGAAGTGAGGTAATTTCAAATTAAAATTTGAAGATCACTTGGGGAATCTTGAAATAGTGGACCTTTGACATGCTAAAAAATAACTATATTTAGTTGACCTTTTTAATTTTTTCCTTTGCATTCTTTCTGTCATTCAGTGTTGGTTAGTTGATTTCTGTGTGGCACTAAGAAGACATAGAATGGGGAAAAGGGAGAATTTAATGTGAGGATGTTTCCACTCGGCAAAGCAAATGAGGAAATGCTATGGCATGGTAGAGAGACTTTTGAGGTAAGACAAACAAAACTGTTATAGTACTGAAAGACAAGATAGGTGAGGAAAATATAGGAACATATAAGCTAGAGCTTTCCTCACCACATCCAGAAGAGTGTTGGAGAAATAGAAAGAAACAAATTTGGGATGGAGACTAGATTGATAAGTACCAAATGGTACCTTCACCTCCCATAGCCTCCATTTGGTGTGCAGGGACCAGTATGACACACAATGAACACATGTGTGTTTGAGATAATTGGTGGCTGATCAACAACATGAGGTCACCAAACAAGCCACACAATGCATAGACCTCATAACTGATAGAAAACAGCAAGCATCTGGATTTGTATGGTGAGCATCAACATGGAATCCAAAAAAAAAACTGGTAATAATGACTGCATAATGAGACCACCCGCTGCAGACTCAGACAGATGAAGTTCTGCCTATCCACTGCGCAGCAAATTCCAACAAAACATGGAAGAAATCATTTGGACCATGGTCTTTACCCATATTATCTTCAGGAAGGAAGATTAGAAAGGTAGACATACCCCTGTGTCATGCGGGAGACCCTGCTCGCTGTGCCATTTGTCGTGCAGGGTTTCAGGCAGGGTCTCTGCTCCCGCTCCCTGCACAAGAATGCAGGATATGATGAGGCCAAAAAGGAACACCCACGGAGCCATAGATAACGGAGTCATAACACTATATTCTCGCTGGCGGCTGGGTTGGAGAAACAGGAAACAAGAGCCACACTGTTCGCAACCCTCACTGCACTGCTTGCAGGTTCAGCCACCATCTTCTTGCTAGCCCCCATTTTTTCTGCTAGCGTAGCCACAGCCGTTATATTAGTGGCCAATGGCTCACTGGTTAGAGCTGACGGCCAACTAGCCACAGCTGATGACCATCCATTCACAGTTGATGGCCATTTGCTACCTGAGCCAGCTGCTTTCTATGTGAGGACGAGAGCCTGGAAACTAATTTCTGGGGCTCTGCCCCCACACCCTGTTAGGGAGATGGGACGTGAATGTAGTACCGTGTTTCTCAGAAAATAAGACCTAGCCGGACCATCAGCTCTCATGCATGTTTTGGAGCAAAATTTAATATAAGACCCAGGCTTACAGTATATTACATTATATGAGATGCTGTCCTATATTATTGTAAAATAAGACAGGGTCTTATATTAATTTTTGCTTCAAAAGATGCATTAGAGCTGATAGTCTGGCTAGGTCTTATTTTTGGGGAAACACAGTATATTTTACTAGTAAAAACAGAAATATTGTGAAAGTTTTGATCTCTTTACAGTAAAAAGTTTCAACTTGTAAGACACTGGTTGATGAATTAGTCAATTCATGACAAAGATCAACTAGCAAATTGACCCAACTGACAGATGAAATCAATCCAAATGTATTGTTTTATTATGTGCATACTGAACTCCAGGTAAAAGAGGTATAATATGTTGAAAATATATTCTAAGTTTTATCATAGAAAATTATATAAAGAGAAGAAAGCTAATCTATTTCCACTGAGAATCTTTGGCACTGATTTTTTTAACAGAAAAACAAAATTTAACATTTGTACGGAAGTAATAGCTTAAAAAGCGTTCATTTATTTTCTAAAAAGTGACCAATTATAGATAATGAGTGGATTACTTTTATCTTAATCTCCCAATAATGTCGGTTTTAGAGGGCAACATTTAATTACTATCTCCTGCTAAATTTGTTCCAGATCTTAACCCCTTACTATGTAATTACTTTGCGTTGCCCCTTAGAAAAGCAATTTAATTCAGCCTTCGGTTTCTTCTTTCAACAGGCCAATAATTTCCTCTTTTCTTTTGGAGTCAGTGAGCTTTTCATATATTTTTAGAAGCTATAGAAAGTGTTTCAGAAAGAGTAAACAAAACTGTTAAACTGGGAGAGAAACACATGAGAACTTTCAACATGGTCACAATTTACTATAGAATCTCTCTAAAGAGAATTTTGTGATAACTGGTCATCTAATTTGCAAATGTATTTAATGCTAAACGATGTGGTTGAAAATGCCCCTCTGATTTCCAACAAGAAGCATCTTTGAAAGAAAAGTCTTCATATTTTAAAAAGTGTATAGGGATGTCGTGTGGGGTGGCCTGCGGGGGTCTGTGCTCCCGCTCCCCACATAAGAACACAGGATGTGGCTAGGCCAAAAAGGAACACCCGTGGAGCCATAAATGGGGGAATCATATCACTATATTCTCGTTGGCAGCATCCGCCTCTCTGCAATCCGCTCTTGCTAGCCCAGCCACCATCTTCTTGCTAGCCCCCATTTTCTGCTAGCGTAGCCACAGCAGTTATATAGGTGGCCAATGGCTCACGGGTTACAGCTGACGGCCAACTAGCCACAGCTGATGACCATACAATCACAGTTGATGGCCATTTACTACCTGAGCCAGCACCTTTCCACGTGAGGCTGAGAGCCTGGAAACTGTACTCCTGGCTCTGTCCCCACAAGGGAGCAAAACAAATTCACACTTTGTATTTTTTCTCACCAAGTCTTTGATGATGTAACTCTGTTTTCACTGCAGGTTTACCCAATTTTTGTAACTCATATTTGAATGAGTTGAATTTTTCTGATCTATTTCAAGAGGCTCCTCAGGGAAAGGTGGAGTAGGAAAGAAAGCTTTTAAGCTTTGCCACTTCAATGTTCCTTTCTATATTGCTGCAGTAGAGAATGCTTCTGTATAGCGTGGATCTTTGTGTAGCCACAGCTCCTCTAACACTAAGCACCCAAACTACAGTGGGAGAGTTTGTGCAGCAACTTTGTTTCTCTGTTTTTTTCTCTGACTACCTCATGGGACACCATTAACAAGAGACATAGCCCTTAATTTCCAAGGTGAATCACTGAATTTATTTTTGTGAATTTTATTTTGCTAGAGCTTTTGAAAATTGAGATGTTTAGGTCACCCTGGGTAAATTTCTTTCTTTCTGTACTTGACTTTCACTAGTACTTGAGCCCTATTCCATCTCCAACCTGGATATAGCAATTTCCTTTCTGGGTTGGAGACTTTCCTTCCCAGGAGACTATTTCCTCAACCGAGACTAAATCCTTCTTATCTCCCAGTTCTTCCTGACCACCACTTGAGGACGACTGACTTCATGAGGGGCTCCAACTTTAGTAGACTTTATTCAAATGTTTTGTGTTACCTTTGTCTCCTTTGTCTGAAAATGGAGACTTTCAGGTTTGGTGTGCTTCTGGAAAAATTGTAAAAGTCAGAACCAAACTCTCCCCATGTTTTACAGATATTAAAAATTTTTATAGGCAAGACTTTATAGGAAAATCTATGGGGAAAATTGCTTTCCGAAAGATTCTTGGGATGTTCTACGGATCTGAAGATCTATAGGTTAAATTGTTATTTATAACTTGGAAAGAATTTCCTATATAGACCTCTGTGGAATCTTCAATTTAATTGATAGGATTTCAGAAGAGTAGATGGATACTTAAAGATTATTTAATGAAAATGCCTAGCAAATATTTGAAAGTTGTTTGCTTAATACCCTATACTATATGAATGCTGTCTCACATCACAAATACTTATTAGAATGTAGTCTGATTACCCATATTTCAAATTCACCAAATAATAAACTCTTTGAGCGTAAATAGTATACGCTCTTTACCTGTAGGTCTAGCATATAGGAAACTGCCAGGAATGAAATACATGCTTATAAAACAGTCCTCTTCAAACCTACTACCCATCTCTAACCTTGCATTCTCTCCATAATTTCTTCAGTGTATTCTTCTCCATAGGTCTTATCAACATTTGCATTGTATATATTTTAATTATTGTTTCCATGTATACTGCTGCTAGAAATGAACCACATGTAAGTCGGGATAGTTTTGTCTTTTTTGTACATTGTATCTTGCACAGTGTTTATCCCATAGTAGATGCTAACTAAATATCTCTTTTGTAAATAAGTGAGTGTAGATAAAAAAATGATTGAATGAGACACAAAGTAGAGGGTTTACATGTGGACAAACATTCACAAAGATTATTTAAGAAGGAGAACTTAAGGAAATATATTTATTCTTAAACTTTACACACCGGTTTACAAAATGGTACCCTGCTGACTTCTTTAGTTTGGCTCATACAGATTTCTGGATGTTGTTATTTTTGTTTTGTTTTTTGTGGGTGGTGGTGGCAACAGGGAGGGGTAGGTTGTTGCCAAGTGGCCCCATGTTCATAAAAAATGTAATATTTGTTTTAAAAAAAATGTAACATTTGCCCACAGTATAATTTCCTTGTGGCTATAGAACTAAGACCTTATGTGTGCAGTTCTATGTGTAATTCATAACATGGTCATTTTTGAATAAGAGAGATTAAGGCTTTGGACAAGATGGAGACTTATTTACAAATCCATTTGTTAGACTGGAGTTTAAATAGGAGTTGTTTGATGAAATCTTTCTGTCTCTAATTAAACCATCTGCCTGGCTTCGACTGGGGAGATGAAAGTTCTGTCAGATGCCTTTTAAAGAGCACAGCATTTTATATTTAGGGAAGTGAAATGGCTGCCTTGGTTACCATTAGCAGTGTCTGAGACACCAAATGGATAAGGCGTGCCATATGCAATCTTCTACTATGGCCAGAGTACATATACGTAGAGACATATGACCTTGATTTATATTTCCATGTCTGTGGGGCAGAAGATTCCCAGAGTGTTTTAACCTGAAGGGGAGGATTTTCAAGCAATGACCCAAGAGTTTGAAAAACTGTGCTGGTGATGCCATTTGCTGGGCAGGACATCCAGTGCTAAGATGACTGCCGGAAGTTTGGCCAGGTGTGCTCTTCTTGGGTCCCATTCTGTATTCGGGATATCCTCATTAAAGGATGGAAGAGAGCTACATTTCACTTAGCACCATCATTTTTATGATGGTGGCAATGCCTTTCATACAGTCTGTGAACTCCCACTGCTGCTAAGTTAATCCCAAGGGGTTCTCCAGGTAGCCAATGGCTCTTAGAGACAGGTGACTCTCTCCTGCACATGGAATCTGTCAAGAGACTGAGAACAAGGGGGACCACCCCCTGTAGCAGGGTGTGGTTCTACATTCTACATATGCCAAAGGGCCCAGGTTTGGCTCCAAGCTGAATTAAGAGGTCTCAGTAGCCTCACCGACCTTGCATTGTACTGTTTCCCTGGCCCGGGAATAATGGGCAGTGAGTTACACAGGGTCACATGCTCAGGATCTGGGATAGTCTCTCTTTACAGAAGAGTTCAGTTAATGGCCAGCAACTTTTGCTCAGACAGTATGTGTAGCACTGGGCTGAGAAGGGCAGTCTCGAGATAGAAGCCCATGAATAATTTATGGCCATCATAGATAGGTGTTCCATGGACTCCAGGGAATGTGACAAAAAGTTGTTCAAGTCTCTATAGTGACTGAGCCTCTGAGGACACTAATCTGTGTTTTAATTTGGAAACATGTTAGAGCTTTTGTTGGAGAAAGCTCCACTTACAGTGGACTGATATGAACAAGTTAATCCAGTGAGATTACGTAAAATTTGAAAGTGAGGAATATGTTGTCTCCATAACCAAAAAAAAGAAAAAAAAAAAAAAACAACCAAAAGATATTGGACATGTAGATCCTTCATGAGTGTATCAAATGAAACTCCTTGGAGGAGGTTGTCATTAATGTAATATTATCTGTGTACTTCAAGAGAAAGTTGGATGCAGTTAAAAATCTTGCCTGCAAAAAATGCATGCAACAACAAGGCTGGAAAAGTAACTCATGTATAGCCTGGAAAAGGTCTATTGTGTCTCTTTGGAAGTGAAGTTCAAATGCAGCTGAGAGGCTGTTGAAATAGGCACTGAACAGAATGCATTAACTAAATCTACAGTAGCAAAATTATTTACCAGTTGTTTACTGGGTGGAGTTAGTAACTTTGTGTGCCAGACTCTTTATGACCAATATGGAGTATTATAGGCAATGGGTACTATGGCTATGGAATATTCAGGCAAAGCTATGGTTAATATAGGTTATCCTTATTTTTCTCTATTCTATTTAATTACTCTAATTATAGAAGTTGCCGTGTTTAAATTCAGTGGAATCCCCAGGTATATCTGTAATTTGAATTTTTATCACTTGGTGAACTTTAGCACATGTTAAATGTAATTTAGAACCTCTGTGACAGAGGTGTGGTGCCCTTTTTAACTTTATGTTATATTATTTTATCAAATTTTGGATTTCCAATTGGGTCAAATTATTCATATATGTAATAATTTATTTTAAAAATTTCCTTCCCTTGTATCTAGGTTTATTTAATTAATTTATTTTTTGTCTTTCTTAAATAACTCCTTATGGAACTTCTGGGTGGTTATAGAAAAAGAAGGAAGGGAAAAGGAATCTAGTCATCTCTCATTCTAACGCTTCACTACCCACCTCCCAGGTATTAAGATTTATACGTGGAGAGCTATATAAGCCTATCCTTGGAAGAGGACAGGTGTCCTCCTTTTCTGAACTATCAATCCTTTGGTATATTGATATGCAGAGATACTTACTAAGCCCCAGAACTTCTGGCTAGGGGCTCTGCACTGGCATAACAATTGGGTAACTTTGACATGTGTTGGGATTGCGGTGGGAGATGCAGAGATGGGATGGCTGTTCTTTTGCTCCAGAGTTCCCCTTTGGATTGAAACTTGGGTCTATTGCATCCAAGGGTATAACCCACAGTACTCCTGAGTGTCTAGGGATCCTGTATTTTGCTGGTGACAGCAGCAGGTATGCAACAGCAAAGGAGACTGGGAGCCGCTACTCCCGCATGAGTGTCATCACCAATGAGGCGGGCGTACCATTTCCCACCATGGGGGAGTCCAACCCACACCTTCCACTGCTGGAGCCACTGGAAACACATGGACAAACCAGTGTTTAATAATAATAATAATAAACATAAACAACAATGCCCCAAGTAATAATACACAACAATGCCACGACATGACAGCCCCTGCAATAGGCCCCAAGGAAACATAGGCTAAGACTGAAACCCCCTAGAACGGGACCTCAGGATGGGAGGCTCAAGTGGTCCATCCCTGCTACTGCCCTCCAGAACCGCACCTAGGAAATCATCTAGCATGCAGAATTTAGAAACTCTCACTGTTAATTTTGAATATTCCCACACTGAAGAAATTTGTGTCAGAAAGATGTGGCAACCACCAGTAAACACAGCAGCTAGCAACAAGTCCCCCAAACAAGATCACCTTCAGGAGTAGTTCTCTCCCACACAACTCTCACTGTGGTTTACAGACAATTAGTAATCCAAAAGCAGTCCCCCTGAGAAGCTATCCAAAATTCTGTGGTCATGGCTACACTTTCCTGCTGTCAGTGCCAATGTTTTATCAGGTTCTACAATTCTTTTGATGGTGGAACGCAACACAGACACTCCAGTAGATGAGAGGCAGAGCTCCGTTATTTATGGCTTCAAGCAGGGAAGGCTGCCAGGCAGAGCCACACAGGCAATTGCACCAGGTGGTTAGGGGACAGCTTATGCACATTACAGAGAAAAGTGGTGGCTTGAAAGGAAAAGGGAATTAAGCAGAAGGCTTAATTCCAGCAGGATGTAGGATATAGCCCGTACACATAAAATATTACAAGATTTTTAAGAAACTATTGTCCCATGTGGGTAGAGGGTATTTGACAGAGAATTCTCAGTGGTTTATATACAGAAAAAGGATCGACCGAGAAAATTAATAGATTTTTGTTGTTGTTGTTGTTGTTTTGGAATTCATGGTTTAATGCAATGGCTCAAGTTCCTGAAAGTCACTTTAAGAATCTGCTAAATTGGTTAAATAAATCCTGGTTTCAATGGTGGCCGATAGTTAATGAGATTGAAATTCCAATATATCACTCTATACTATGATGCATTGGTCCATGGGTTCAGATTGATGGAGATGTTGGAATCGGTCTGTTATATGCAATCGGTTCCGCCACTCTTTATTCACATGACCTGGAAGAGAGAGCCTGAAAAAAATTCACCCATTACCAAGGAATGAAGAAACGCTCTGAGGAAAGGACCACCACAGTCCTTGAAAGGGTCTATGGTGACTGATCTGTAAGATGGAAATGTTGTTGAGAGATGCTACAGTGGAACTGGCTTGAATGTTCTCAATGTGAATAACGGGATTGTTTATAGGTAGAGGCCAGTGTTAGTCTTTAACTCTCAGAGCCCTGATGGGAACAATTAGAGCCATGAACCACATAGTCTGTTTTTTGTGTTTTTTATTGATTGATTGACTGATTCTTCAGGGATATGGGGTACTAGGTAATTTATTTGCTGGGGTTTTAGAAATGACTAAGATTATCAAACTAATATAGTATGTACTGGCATATATAAGAAGACACCATTTAGATCTGGGAGGGAAAAACCTCACTTGAATCATCATAGTGTAGATTCATAGCCTCTAAAACCATTTCAAAAATGAAGCCAGTTTATAGACCTAGAGCCTCTTGATTGAGAGGAAGCCAGAATCCACTTGAGGAAGAACCGTGAAATACAGTCTCAGATGTATACTTTGATTTTTCCTTCAGACCTTCTCAGGAGGAAGAGATATACCAGATCTTGTACGGATTATTATCTCCTGGCTTCGAACTGTTTCTGGAAACTAATGATGAAGTTGGGACTTAGGGAGTGTAGTTGATAAATTGAACCGTGACCCAGTTCATTTGCAGTGCAATCCTAGATCCATTCTGTGGTTATTTCTCTGAACCCAAAATACATAGAAGGCACAGACATAAAAAAATAACAGTCAAGATCCCTCATTGGTTCTACAATCTGTGGAGGGAGGACTATTATTGTATGAGGGCCAAGTAGAAGCCATTGGAATTGCACCTGCCCAAACCTGACTTGCTAGAAAACAAAACAAAACAAAGATATCATACCCCTAGAGGAATTACAAAGATTAGTGCCACCATCCATGATGTGAAATATGCGAGAGTGCTAATTCCTACAACATCCCCATTTAATATGCCTATTTGGACAGTGTAAAGCCAGATGTGTCAAAGAGAATGACAGTCAATTATCACCCACCTAATTAGGTAGTGATTCTAATCACAGCTGCATTTCCAGATATGGTATCTCCCCTGGAGAAAATTAACACAGACCCTGACACCTGGTATACAGCTTTTGAAATAGAAATGCATTTTCCCCCCTATCTCTGCCAGCAAAGGAAAACATAAGCAGTTTGCTGTCACATGATAAATATAAGAGTACACGCTTCCTGTCTTGTTTCAGGGCTATGTCAACTCCCCAGCACTGAGTCATAATATATTCTGGACTAGGGACATGTGTTGTCTTGGTACTACTCAGAATATAACACTAGTCCATTATATTCCTGATTACATGATTATTCCAAAACAGATAGTTACACAGGAAATAGCCAGCATCCTAGATCCTTAGCAAAAACACAAGAGTGCTAAAGGGTGACAAAGAAACCCCTCCATTTTCAGGGATCTGTAAAATTGAAGAGATATTTTAGAGTCAAGTGGTCTGGGGCATGTTTATATATGTTATAGAAAGAACAAAAATGTTGCACATTTCAACAACCGCTGTCAATAAACATGTACACTATTTAGTGGGTCTTCTTTATGGATTTTGAAGACAATCTACCCGTATGTGACGTGATCCTACTACTGCACTCCACTCCCTGGGTAATATGAAAGGCTGCTAACTCTGAGTTGAGCCTAGAACAAGAAGGGCCTGTAACAGAGCCAGGGTGCTGTGCAATCTGCCTCGCCACTTGGACTTTATGTCCCAGACACCAATTGTTATCGAAAGAGTCTGCGTCATAGAGATAATTTTCATAGAGCCTTACAAAACCTAGTGAGAGATTAGGAGTCCTAAATTACAGGATTTGGGAGTAAGGCCATGCCCTTTTCTATTGATAAATTATTCTCCATTTTATCTGTCATACCAGTCTTTGATTGTAAATATGTTACCTTACATGGAAATAATTAGACTTTGCAGATGTGATTAAGCTAAGGATACTGAGGTGGAAAATTTGTCCTGGGTTATCTAGTGGACCCAATATTAGCACAGGGTCTTATTAAAAGGAAGGAACAGTTTCAATATTTGAAAAAAAGAGATAACAGAAATAGAGGGAAGTAGAGGTGAGTGAGAGAGAGAACAAGAGAGGGAGAGGTAGAGAGAGAGAGAGAGAGAGAGAGAGAGAGAGAGAGAGAGAGAGAGATTGCAATGTGCCACACTGTGACTTTGAAGATGAAGGATGGTGAATGAGCCACGGAAAGCAGATGTCCTACAAACGCTAGGAAAGACAAGAAAACAGATTATTCCCTGAAGCCTCTAAAAGAATGCAGCCCTGTCAAAACCTTGATTTTGGAATCCTAACATCCAGAACTGTAAGAAAATTATATGGTTTAAGCCACTCAGTTTGTTGTTTTATGTTACAGTGGCAATAGGAAATGGACACAATGATCATCAATAGAAAATTAATACGATTAACTCAAAATCATTATTTAATTTCAGATGCTCATTATGTAGTGATTGCTGTCTGAACCACATAATAAATAATGCCATCGTACAAAACACATAAATGTGTACTATATTTTGCATGTGTAATGCACTTTTTTGCCCACATTTGAGAGGGAAAATTATACATGGGTAGTACTAGTTCTGTATTTTTGTAAATGTTTTTAATTCTTTTATTTATGCTTGTGAGTTAAAAAGTGTAACTCTGTAAATGCATAATGATATCTGTACACAAAATAATACCCTGAAATACAATACTTGTTTTATTGAACTTATGAGGAACTTGCAACAATGAAGAGTTCTTGGCCATCTATGATGAGTAAATATTGTAAATTTGTTACCAATACATAAAATTTCTTGCAGCTTGTATCTGTTCTTGTGTTTTGTAACTATTTGTTACATAAAATTTATTGTGCCATATGTTTCTAATACAAAGAAAAATACCTAAATGTAAACAAACAAATAAAATTTAGAATTAAAAATTTACAACAGATTTTTTTCCCTGAAAGTCTGGGCCAAAACCATAGGTGCACATTATACATGGCAAAATGCAGTACATATATAAATACTTTTTAAAATGTAAAAAATGGATATGAACAGCAGTATTAAATTATATTACAGAAGATATTTAAGAGACTGGGCCTGTGTAGGTACTGAAAGCTTAAAAAAAGAAAGAAAAACAAAAAAAAACCTACAAGAGTGGATGTCACAGATTCCTACCTTAGACTTCCTTTTGTTTTTCCTTTTTCCTCTAGGCTCACACCTGTGGCCTCTGTTCAAAATTAATGGAACAGAGAACAGCATGAACCTGATTTGTGAATATATCTGCATATTTTGTTGTTACCAGCCAGAAATGAGTGATTTCTTCCCTGTAGCCCCATTCAGGAATGGCTTTTAAAAAAAAAGGATGTGAAAAGCCTGTATACTGAAAACTATAAGACATTTTTCAAAGAAAATGAAGAAGACACAAATAAATGGAAAGACATTCCGTATTCATGGATTGGAAGAATCAACATAGTTAAAATGGTCATATTACCCAATCAATGCACTGATTTAAAGCAATTCCCATCAAAATCCCAATGGCATTTTTTAAAGAAATAGAACAAAAAATCATCAGATTTGTATGGAACCACAAAAGACCCTGAATAGCCAAAGCAATCCTAAGAAAAAAGAACAATGCTGGAGGTATCACACTCCCTGATTTCAAATTGTACTACAGGGCAACAATAAACAAAACAATATGGTATTGACATAAAAACAGACACACAGACCAATGGAATATAATTGAGAACCCAGAAAAACCCACATAAATATGGACAGATAGATAATTTTTGACAAAGGAGCCAAAAATGATCAATGGAGTAAAGACAGCCTCTTCAATAAATGGTGCTGGGAGAATTGGATAGCCATGTGAAAAAGAATGAAACTGGACTGCTATCTGTCACCATGTACCAAAATGAATTCAAAATGGATCAAAGATCTAAACATAAGACCTGAAACAATAAACTTCATAGAAGAAAACATAGGTACTAAAGTTATGGACCTTGGGTTCAAAGAGCATTTTATGAATTTGACTTCAAAGGCAAGCGAAGTAAAAGCTAAAATAAGTGAATGGGACTATATCAAACTTAAAAGCTTCTGCACAGCAAAAGAAACCATCGATAAAATAAAGAGGGAATCAACTGAATGGGAGAAGATTTTTGCAACAAACACCTTCAATAAGGGGCCAATATCCAAAATATATAAGGAACTCAACAACAAAAAAGAAACACTCCAATTAAAAAATGGGCCCAAGCCCTGAATAGAGATTTCTGCAAAAAGGACATACAAATGGCCTATAGACATACAAAAAAATTACTCAACATCACTAATCATCAGAGAAATGCAAATAAAAACCACAATGAGATATCACCTCACACCAGTTAGAATGGCTATCATCAATAAGACAAATAGTAACAAGTGTTGGAGAGGCTCTGGAGAAAAAGGAACCCTCATACACTGTTGGTGGGAATCTAGACTGGTGTAACTGCTATGGAAGGCAGTGTGGAGATCCCTCAAAAAATTAAAAATATAATTAGCATATGACCCAGCAATCCCTCTCTTGAATATCTACCCAAAAAATCTGAAAACATTTATCTGTAAAGATATATGTTCTCCAATGTTCACTGCAACTTTATTTACAGTGGCCATGACATGGAAATAACCAAAGTGTCCTTCAATTGATGACTAGATAAAGTCACAAAGAAAAGTTGAAAACCAGATGATTTCACTGATATGTGATATATAAAACTTGAAACAATAAAAGAACAAGACAAACAAATGAAGAAATACAACTCATAGACACAGACAATAGTTTAGTGGTTACCAGAGGGTAAGGGTGAAGGAGGGTGATAGATGAGGGTAAAGGGGATCCAATATATTGTGATGGAAAGAGAACTAACTGACTCTGGGTGGTGAACATACAATGTGAGATATAGATTATGTATTACAGAATTGTACTCCTGAAATCTATGTAACTTTGCTAACAATTGTCACCCCAATAAACTTTAATTAAAAAAACAAAACAAAACAATGCTATATTACTCTCATCCCTACCCCCCCCCAAAAAAAAAAAATGGAGAAGTGAAATTATGCTTGTGGACAGAAATATGCGTGGTACTTCTGGTTGTTCAATCTGTGGAGTGAAGGAGAGACTGCTGTATAGATCTATAGAAGTCCATAGGCAATAGGTAGTGTTTTGACTAGGTGGTTTGTGGCTCAAAAATCAAACTAGCAAATAAATATTGAAACACTGTGCAGAAAGTTTTGGGAAAAGGTGTGTGGATGCATGAAGGTATGTATGTTACACCTAAGTGCATATCAGAAAGCATGCAGTTGTCAGATGAATTAGATGACCATTACTAAAAATATCAACTTCTTCTTCCAGACTTCCCAGTGCTTAATCAATGTCCTCATGTATAAAGTTGTAATGGAGACAGGTTGGGGAGTGGCAAGATTTCAACGGCATGGACTTCTCATCAAAGCTAATCTGGATGGGACCACAGTTGAGTGTGCAATGGGCTTAGAGTAGAAGTCCATGCCAAATCTATGAGGTGTTCTCATTTACCTGGGGAAGACAGCTGACCCTTTTGTGGAAATTTGGGTACATATTCGAGGGAGCATGGAAGAGGGATTTGATTCTATAGCAAGTGCTATATCTATTTCTACGGTTTTGCACACATATTTCCTCTGACCACTGAATATGTTTTACAAATAATGAAGTGTAGCAATGGGTCAACACTCACAGAACACTCATGATTCCAGTTTTGGAGTCATGTTTCATCACCTAGAAACATCTAACTTGGTGGAAGGGTGAAATGCCGTGCTGAAGTTAGAGTGCTTGCAAACTTGGGATGTCAGTGTTAGGATATGGCCACTGCCATGAACCAGCAATAGATATACATCATCTCTTCCATAATCAAAATGCAGAATTCTGGGAATCAAAGGATAGAGGTGACATGATCAATTCTATGATTATCCACCGCCCCCTCCCCCCCAAAAAAAAAATCACTTGGAGAATGTTGTTTGGTTTTGTTTTGTTTTCATCCTCACAACTTAGGCTTGGTTACTTGGAGGTCTTTGAACCCAATCAATGAATGTTTTCAGTGAGGAATGTAGTGAGAATTCTATTGAATTGCAAATAAGTGACTGTCATCTGGACAGTCTGGGTTTCTCGTATCATTGAGTCAACATGAAAAAAAATAACAAAAGAGAGAGAGGATCTGTGCTAGTCAGGGAGTTGATCCCAATCACCAGAAGATAATTGGTTTTCGATACACTATGGAAGATAGAAGCACAGTGATGTATTTACTGGGAGGGAGTCCCTATTATTGTTTTATTACTTAATAATCTCATTTAATGGAAATTGAGGTAAACTCAAATAGAAAATAACTCCAAGAGATGAAGGTTAAGTTCATCCCATTGGCTAAAAAAGCGCATCCAGCTGATTGGCTACGTGAAGGAAAGAGAAGTAATACAAAGAGTACTAGGGATATAGGATTACAAATGCAGTTCTTCTGATCATCTAAAGAAGTGAAGATTGTACTATATTAATGATTGATTCTTCCTGCCACCTTAACCTCACTGCCATATATGGAGAACACTAATGATGTCTAATATATTCAGTTTCAGGTGCAAGTTGAACTTAGTTGACTTCAGTGAATGCTGATGTGGTAGCTGATGGATTTCCTGTTCTCCTGTGTTGAAAAACTTAAGTTTTCACCAGAGTAAAATTTAAGATTGAATGCTGAGGGGTAATGGACTAGACTGTTTAGGAAATCTTCCCTTTATGTCTCTTGGCCCAGTCTCCATTTTCTTCATCTGTTCTCTGGTACGGGAGGCTGTCCTGTACAGGCTACCTGGATCCCTTGCTCTCTAGGTTCTTATGGTTCGAAAAACTGGGAATAGCAGGGGACCTGATAGAGAGAATGAATAATGAGGTTGTGATATTTATTCTCTTGGCTCAGTACATTAACTGTTGTTTAGGTCTCCTGTAATTCTACACAAAATCTCAGCTTCTGAAAAGGCAATTCTCTATTATAGCTACTTGCCCTCATTTTCAGTAATCTTGCTTCCAAGTCTATGGGTAATTAAAGCACCTTGGGGTTCTGCACTTTCCATTTTGATGTCCCTATACCTTTGTCATACAATAGTCCCTTTATTAAACACTTCTCAGTGTTGGCCAGTTTGAGTTAGCTCCTTTTTCTTCTAGAATACTGACTGATACACATTTCTCTAGAACACCCCAGGGACCATATATGTAGTAATGTATCTGGATGCAAAAGGGAAATGACATTAAAATTATTTTTCACCTGATGAAATGTCTGCATTTTAAAATTCTAGCACTCTCTCTCTGTAATGTAAAAATGCACCAAGGATTACAAATACTTGAGTGAATCTCAACCAAATGATTATCTTGACTAGAGTATGTGTTGACTGTCAATGTGTTCTTAGAAAATCCTAGTTGTTGGGAAGAGGTTAAACCAAAAATACTTTCAAAATAGATGTTTAGTCTCATTTTAAGAGAGAAACTCATTCAAATAGTTCATAATTTGTGTTATCCTTGAACAAATATTTCTTTTTCAAAATGACATTTTAACTTTCTGATAAGAGAAGGCCCAGAAATTCACTCATTATTTTATTACTTAATAATTTCATTTAATGGAAATTGAGGTAAACTCAAACAGAAAATAACTCCAAGAGATGAAGGTTAAGTTCATCCCATTGGTTAAAAAAGCCCATCCAGCTGATTGGCTACATAGTGAATGTTCTGACCTTGGCACTCTGGAAGATTCCTATGGACCAGAAAGTAACCCAAATATGGACTAACAGCTTATGTTTCATTAAATTATATAATATTATTTACATGTGATTATTATTATTATTATTCGCTTGCTGTAAATATGACCTGAGAGAAAGAACAACTTCAGCTGGTAGACTAATAACCTGATTTGAGGTAATTCATTTCTGAAGCTTGAAAATATTTTAACAAGATTCCCAAAAAAATGACTTGGGAAACTTGGACTGGTGATCAGAATATTCAAGGTCCTTAGTAGTTTCTACTAATATGCAGCTGGGATATAATGGAAACATAAAAATAAAATAAACTACACTATGATGAAAGATGTTAAGTCAAAATGAGAGATAGAAATTATGAAAGTTTCAAAACGAGCTTAAGGTGTGAGCAGATATTAAAAAGGAGCATCTAAGAACCATGTAGAGTTTCGGGGAAGGCTTGCTGAAAATTACAGTGATGCTGAGTTTTGGACAAAAAGTAAGAGTTAAATTATTTTAAAAAATACAGAACAATGTAGTCTATTTTTGAAATAATACTATATATGTAGATGCAGAAGTGTTCAATTGTCCAATATTCAGGGAAGATAAGTAATTCTGTAGCGTGACTGGAGCAGGGTCAATCAACATGTAGAATAAAGGTGAGCTTAAAAAGGGAAAGTTAAATAAACTAGGTCATGAAGAAATTGTGTGTTTAAGACAAAGAGTACACTGATAATATTGAAATCATGCGGATCACATAAATTTCGTAAAAATAACAATTTGTAGTCAATTTCCATATTTTAGTATACCAAAAAGATAGCAATTTCACTACTGGCCACATACTCTAGAACTCTACCACATATTTCAAAGGACATGTATATTAGAGTATATGTTGCAGAAATATATTTTGCTAATTATGAACATTTGGGTAAAACTCAATTGAGTAACAACAAAAGAGGAGATGCCAGCTACGGTATATTAATATAATGCATATTTTAAATCAGTAAAAAAAATGAACACACAAGTTCTAAGTGATGCATAATGGATTTCAGCAAGGAAGAAGGTCCAAAATATATTCATGAAACAAAATAAGCTTCTGAAAAAAAAAAAAGTCAACCTAAAATGTTATGCACAGCAAAAATTATCTTAATACAAAGCAAATCATTTTTCTTGGTATAGGAAAGTGTCAAACATCATTTCATTGTTAATTTAAAGATTATACACATGCACATACACACACAGTCGCACACACACATATATTTGAACCTTGAACAACACTGATTTTAACTGCACGAGTCCACTTATACACAGAGTTTTTCAGTAAATATACAGCCGGCACACTGTATCCTTGGATTTTGCATCTACAGATCAACCAAACATGGATCTAAAATGGTATGTTCGATCTGCAGTTGGGAATCCATGAATGTGGAGTGCTGACTGTATGCACTGTCCTATGCCATTTTATACAAGGGATTTGAGCATGTATGAGTTTTGCTATCCACGGGGGTCCTGAAAACAATCCCCCAGCAGATACCTAGGGATAATTTTAGTTAATTTTGGGGGGAGTCAAAAGTCATAAGCTAATTTTTGACTGTGGGGTGGTTAGCATCCTTAACTCATATATATATATATATACACCCACATATATATATATATATATGTTCATTTATTTATCTTCACAATAAACAAACAGAAATAAATATGAAATATAGACAAGGAGTCTAAACATGTATATGTGATTATTCTTTAATCAACTATTATAACAAAAAATTATTGCTAATAAGCTAAAAAAATTATTGCTAATAAGCTAAAAAAATTATTGCTGATGAGCTAAAAAGGAGCAGAAAAGGTGGACTCGAAAAAATAAACTCAATTAGTCAAAACAAATAAAGATAAAGAGGAAAGAGGGCACAAGGAATGGATGAAACAAATAGTAAACTATTATCAAGATTGTAGATTTAAATCAAATGATACCAGTAATTCCCTTTTATATAAATATTCTTAACATATTCATTAAAAGGAAGACATTGTCTAATTAGATTTAAAAAAGATCAAACTCTATGCTGCCTAAAGGATAGCAATTTCAAATATAAAGACTCCACGAGGTTAAAAGGACAGGAAAAATGTGACCATGCTGACTAATCAAAGCTTCAATGACTACATTAATAGCATAAAAGGTTTATGTCACTTAAGCAAATATTAACAGAGATAAAGAGGGTCATTTTACAGTGGCAAAGTGGTCAATGTTCAAGAGACTATAACAATCCTAGACATTTTCAGTTTTTAATTGGAGTAATATAAGTGCACTCATCTTAACACTGAAATTCTTATGTTGCAGACATCTGTGTAACTAATAATTAGGAATAAAAGATAAAAATAATTTCAGGACTACAGATGATTTTGTCTATCTGCATCCTATTCAATATGCACCCTAAGTTAATCAGTATTATGGTTTCTGTCAAAATTGGTTAACTTTTCCTGACCTTAAACCCATATTGATTGAATCAAATATTAACTTTTTACATCACTGTGTAGTATTTGATCACCAGAACATATCACACTGTATTACAGTATTATTTATTATTTAATTAATTTTTTAATTTATTCTTTAAGCCATAATTTTGGTAGCAGTTTTAAGTTTACAAAAAGGGAACACGCAGTACAGAGAATGCCCAGGTATTCTCTCTTCCCTTTGTCCTCATACTTTCCTGTTATTAAGGCTGTTATTAATACCTTTTATCAGTATGGTGCATTTTCTGCAATTGATGAACGGATATTGACATGTCATTTTTAACTTAAGTCCATTATTCATATTATGATTGGTACTTGTACATTCTATAAGTTTTGACAAAATATTATGTATCCACCATTACAGTATCATAGAGAACAGAGTCACTAACCTAAAAGTCCCCTGTGCTCCATCTATTCATCCCTCCCTCTTTTCCCTCAAAACCCTGGAAAACACTAATCATTTTATCTCTTTAACGCTGCCTTTCCAGAATGTCATAAAGTTATAATAATACAATGTGTTGCCTTTTCAAACTGGCTTCTTTCACTTAGTGGTATGCTCTTAATGTTCCTCTATATCTTTTTTTTTCTTCTTTTTCTTTTTGTAGTTTGATAGCTCATTTCTTTCTATGGCTGAATAAAATTCCATTGTATGGCTATATCAGGGATTTTTGTTTGTTTGTTTTGTTTTATTTTGTTTTGTTTTTAATCTAGTCATCCCTTGAAAGAGACCTTTGTTGTTCCCATTTTTTGTGAAATTATTAATAAAGTTGTTATAAATATTCATGTGGAAGGTTTTGTGTAGACATGAGTTTTCAACTCCTTTAGGTAAATATATAAGATGAGATTGTTGGATCATATGATAAGATGATGTTTAGCTTGTAAAAACTACCAAACTGTCTTCCAAAGTCAGTATGCCATTTTAAATTTCTACCAGAAATGAACGGGAATTCCTGTTGCTTCACAAACTCACCAGAGTGTCATATTATTGGTTAGATTTTAGTCACTGTAATAGGTGTGCAGCTGTATCTCATTGTATAATTTGCAATTCCCTAATAGCATATAATGTTAAGTATCTTTGCATATACTTATTTTTCATCTGAATATCTTCTCTATGAAGTGTTTGATCAAACCATTTTCCTATCTTAACTAGTTTTTTGTTTTTTTCTTGTTTAATTTTGAGTTCCATCTATATTTCATATGTTAGTCCTGTATAAGATTTGTGCTTTGTAAAAATTTACTCCCCTTAGTCTGTGGTTCCTCTTTTCTTTCTCATAACACCATCTTTTATTTACAGAGCAGATTTTTTATTATTTAATGAAATTCAACTTATGTTTACATTTTTCTTTCATGGATTGTGCTTTTAGTGTTATATCTAAAAATTCATCACCAAAACCATTTTTAAAAATATTTTATGGTATACTTTTCAATGTTTTCACCTTGCACTTTAGCTTTAAATTAAAAACAAAACAAAACAACACAACACAACACAAACTTTTTTGAAAGATGCAAAGTGATTCTTCCCTCTGATACTTTTTTCACCATCTTTTTCTCTTATTTGAAATGGGTATTTGTGAGCTATTACAGTCCACCCTGTTGGCCACAATGATTTATACACCCCCATTTGTAAAATGTATTCTCCCCTTCCCCAAACCACAATGTTGTCATCTAGTTATGAAATCTGACTAAATGCTAAGAATCTTATATCTATGAAGATCTAATCCTGGCTCTTTTTGTTTCTTTGGTATAGAGAACTGTGACATAAAAATGTAATTTATCTGTCTTCACATATCCAACAAACAATGGCGAAATGGTAAAAGGTAAACTATAAGCAGCATCTCTGTTTGAAAAAGAAGAGACTGTAAAACACTTAGTAATCACTATGAATGGTGTCCACTGGGCAGAAGTGGCCAGATGTCTCCAAACTAAAAATAGAAAGTTTTTTGAATAGGTATCAGTTCTACTTCCTGGCAGTAGCCCAATAATTCATCATTCTCTATTGTATTTGAGTTCAGTTTCTCAGTTAATCTTTCATTTTAGTCATACTCTTTAGTCACTTTTGAAGAATGCTTTGAAAAATATATATTATTTGGCATCTAAGAAGTTTTCTCAATTTCTTATTTGTAAATAGAAAGATGAGAGAGTAAATGTCTTTTTGCATAGAGACATAGAATATTTTTTAACCAAGACCAGTGACACTTTTTGCCTTAAAGCTCTCTCTAGAAAAATTGTCATTTTTTCTCTGTATTTGTTCATTTTTCTGATGTCAAAGCCACACCCGTGTTTATTTTGAACATATGTCTCTGTCTTCAAATGTAATTATAGGTATAGTGGACACATCAAACTGCTGTAAAACCATGTCCTTAGGATTTCTAGACACATTTTAGTTCAGAAAAGATACAGACAACATATTAATGATTTCAAAACATTAAAAAAGGGAGTTAAAAATACCATTTGCTGCATAAAAATAACAATCTCAGGTTTGCTAAATGTATGAGTCATTCTTGAAGCAGCATATTATGAGGCATGTTTATCATAGCAAAACAAGTTCTCAGATAAACTGAAACTTTCATTTAAGATGTATGCTTCTAACTTGTACATTTCACTTCTGTCCCACTCTATTGGTTGAAAAGAAAACCAAGTGACCAAAACAAAAAGTCAACTTACTGAGTGGGAGAAGATATTCGCCAATGATACATCTGGTAAAGGGTTAATATCCAAAATTTATAAAAAAGTCAATACCAAAAAACAAAAAAACAACTCAACACCATACAACTCAATACCAAAAAAACAAACAAACAAACAAAAAAAACAGACCCTATTAAAAATGGGCAAAGGACATGAAGAGATTGTCTCTAAAGAGGACATATAGATGGCCAACAGACATATGAAAAAAATGTTCAACGTCACTAATCATTAGAGAAATGCAAATAAAAAAAAACACCACAATGAGATAATACCTCACCCCTGTCAGAATGGGAATCATCAATAAATCAACGAAAAGCAAGTGTTGGTGAGGATGTGGAGAAAAGGCAACCCACAAGCATTGTTGGTGGGATTGCAGATTGGTGCAGCCACTATAGAAAACAGTGTGAAGTTACCTCAAAAATTGAAAATGGAACTACCTTATGACCCAGCATATCCGCTCCTGGGTACCTATCCAAAGAAATCCAAAACAGTAATTTGAAAAAAATATACGCACCGCTATGTTTATTGCAGCACTATTCACAATAGGGAAGACATGGAAACAACCAAAATGCCTATCAATGGACAATTAGAAGAAGAAACTGTGGTACATTTATACAATGGAGTATTACTTGGCCGCAAGAATGAAATCTTACCATTCACAACAACATGGATGGACTTAGAGAAAAAAATCTAAGTGAAATAAGTCAGACTGAGAAACCATATGAGACCATATGATCTCACTTATATGTGGAATCTACAGAACAGAATAAATGAGCAAACAAAACAGAAATAGACTCAGAGATATAGGAAAAATAAAAACAACTGTTGCTTGCTAGATGGGAGGGGCAGGGACTAGGGGAGAAGATGAAGGGATTAGAAAGTGCAAATCAGTAGACACAATATAGTCATGGGGATATGATATACAGTATGGGGAATATAACCAATAATGTTGTAAAGATTATGTAGGCAGCCAGATGGGTACTGGACTTATCAAGAGGATCTCTGTATCGACTGTGTAGAAGCCTCACAAATGTGTTATACAACTGAAGCTGAAGTAGAATAATATTGTATGTCAACTATAAATATATATATATATATATATATATATATATATATATATATATATATATATATATATAGTCACAGGAGGTGGTGTATACCATAAGGAAGATAGTCAATGGTATTGTAACAGTTATATAAGATGTCAGAGGGGTAGTAGCTCAGGGAAGGAGGGGGTTATCACTTTGTGAGGTTATAAATGTCTAACTATTATGTTACTCTGTATACCTGAACCAAAAGAAAAACACAAAATACGAAAAAAAACGGTGACCAAGCTGCTCACTGGAGCAGGTAAAATGCTCTATTTTTACTGGACTGAACTAAAGACATGATAAGAGATAAACATAGGAGAAAGTAAATATAGTGAATGATAATAAAATATAGCATCGAGAAGTTGGTCCATTTTCACTTACTATAGTAGTGGACATACTTGGGTTAAATCTGCCATATGTAAGTATTTGTTCCATTTTATCCTTTCTAAGATTTGTTCTTTTTTTTTTCTCCTTTCATGAATATCTTGAATTAATTGAGAGGTTTCTTCATTGTCATATTTTCTCCTCTTTTAGCTTATTAATTATATAGTTTTTTTACTATTCTTTTAACCATTATAAAAAAGATGACAATTATTATTCTTGACTTATTGTTCTATATCTTAAATTAGTCTATCACTTCTCATACAATGCTTGGATCTTACAGTCGAGTACCTTGAAAACCATAAGGCCCTGAACCTACGTACCCCCATCTCACCAGTAATATTATAATTGTCAGTTATTTCAATACAATATGTATACATATTATTGCTTTTGCTTTTTTTTTTTAATTAAAATTTATTGGGGTGACAACGGTTAGTAAAATTACATAGGTTTCAAGTGCACAATTCTGTAACACATCATCTATATATCACATTGTGTGTTCACCATCCAGTCAGTTCTCCTTCCATCACCTATTATTATTATATTACATAGTTAATTGTATTTAAATGTATCCACATATTTTACCTTCTCTTTCATTACCTCCTGTTGCTCAGCAGTTTCATGTCATATACTTTTCCTTTCACCTAAAAAAAGTCATTTAATATTTCTTACAGGATTGCTTTCCTGATGAATTATTATAGTTTTGTTGTTGCTGCTGTTTTTTTGTTTTTGTTTGTTTGTGTAGTCATGTCTCTATTTACTGTTACTTGTAAGGATATTTTCATTTGTTACAGAATTCTGGTTTGGTATTTATTTTTTAAGTATATTATGTTAAACATACTTAAAAATTTAATTTTGTTGTCTTGTTAAAAACCTCATTTTATTGTATGTTAAAAACTTCATTTTATTGTCTTATTACTGAAAACATTAACGTTAAAAAGTAGGGTGTTGTTGGTCTTATCGCTGCTCCTTTGATGGTAACATGCTTTGATACTAAGATTTTGTTTTTGCCTAAGTCTTTCAGTAGTAGTATTACTGTCTATGTGATAGGCTGGAAAAACACTCCCACTTCCTAGCATATTGTTCACGTTTGATTCCCCAGAACCTATATGTATTGTCTATTATGACAAGTGGGAAATCATGCTAAGGATTTTGAGAAGAGTTTCTCCTGAATTATGAATTATCCTGGTGGGCTCTAAATGCAATCATATGTATCCCCTAAAAGAAAGAGACACAGGTTGTTTTGACACAGACACACAGAAGAAAAGGCAAAGTGAAGATGGAAGTGAAGACTGGAGTGATGTGGCCACCAGCTAAGCAACACTGAGGAAACCAGGCAGCCATCAAAAGCTAGCATATGCAAGAAATGGATTGCTCAGACAGCGTGCAGAGGGATCACAGCCCCGCTGCCACACTGGTTTCATACTTGGGCCCTCCAGACTGTGAGACAATACATTTCTGTTACTTTAGGTCACCAAGTTTGTGGTAATTTGTTATGGAAGCCTAAACTGAAACAACATAGCTAGACATGTTTGATTTATTTATTTATTTATTTATTTATTTATTTATTTATTTATTTATTTATTTATTTATATTTACTCTCCATGAGTTTGTAGAGGAAAATGTGGAGTGATGTGTACTTCAGATTTTTTTTTTTAATCTTTTTAAAATATTGTTTCTGCTCCTTACTCTCCCCTCTCCTCCTGGAAATACAATTATCAAATGTAAGAATATTTTACTGGGTTTGATACATTTCTTAATCTATATTCTGTATTTCCTTCCTCCCCCCCATCCAGTTTCTTTCCGTATTTATATGTTCTAGTACATATTTTATGAATTATTAATCCTCTTTTTTCCTAGGTCCTATTTACAGTTCAACCCACATTTTAAATTCTGTATAGCAGTATTATATTTGTCTTGCCATTATTACTATCTGCTTTTTTTTAAACAAAAAACAATTTCATATCTCCTGTGAAATTATCCATTTTTGTACTTATTTTCTTGAAAATATAATTTATGTTTACTTTAAAATCTAGATCTAATAACATCTATGTCTTAATAATCTAAGAGTGGAATTCTGTCATCTGTTTTCTTCTCCTGAGATTTGTGTTTATTGGTAATGTTTCGTAACATGTCTGATAATTTTTGATTGAATGCACACATTGTGAATGAATAAATGTAGAGCCTCTGGATGCTGTTATCTTCCATTCATAAAATGATTGGATTTTTATCCTACTGGCAAAGCATTTGTTTACAGGGAGATGATGGAAACCAGTGGAGGGTGGTAAATTGCTGCATTGCCTGGACTCTGAAGGCCTAAGCCACAAAGAGGCTCAAAATAGTCCAAAGCCCACTTTATTGTTTAATTATTATTATTTCTTATTAGTAATCCCTGAACCCACATTTTTATCTCCCAAGGCATGTGAAAGTACTGAATACTCTGCTTAGAAGTTTATCCTTTAAGCTCCTTCTATTACCTTAGTTTCTCCACATTTTATCAAGTGGCTATACAGCTTAGTACGTATAAACTATTTCAACAAAGGGAGATTGCAAGCATGATGTAAGTCTTCTCCCTCTGTAGTTTCCTGTTATCCAGAAACTTGTGCCTTCATGTTCTAGCTCTTTGGTATCTCTGCACTCTAAATTTTGTTTACCTAGTTCAAGGAGCCTGCCAAAGTTCTAGTCTCTGATTCAGTTTGGTCTCTATACCCCGGAGTGAGAATTAGAAAATTTCCTGGAGGGAAAATGTTGTTTTGAATGCATATTTCAAATCAGAATGTTCTTTTCTTTCTTTCTTCCCCAACCCCTGCCCTCCAGAATTTTGTCTCTCTTGTCCTTGCTGTTTTACTTGTTCTCTGGTACCTGTAAACAATTATTGTTGCTTTTTATTTCATTCACCTTTTAGAACTATTCTCAGCAAGGATTAGTTTGATATGAGCTACTTCATCAGAGTCTGTATCAGAATATCAGCAATGATATTTTAAATGCAACAACTATGGCAATGCACTGAATATGCAATGAATGATTACATGTTAAATAATATTGGATGGAACGTTTTTTGTACAGCCATATTTTTTGTGATTACATTTTATCCCCCTAAATTAAATTCTCACAAACTTATTAGAATTATTACTCTTTTGGATAAAATTTGTTGAAAAATTTGTTGCATATCTTGGCAGCTGTATAAAAGATGATGAAGTTAATTTTTGGGATATTTTTGGTATCTGTCAAAAAATAATTTATAACAGATAAATGACATTTGAGTAATTGAATCTATGAAAATGAGAGGGAAAATTGATGTAATATATGTATTATCTGCAGCATATGACATTTTAAATGACAAAAGTCAAGTAATGGCACAATGCTTTGAATGAAAAAAAATCAAGTAAATTTGTAGCATCATTTTATAAATCATTTAAATATAATTATGCATCTATTTCACATACTGCAATCATTCTTAGTTTTCTTTCAATAACATAGCAGGTGATTCCTTACTCCCAGCCCTTCCTCTGTTATTGCAGGATGCCATAGAGATTTTCTATTTCTCTTTAACAGACGGAGTTTAGCTTCAACTAACATATAAATTATTACAAGTCTGTTCCAGCTGCATCCATTACAGAACTTCATGGATAAAGAGATTTTATTTGAAACAAAAGAAAATTCTGACTCATGCAATGGCTGGCTAAATCTTCCAGGAGTGCTCAAAATGCAAAAGCAGGCAAGATTTTAAATCATGATATGGTCAAGGAGATTAATGGAAGTCTTTGAAGCACAAAATGGGTCACCCATTGGATATATCTGGCTGACTTTGACTGCAACCATATGGAGAAACAGTAATAGAACTGCAGCTTCTAATGAGTATGTTGAAACCAGAAATTCAGTTATAGGCTTAGTATATTCCATTTCTACTTCTAGATGAGTCCTTGCCCTGTTCACAAATAAACCTAGAAATCAAGAGTTAAAATGGCCTTGCATTACAAGCCCCAGTCCCTGTACATACCTAGAATCTTTTCTACAAAAGCCCTTATATTATTGAACATTTCTTTTTTACTTTTATATATCAGATATCACTATAGTGTTTTAACTGAATAAAACTTAATTTTTATCACTGTGTTAAATGGTTTGTGACGTACAGCTGTTCAAAGAATAAAACTGCTTTCTTCTCTGCTTTTCTTAACATACAAGTTTCATCTTAATAATTTTAAGGGGGTAGCTCTACCTTTGGGTACCACTTCTAGATTCTATCAAGGAAAAGGAAAAAAAAAAAAAACAATAAAAAGACATGCCCAAGGTGAATGTGTCCCCTTTTTACATAGAAAAATAAAATAAGATGTTTTAAAAAGCACAGTACATTTTCCTTACATATTGGTAGAAGCACACACATGACTAGATGAGGCTACAAGGAAGTTAGTTAGGTTTATGAAGTTAGTTTATAAATGCACTCATTTTCTCATTAACCAAATCACTATTCACTAAGCAAGATAAAAACAAATACATGTGAATCCATAACCATCTGTATTTGTACAATTCTTTCAATATAATACGTGTTACCCATCTCTTACAATTATTTGCTTGGGAGACCCAGATTCTAGCAACATGTCCTCCAGTGATTCAGAGACGATCGCCATCATGGGAAACCATGCATACAACTACACAAAATTATTTTTGATATGATACATTTTGGTCTGGTTAGTGGTTACATGTAGTACAGCTGTATTTCTTTTCCTGTCCCTCTGTCCTGGATTGCTATCACAAGGCCCTTGTATGAGGTTCGCAGGTATCATAGGGCCACTTCACCATTCCTAGCTATGATCTTCATGTCAGTAGACCAAAAGGTAGCTCATTTCCTCCTAAAACAGTACAGACCAAGTGCTAGCTTTCTCCTGAAGGAGGTCCCTCAGGCCAATAACTTGCACTACAGCTCATATTCAGTTTGCTGAGATTTAGTCACTGGGTAGAGTCACCATTAGGGGAGGAGGAGAAATGGAGTTTTGATTGTTAGAAATCAGCTAATAAATGAATATCGATGGTCTGAGGAAAACTAGTAGTCACTGCTACAAAAATGATCTTCCCCTCGAGCTCCAGGAATAAGCAGCACATGTTAATGTACAAGAACGTAACTCTATACCAGGGCCAAATGAACCATCTGTGCTGGTGGAAATGCCCTTCCCTGAACTCCAATATTGTAGCCACCAGTCACTGGATTTTGAGGACAGGAAATGTGTTTAGAGTGATTGAGTAACATAATTTTCTTTTTTTATTTAATTTTAATTCATTTAAACTTAAGTTTAAAAAGCCAAATGTAGATGGTGGCTATCACACTGAACCACGCAGGTCTAGATGGTCCCGATAAAGGTATTAAGTTCCTCAAATGTAAGTTGTTCTATGGCAACAAAGGTGAATCTTTAAACCACTTTCACTAGAACAAAGAAAAATGCAAAGATCCATCAAGATATTTTTATATCAAAAATTTGCCATCGACATTTTATTTTGTCATTATTATACTTTCAGGTGATAGAAAACTAAACAATTAATGGATCCATAGACAGTCGACTCAGTAAATTTTAAATAAGAACAAATGGAGATTACATTAGAAAATATTTTAGCTCTGTGTGTGTGTGCATGTGTGTGTGCATGTGCGTGTGTGTGTGTGTGTGTGCTTTAAGGTAGAGATTTGACCCACGTTTTCAGAGAGTAAGAACATATCCCCGAACACCCTTCCACCTTGTCCTATCCACTGTAAGATCCTTATATAAATCTGCTGCAAAGGTGACCTGCAAAGCTATAACTTACTGAAATGAGCCCTCAGAGTTTTACTCAAGATCTGGAGCCCACATGAAAGGTTATTGATGTTTTCAGCTGAAAAGCTGTCAATTAGATGAACAGTTTGCCATAACAGCTCCAGGGTATAAACCTGAACTCTCCTGTGAATTTACTGGATCTACTTTTCAGCCAGAGGGCCAAGCACACAACATCCATTTGCTCCAGGAGAGCCAGATGTTTACCTTATTTGGATGTGTGCCAGAAACCAGAGTGGGAGTTCGATGAATTTTAGGCCTCATAGCATTTGGGGGTTTTAGCTTGAATGCTTATTTTTAAAAGTATGTTTATTTTTTTCTGAGTGATACATGTTCAATGTGGCTAATTTAGAATGTATGAAAAATATGAACAAAATTATAGTCACTTGTAATCCTACAACATAGTGATAATGACTGTTATCATATTTCCTCTATGTTGAGAAAACTGCTATTTTCATTAACTTTGCTCTACTGTAAAATGTTTTCAAAGTGTTTTCTTGCCCCATCTCTGCTCCCTCATTTATCATTCATACTTCTCAATGCATTGCCATCTGGCTCTCTTCCTGTCAATTTGTATCTTTTGTTGCCAAGGTCACCATTCTTTTTTTGCCACTAATTTGAATGGACACAATTCAGTCTTTATCTTACTAGAATTTTCTGCAATAGTTTAGAATTTTGCCACCTAGGGAGGTTTATGAAGCTGCTGAGTAAGACTGCTTCCAAATTATTGCTTAAGCTTTTGAGACTATACCCAGTCAACATTTTGAAGTATGAAAAAATTCGGACTAAGCCAATCTTGTTGTCTCAAATGCTAGTTTACCTCAAAAGTGCCCAAAGTGGCAGGTGCACCTTCTCAATTTCTATAAAGTAGCCATTTGTTGCATTGCTTTTTGCTCATTATTTCCCAGACCATGTCATTATGGAAAGGTAATCAGTCACATGGTCAACCACACCCAATACAGGAATGGATATACAGTAGTACACCCCTTTTCTGCAGGGGATATGATTCAAGACCCACAGTAGATGCCTGAAACCCACAGATAGTACCAAACCCTATATATACTATGATTATTTTCCCCTATATGTACAATATACAAGAAAAGATATACAAATCTTTTCACTTAAAGGAAGCACTTTATGGCTTCTCTCTGGCATATCCAAATTGCCAGCATCACTACTCTTGTACTTTGGGGCCATGAGTAAGTGTGATCCCATGAGAGTCAATCTGATAACCAAGACGGTCACTAAGTAACTAAGCAGATAGCGTATACAGCATGAACAGCGCTTGATTTAAAACCTGGGAAAGATTTATCTCTGACCACAGATAACGGAAACCATGGAAAGTGAAACCACGGATAAAGGGGCAATACTGTGTCAGTCATTTCAGTTTTCTTGAATTCTCATCTTTCAGAGAAGTGGTTACTACAGAGGTGAGCACACACCATGAGCAGCGCCAGTCAGAAACATTTGGGGGTGCTGATGCACACATGACAAATTTTAAGGACTTAAAGCAGAGAGAAGCTGAGGCCATTTCTGCACATTGGAAGAAACTTGCTGGAAATTAAAGCCAGCATAAAAGAGAAAAAAGAGAAAACAAAAGACACCCAATAATATAGTTTGAAAACTGGAATCTATCTTGCTCTAGATCTTTCACTTAAATGAGTCAATAAATTACCCTTTCTTTCTCCCTCCCTCCCTCTCTCCTTCCTTCCTTCCTTCCTTCCTTCTTCCGTATGTATGTATGTATGTATGTATGTATGTATGTATGTATGTAATCAAGGTACTAAAGCAAAAGAGCTGTGACTGATAATCCTTAAACATTGCTTTTGAACCCTTTATATAATTTCATATGAACAAACACACATCTCTGTTTTTTGCTACGTATCCTCTATTCCATCTGGAAATCCTGAGTCTTGATTATAAAAATCATATTCATTTTGGATTTCTCTATTCATTTCTCTGCTTTTCCTTCACTTTTCTGAAAACTGGCTGTGTATTGGAGGACCTGCAGCTGTACCCAGCTGCTTCCTTTGGCCAGCACTGAAATCACCAGGATGGATGGTTAAAACACAGATTGCTAGGCCCCACCTCAGAGTTTCTGTCTAATGTGCACTTTCTGTGGGGTTCTGGGGTGAGACCCAAGAATTTGTATGTCTGAAAAACATGCTGATGCTGCTCATCTTGGAACTACAGTTTTACTTGTTATTAGGACAGAGCAATGATTCCTAAGCTCCTTATACGCCAGCCCAGAAGCCGGACGTCTAATTCGGATTTCATCAAACGTCCATGAAGGCTGACCAACTACCTCCTTTTCTCTGAAAGTATCCTTAGGAAATTACAATAAATACAGAAAAAAATTAGGAGTAAATATAGCCCTTATAAAACTGAAAAAAAGTAATAATGATTTAAACATAAAAAGGAATACTTAAGTGACACCACGTTTATATTGAATCAAAATAAAAACTAAAAATCAAAATTATGAAGATTTTGGCAGTTAGTTACAAATACATTCATATAATAATAAAGAACACAGCCTTCAAAACTGATTAAAATGTGTAAATCAAATAATAATAAAACAATTAAATGAAACTATAATAAAAATACAAACATGTAAAAATAACATCTAATCATTCTTTGTTTTTGTTTTTAAAATGGAAAATCTTTGTATCATTTCCAAATTTCCTATACTGAGCCTGTTGCTGTCACAATAAATATTATTTCTTTACATGTTAGGAAAGAGTTAATATAATCGGTATCAGTGCTCACCCCTTGCACATCTCCAAAGGAACCTGAGATCATTATTGACCGTTGGCCAACTCCTGAGAATGTGGCCCTCAGCGGGTTTTTAATGTTAATGGTTCACAATTTTATATTCACCCCTGGAACAATGATCCATTTTGCACCAGTTTGTCAGACTTGTGTGCACACCACAAGATTGATCATGTGCACTTTCTTTGGTTGTTGGGGGTCCTGACATTCCGTTGCCATGGCTGGGACTTTAATCGGATGTGCCCATGTGACCTGCCCTCCATAAATCCCCCGATTCTTAGACTTAATGGATTGCTACCGGCAAAGACAATCTACACATTTTCGTATAGTCTGCTTCTAGGAAGAAAGTGTGTTGTGTATGGCCCTAGATGAGGATGACCTTGGAGGCCAGTGCCTTTTTTTCTGGATTCCACCAAATGTACTTCTGTTCCTTTTGTTCTAATAAACCTTAGCCATGAGTATAACTTGATATTTATGGATACTTATGTGTTCTTCCAGAGAATCATCCAATTGGAGATGGTCATTCAATCTCCAAAGAATATCTATATATTTGTATGAGTGTGTGTGTGTGCGTGTGTATATGTAACGAGCACACAGTAAATGATTACACAATATTTTATTCTATCTCTATTACAGGCAAATTAAACACTTTATTAGACATATAGAAAATCGAGCATATAAATTATTAAATACTTCAATCAGTGAATCTGGTAAGTTCCCTGAAAAATTTCATTCATTGATGCATGCATTTGTTTATTTATTTAACAAATATTAAAATATATATATTTGTTAAATAAATATACTATATGTTATAAACTTGGTGCATAAGAAGAATAAAAATATGTTATGTACGTGTTAGGTATATAATAAAGAACAAAATAGTCTTGTCTTCATTTTTACAGATCTTATTTTCAAAGGATAAAGACACATGCTCAGAACACTGCAATGTGGAGTTAAAAGTTACACCAATAAAATAAATTGCCATTTTTATTGTTATTATTTCTAGTTTGTATTTGTTGAGCAGTTCCTCTGCTCAATATTCTAAATGTTAGTTCCAGCCAATATTCTAAACATTACCGTATAATACTTCCTTTAGTATTCATATGAATTTGTATGTCCAATTGTGATTCAAATTTTGCAGAAGCAGAACAGAGTCACGAAAAGATTGATTTGCAACACATAACAAGGCTAGTTAACTGGGTACTGTAATTTTAATGTAGATGGCTTATCCTGATGCAAGAAACATACCCTTCACCTACATCAATACCACAAGTTTGATATCAGAAATGCAGAGATCTGAAGCCTTTTGAAAAGAGTAGCTGAGGAAGGCATTATAGACTAACCTATATGACCCAAAGTATGAGTAGGGCAAATTTTACAAAGGGCATTGGGGTTTGTGAGAAGGAAGAGGTTAAGTGTTCTAGAGATGGAGGAGAGCATTTACAAAGACCTAACTCTGAAAGCAAGGAAGGCTTTAGGGACCTCTTTTTAGAGGGGCTCCATACTTGCATCTTAATGATCTGAGGTTATCACCTTGAAATGTGTAATAATTTAATGTTTGAATTTATTTTTAAGAGAAGTCTGGTGAGACAAAGATCATTCACAATGGGCTCCTCCTGCCTCCCAGTCCCCCTGAAAAGATTCTCTGTAGCTGCTCCCCTATCCCTGGAGCCAGGCACCACAGATGGCTTCACTTCCACAGCCCCAATCCAGGGAATTCTGCCACACTTACATTTGGTGGGCATCTGGATATGGGTGCAATTCTCAGAGGTGAAGGTGAACAAGCATCCTCTGCAGGCTTGGGGCAGAGCATGATGACAGCCATCGCTGCCACGGGATAGCAGTGCCACACATGTTCCCAGGGATACATGGTGGGAGTAAGACTCGTGTCCACCACTGATCCCAATAAGTGTCTTGGCAGAGGTTCCAATCTCTTGGGTGTTCCACTGTGGGTAGGAAGGTGGAATCATTCATCAATTATAGCAAATGAAAGACACTATGATGGGTTAAGAGAGAGACCTCGGAAGAAAGGAAAAAGTTTTCAGTTAGATCTTAATACCACCAATGGTACTGTTTACCATCTATTTGAACAAAGGTACCATGGCTCTTTCATCTTGCATCTAGCCCCTCAAATGATGTTGTCACCTTATGTGTGAGTCCATGGTACGCCACACTTTCATAACTGAAATGATTTTAATATGAAAGCATCAGATGGCATTTAATGATGTGACTAAATTCTGGAGAGAAAAAGAAAACAAATCAGATCAAGAACTTGTGTTCTAAAAGCAATGGGGGAATGAGTGAGATGTTTTATGTATAAGAATCTGGTAAACATATTTGTGAAGTAGATAACTAATAGTTATGTCATTCAAATGGGTTTCATGGAAGCAAACTAGAATCAAGAAAGACTATTAAGATACCATTTTTCTAATTTAGATAGTAGCTTGTTACAATCTGAATGAAGTAAAGATAATGAAAAAATAAAATGGGATTGACAAAAAAAATGGGAGTAGAATGGACAGAAATTTAGAAATGAGAAGTGGGAGGTATTGCAGGGTCAGAAACACAATTTTATATTCTGGCTTTGCCATAAAAGTATATGGATGTACCATTTACAAACTGATGGCAAAGTCTTACTTAGAGATATGGTTTTTAAATTAATCAACATAAAAATGAGTACTTAAGCAAAGGGAATACATTAGATTACCTGTGAAGTGTTTGTTATTTTAAACGATATAAATGATTGAGTCATTACCTCTAAAAGCTAGGCTGTCGATTACAGTAGTCATTAGTCACATGTGCTTATATTTTTACTTAATTAAGATTAAAATTTGAAAGTCTTTCTCAGATACACTAGACACATTTTAAGAGCGTAATCACCATACACTGCTATTGGCTAGTCTCTTGGCTTTTACGACATTTCCATCATCACAAAATATTCTAATAGACAGCATTGTTTAAAACTTGTAGACTTCAGGGATAGACAAAAGGATAGCAATTATCATACAAGACTGGGATCGGTAGCTAGAAAAAGAGGAGAAAAACAGGAAGAAATGATGAGGGGGAAGAGAATGAGAGTTTTCCAAAGGAAGAATGGCCAACCACATCACTTGCTGAGGGGAGCTCAATCAGTATTAGAATTATAATAGCCCTTTGTTAAAACCAAAACTTTTAAGTGGCTTTATTACTGACAAGTTTAAATCAAACATATTAACTGGCTACAAGATGCTTAGGCAACAGAGATGTACAAGTTACCTTTGAGATATATATATAAATTCAGAAATTTTTGAAAAATTTTGCTTCTCATTTTTCTATGCCCAATAACCATTAGTACTATATACTTTAAAAAGGTGTGAAGTGCAAGCTATAAACAGGTCATGTTTAAATAATGAAACAACAAATTTTCAAAGTCTATTTTGTTCCTTCAAGTAGATTAAGATATATGTAAGAGACCATTTCCAGGAAAAGTTAAGGGTCATCAATATTGCTACATAGAAATAGTACTGTAAGAGAAGAGTGGGCCTTCTTATTAATATAGGCATATTTCTTTCCTACACTTGAAACATTGCTGCAGTGGAGGCTGAACTCATGTTTTATTCTTTGAAACACTGGTTTGTAGAAAATAGTTTTGAGAAGCACTAAAGTATATTCCACTTGCTTTTATTTTAAGGTGAGAGTCCTTGAAAATACACTACATACCTCTTGTTACCCATAATAGTTTTATTCCTAGAGACTTTTTTTCAATTTTTATTGTATTGGTAGCATTTTATTTCCATATAGACTTTACCCATTTCTTCTTTTAATATATAATATTGAATATCTGTCTTTAATGTTTAATATAGAATTACCTTTGTAGCTGCCTGTGAATGTCTAATTCTCCTGATATTATCAATCTTCTTCATTGTCTCACCCTCTCTTAGGCTTGAATATCTGTTTATGTCAGAAAAATATTTTCACATTTGTAAAATAATAAGTTTTTGAGAATAAAACAATGTATAGGAATAAGACAAACCAAGAAGAAAAAGAAAAAGGTATTAAAACCTTTTAAAAGCATATTAATAACATACACACATCTAGAAGTGAGATATAGATATTTGTGGGTGTATATACACATGCACACATATACACATATACATGTATGTCCGTATACCCATAAATAAAGACATCTAAAATCAACCAAACGAGGAGTTTGAGTAATAGCCATCCATTCCATGAGAAGTCTAATAATCAGTGAAGTTTATGAAGACAAAGAAAAAGTAATTATGGTTGTGAAAACTGATTTAGGATTTATAAGGCGCATTTATAATTTCATAAAATTTAGATTTATATGATACTTATTAAAAGTGTATTTTTCTAGGAATACACTTATTTATATTTAATACACTTATTTGCACATAAATAAATTATTAAAATTAATGAAATTACATGACTATGTCTGAAAATTTATGTGGAATTGATATGGCAAATAAAAAATAAAAGCTAAGAAAATGTTATGTGTAATCTGCCATGTTTATTTGACTTTGAAAAAAACTGTTTAACTTAATGAAAACTGTAAATTCTATTAAAACTTTTAATTTGTTTATGTCCATGATTTTTTAAAGTGGAAATTATAACCTTTCTCACTAAATATATGAGCTTATGATGAGAAAAGGCAATCAGAGAATGCAATAATCAAAACATTTATATGCGTCGATACTTCATTATTTTTCTTAATTGATTTTCCCCATATTGACATGATGCAAGAAACAACTACTGTACAATATTTATTGTGACAAAATGTGTTTGTTTAATGCAGCATTAACTCTGAGTGAATATACCTAGAAGAAAAATATAATCTGTGCAGTATTATGCAAAATTTAGTGACAGTAATAATTCCTTTAGGAACAGGGACCAATAGACAATGGTTTTAAATTTTCACTTTTCATGTTTGTTTGTTAGACTTATTCATATGAAAATAATCTAAGACAAATCTCTTCTTGAGTGGTTTCAACCTTTAGTACACCAATAGACTGCACATGGAATTACAGGCTTAGGCTCAAAGCCTGGCTTTTTTGTTAAATGTGCCTTTGAGAAAGTTTCTTTGCCTTATTTTTTATCATTTGCAGAATTGGGATAATAATGCATAACATGTACAATCATTACAAAATTATTAAGTAATAGTACACTTGAAACATTTAAATACGTGCATGTCAATTCTCTTAACTGTATTCAAAACACATGCAAATAAGTGGGTAGATTTTGATATTAAGGAATTGTGAAACAGGATTTTTTTCTTAAGTCCAGTGTATTTTTCTTACTGCAATTAATAACAAAGATGCTTATATTCAGTAAAATGTTTATACTACTATTTATGAAAGACACTCATAAAGTAATAGTGAAGGTAGAAAATGCTTGCACAAGATGGAGTTTAGGTTAATATTGTGAAATATTGTGAACATTTAAAAATATATACATGATGTAATGATTAAACAAATAAGTTTAGCCATATTTAAGATATTATTTATTCCTAAGGGTTCATTTCTTTTTTTTAACTGGAGAGGGAAAAAATATTAAATAGAAATCTCGCTGAGACAAGATTTCTCAGTTTGAAATTAGGATCTGAATGAGCCAACTCACCAAGTTTCCTTTGGCTGTCCTTTTGAAAGCACTGTTCATTGTCATTTTATATTCATGAAGCAGTCCAATTTAATACTGTAAAAGGGAATCTAAATTCTCAAAGGTTCAAGAATGCAAATGGATGATGAGGTTATTTGTATATAAAACACAGAATATATTTTTCTACTAAACAGAATAATCCTCATTGTCTTTCAGTACTTAAAGTTGTTTTTTATTCTTTATATTATTTGAATAACATAAACATATACACAAACTAAAGCAAAATCATTAATTACTACATAATTATTAGATGTTCTTTTTTTTTTTAATGATGAAATGAAGAATCCATTAGTTTCCAATATCCCTGGATGGCAATGCTTCACTAAGTACCTACACTTTTGGATATTTATGTGACCTATAATTTCTATGAAACATCAATATGAATTCCCAAATTAATCATTCATTCTTCAGTCAATATCATGAAGGGCTTACGTTCCCAAGCTCTGTAATATTGTAAATAGATATGCTTAGGGAAAAATACAACTATCTTGACAGACTCTTTATGTACCTTGAATTTAGTAATTTGTTACTGTCATATTTTCCATAATGGTTAAAAGATATTAGACATAAAATTAGCATCAAAAAACAACGGAAATATTTTTTATGAGAAATCCAGGTAACTAACTTTTTCTTTGGATATAAAATCATTTGTAATAAAGATGTTCAATGTGTAAAAATAAGACTGTATGAATTAATAAAAGGGAAGGGAAATACAATGAGAAATGTATATATATATACATCCCTGTATATGTATATGTGTATATATATGTTCCAATGAAAGGTTCATTAGCATATCGGTACACATATAATATAATCATTATATATAACTTAAATAGCATTTTGTGACTATTCATTGTGCAAGCACTATACATATTTTATCTTCTTTGATCACTAATAATATCAGAAGTATGATTATGTTTTTAAATAAAATAAAAATATTTCTCTATATAGTCAAAAAACAATAATATTTAATACAATTTTAATAAGTCAGGCTAACATGTATCTAATACAGTGAAAACTTTCCTTTATGTTTGATTTATCCAAAAATGGATCCTATTCAGAACCACGTTGCATCTTTTCATTGTGTCCCTTTGTTTTTTAACTCTGAGTAGCACATTTCTTAGTAATTATATTAAGCTCTTGAAGAAACTTGAGATGTAGCCTTTACCATGTTCTGGAACTTTTAAAATGTGTATTCCTGATGTCATTTAGCTACTCTTCGCTCACCTCCATTGTTTACAAAACAAATGTTGTGTCTACCAGCTTGCTTAAATCCAAGTTAAAAATATTTGATAATAATAGAGCACATGTGATATTATATCTATTCCTCCACAACCGGGAACAACCAATATTTTACACGGAGTCGCATTATTTGTGTCTTAAGTAATTCATTACAAAGGTGAACTATTTTCTCCCTTGAGTCAAAAAGTAGTCTGTAATATTAAGCTGGCTCTATATAAATGTTCAATCCCTCAGTAAGCATTCGACTGTTGGATTGAATGCCAATTGACATACCTGTCTGAAGCAATCTTTCGTTAGTTTTTCAAAATGATTCAATGATTTCCTATTCGTCATTCTCTGACTAATGAATTCTATGGGTAAATGATCTGTGTCACTGTTATGATTTTATTAAACTTACATTTGTTAAGTGAAGCACAGGGTATAGGATGGTGAGCCTGAGTTCAACAAAACCACAGGAGAAATTGAAGTAGAGACTTTTAAGACTCAGAGGGAATGGAGGAAGCACAAGTCGCACTTGGAGGGACCACATGAGGAGGGGCAGGCAGGCTGCAGGGAGACATAGCACATGCTTTAAGTAGTGTCCGTGGATTTAGTGCTTTTGGGTTCTGGGTTAAGGCTGGATTGCTCAAACCAAAAAGCATAGTAGGTTTTGGCAATCTCCTTGGGGTGTCTTATCTAAGAGGCACAAAAGGGGAAGTCACTGGGAGGTGGGGGAGACTGTTTATCGCAAGGTCTGCTGTGGGAGTCATATAAGAAATTGACATTTGCTTGTGACTCTGTGCACTCTTACCTTGGGTGTGTGCTTGCACGAGAGGGCTAGTGTCAGTTTATGACTCCAACAGGCAGCCTGGCCAAACAAAATGGATACCAAGGCGGTACTACCATGGAGTAGCTTAGCTAAACTCTCAACAGTCACTTCCTGCTTGAGATGCTAACAGTCAGTGTGAACTATTCATTTCTTTTCCTATGCTGGTTGCAACTGTCCAGACAACATCTTGAGATTAGAGAGACCAAAATGGAGGAAACCAGATCTCTGAATCCCATCATGAAAGATGGTTCAGCGTCGCACAACCCAAAGCAGACTTGCATGAGAAAGAAATGTTTTCATTGTATATGTTAAACCACAGCTTATATGTTGTAGTAGCACAACTAATTAGCAGAAATAATGAAACATTTTTTTTTTTTTTATCATTTTCTACTGAGTTATTGGTGTTTTTGTTTTCTATTCCTAGGAGTCTGCTATGTATTAAGGGCTCTCTCTCTCTCTCTCTCTCTCTCTCTCTCTCTCTCTCTGAGCTGGACATAGTGTTTTCTGAGTTTCTTATTTATCAAAATTTTATTTTGTAAATTTAAACATTTTTGATCATTGAAAAATCTTCACCTTCCATTCCAGTACTTTCAGGTTAAAATATTTGTGTTTAATATGTAAAACTGGTTATTTTTGGTTATTTTTGTGTTTTATGTAACTAATTCACCCTTAACTTTTAAATAAATACAATTTATATGATTTTCCTCATTAACTGTTTTCAAAAGCAGTGTACATGGATGGGGATTATTTGCCTTTAATAGACTGACTAGAATTGTCAGAAATATTCTAGTCTGCTCTTTTGGGAGAGTTAGTCTTTCAGAACTTTCTCTATTTTCACATGGTGATAGAGCTGTTAGACTTTGTACCTCTAGTATAGTAAATTTTGATGAAATATTTTTCAAGAATTTTACAGTTTTGCATCTCCAAATTTATTTCCATAGTGTGACATATATTAGTCATATTATTTATTATAAATTGTCCCTCTATTTCCCAAACCCATTTTAGTTAGATTAAAATATTTTGATTGACTTCTAGCTAATGGGACTAGCACTTCCAGGCCATGTAACCTTTGTACCATCCTATACCCCCGATGCCCATTCTTCAGTAACTATCACGGCGGTGTATCTTAAGATCAAAGAGGCCACAATTATTTGTCTAATTTGGGAAAACCCATATATACTAACTGGAGATGTGCCATCAAGCACAGTGGTTCAACTCGCTTTGGAAAGTGATTTGAAGGAGAAATAAAAATGTGCTAAGATGTTACTGAGATTGTGGGTTGTTTGCTATAAAGAGCTGCTGTTACGCTACACAATACTGAGCCATGAAACCTAATATGATGGAAAAAACATTGATCAGTATTCCCAAAAAGTGTTTAAAGAGGAAAATCATTAAAAAAAATTCAAATTATTTTACTGAAAAATAAATAAATCCATCTGTTTATTGCAACATACAGATCCAACTTTTTTTTTTGTTTTGAAAATGGCTATTCTAGTTAGAAACCCTTCATTCCACCTAGCATAAATTACATTGATATTATAAAATGACACTTCAAATTTGGTACCTTTAGGTAAAACAAAAAGTCAAAGATGCAAAAGTAACAGTTTGATTACCAAGCAGTTTGTATGAACTATTTCCTTTTATTGTTATATTGTCTCCCCCTAATCTAAACAGATACCGCTTTTAGCATCTTGATTTCATAGAGACTTTTCATAAATACCTTATTTGTTCACATATATTTCATTACATAACAAATGAGTAATGTTTAGGAATGACAAATTTTCTATGTACAGTTTATTATACTACAGTGCTTTAACAGGAATTTGTTTCAACACGATTGATATATTAGGGAATATTTTGAGCATAAGGCTAAATTCACACTTATGTATGATTTCATCTCCAAGAATCACCAGGTGATCAGAGCAAATTCCATCTATCCTTCTAGGAATACACAAAAGCTCAGACATACACATACATACAAACATACATACGCACACAGCATACAAGTGGTATTTACTTCAGTGCTTCATGTGTGGTATAAGCCATGCTCATTTACATCTGGTATCACACCTTAACATTTAATTTCAGATAATCCTTCCACCATCTCCTCTATTATAGCTGAATAATAATTGACAGGTTGCAATTCTTCTGATATTCACTTACAAAAAAAAATTTTTTCTAGACGTTTCCAAGGTGAAATGCTATATTTATCATAGCTATGCATTTAACTGTTAGCAAGTGTAAATTAGTGCTACCATTTTATAAGGTTACTATCAATTTTGTGTATGTATCACTGAAAATGTTTCTGATGGTGTGCCCCAACACTATTTTAACTATGAAAATTTGTGCCTAGTGGGGTGACCTTTAGAATAATATATTATAATATTGTATAATTGACTATAAACATAACTGACTCCATCTGTCCAAATGTCATAGAAAGCATGGAAAGAATCAGTCAGCCTGGCAAGATGGAGAATTGGGATTTGATTCTGAAAATTCTAATGTAAAACAAAACAAAATACAATATAATGATAAGAATAAGATAGTACTCCTTGCTTTGAAATATTTCTTCATAGTATCTGTGGTCCCATGGCCAACTGTGTTTTTTGGGTACTTCCTCAGTCATTCTCAGGTCCTAAAATTTGTCATTATATCAAGAAGCCATAGAAAACCTTTTTCAGATGTTATTGTTCAAGGTTTCCTCATAGGTATATACTATAGCCCTGTACCTTCAAAATTCAATTCAAAATATGTACACATAAGAATAAATGTATAATAAACTGAATGTAGAAAGGTGTGATGTCAGCAAACAACATGATCTGAGGAATTTCAGAACACTAACTGTATTGGATTAGAGTCCACTGTAATGACCACATTTAACCTCAATTTCCTCTTCAAAAAATCCTATTTTGAAAGATAGTCACATACTGAGGGAACGAAGGATAGGACCGCAAAATATGAATTTGGGTGTCACGGGGTGCAAAATTCTGCCCCTAATAGTATTTATCAAAAATAATAACAAATAATTATATTATTATTTAATTATTATACTGCCAACATAAAATGAGCCTACACTTTCAAGGGAGGTGGTTTAAATACTTCACATAGTTTTTCTCATCTATTTATAAACAATGTAAAATTTTAGAGAGTTAATCTGAAGTAGACTGTGTGTGGTCTACGTGTGTTTCACTTTGACTCATTTTTATAATGTTGTTATGCTGACTTCATAAAAGGTAAATGATTTGTTTTCTTTACTGTTTAATGACAAAAATTAGGACACTATTTCTTGAAGGGTTCTTTCATTCAAATGGCATTAACATTCTCCCTTATTTTCTGAACTTAAATGTGTGCTACAGGAATATATGAGGCCAATAGAATGTATTCTATCTTTCTAGAGATTTACGCCTTCTGTGAAACAAAGAGACATTTCCTTAGGTTTAATATTTATTAAGCTACTCATATTTTCCTAATTGATTTCAAATGTTTCAATTCTTTTGGTAAATATAGTTGTACAGTATAGTCATTTCCTTATGGATTTTTAAAAAAATAAATCATATTTTCATTTATTATATGATATTATGCTTAACAGAAATATGAATTATGTTTATGTGTAGTCCCCATTTTTCTGAATACTTATCATTTTTTCCTAATAGTTCTTATTCCTGTTTCCTTTTCATTTTGTGTCAAATCCTAAAAACATATCCATTACAATCATGAATTTATTTTTAGCCAACTCTGATCTGTTTCTTTCTGTAACATGTAGCTTTAATTATTTTAAATTAAATAACTACAATAGACATATCTTCCATTTCTTTATTGAATCCTTTTAGCGCATTTCCATCTAATTTATTCTCTTTAGTAATTCATCCTTTTTTCTTATGTATCTTTAGATATTTCTAAAAATATTCCATGTTTTTTAAAATGAGTTGCCATTATGTACTTGAAATTTCATTCAAAGCCATGACAATTTTCTTCCTTTGTTATATAGTCTTTCTTCTTGCATTTTTCTTGATTTTGTTTATTCCATTATCTTTGTGGCACCTAGTCATGGACATACTTTCAGCTTAATAGCAATATTGGAATGTGACCAGATTTGTCTTGATCTCTATTTACTCAACACAAGTATTTGCATTTGACACAGTAGCCTGGGGTGGGGTAGCTGGTAGGTTTAATTTTTGTATATTTTTTAGAATAGGTTATTTCTCATCATTTAGGTTTTCTTTCAATGGGCTAAATCTCACTGCATTTTGGAAACTCCTTTTGGGTTAAGCTCTAGGTAAGAATATCACCATGCCACTGACTAACTATAGTCCCAGCGCTCTCTTTGTTGATTTACAGTGCATTCATTACTCTTTAACTGACTGTGAAAAGCAATTACAGAGGTCACTAACACTTGATTTCTTTTCTTTCATGATCTCACCTGAAAGTCATTTTTCTTGGTAACTATTGCCTGTGATGCTGTAATGTGTTAGACTAGAGGAGACTGTTTTCCATGCCCCATCCACATCTGTAAACCTATAAAGCACCACTGGTCAGTCTTTCTTTTCCTTTCCTTTTTTTTTTTTTTTTTTTTCCTTTTCAGGATCATTTCAACTTGATTTATCCTAATTTTATCCAAATTTTAGTCATTTGATAGATATTAAATTTTATTCTTCATAGTTGTATCATTTATAATTGTATTTAATATGGATTTTTTTCTAATTTTTGTATTACCTCTACAGAAAAACACAGAAAGAGCAGAATAAAAATGGCTATATTTTTCTATCTTTACTAAAATATTGCATATTACCATTTTAAGGTCTTATTTTAAATAACCATAAAATGTATGTGTACTCAGACCCATCAGTTACATTTTATATGACTTAGATACACATTTATAAAGTACAAAGGATGCAGTATGCACTATTAATCCATATGTATAAATAAAATCTATACATTTCTTCATATATGTCTTCTAATTTTCCAATTTACAAATTAAAATTCAGCAGAGTTGTTTGCACAATGTTTTAAAAGTAATGTTTCGAAGGCACTTTCCTTTTTTTTTTTTTTGACAGGGTATTTATCATCTAACCTCATCCCTCCTCTATTCTGTTATGGTGAAAACAATCTGTAAAAATTAACTCTTTAGAAATTATACTGCGTTGAAATGGTTTCCTTATATCCAGTGACACAAGTAAGTGAGTTCTAAAGTAAGAGTTATTTTAAATAGTGCCAGAGACCAGTGACTAGTTTCTTCAGGTGTTCTTCTCTACGTACTTGCAAGTTGTTACTGACATATATAGCAACCATTCCCTAATAAGCTGCCATTTTCTCTAGTCCTCAAGTCATTGAAACATCATGTGTCTAATCAGGGAAAGGCAATTATCAGAAAGATAATTTTCTCTGATATCAGCCTCTGGGTCTCTCTCTCTCTCTCTCTCTCTCTCTCTCTCTCTATATATATATATATATATATATATATATATATATATATATATATATATATATCACTTAGAAGACAAGGCTAGAGAAGTATATATATATATATATATATATATATATATATATATATATATGTATATACACATCCTCAACTGAAATAACTGTTGCTCAATTTTTGTTAATCCTTTAGGTTTAGCTTAGATATCCCTTCTTAGAGGACATATTACCTGGTCTCCCAGTTCTGGTTATCTATGCTTTCCTAAAGCTCGCATAACACACTAAAAGTCTTTATGTTAACATTTTTTTCTACTCATTTTGCTTGTTTGAAGGAAGATCTTTTGATAGTTGGTTTCTTAGGAAGTCTCAAAAGTAAAACATCTAGGAATGCTTCATTTTGATAAAAGTATATCTGGAGTGCTTAATTTTGAATAGAAATGTTTTTGAATATATTCTTGGTTTACAATTTGTTTCTGGAACTATCTTAAATAAATTATTTCATTGCATTCTGCAATGAAGAGCTGCTATTGAATAGTATGATGACCTTCTCAGGTTTTTTCTTTACTTTTATTTTTATTTTATAATTAACTTGACTTGTTTACCTACTTTCAAAGAGTCCTTGGTATGCCCTTTCAAAATTTAGTTTCAATTTAAAAATAACTTGACAATTACTTTGGCTTTTAATATTTGTTCTAAATACAATATTTGCACAGTACTTTTGAAATGGCTTTGGTTTTCCTCTTCAGAGATTCATATTCATAAATTGTGTCATATATATATATATATATATATATATATATATATATATGTCTGCTCTTCAAATGACATTATACCTTCTTCTATTTCCTCGTTATCAATGCAGTTTTTCTCCATTTCTTTTATTTTTTATTAAATTCTGTTGTATTTTCAGTATTGTTTGTCTTCATTGCTTTGTCTTATTTTTGAAAATGGTGCTTTTTTTGTACTTTTATTTCAAATTTATGAGTCTAATCACTTACAAAGTCTAATCAATTACAAAGTATTACTAATTCTAATTTATCTTTCTCTCATTTATATTGTGGAATTTTCTTAATTCCTATTAGAGCATCATGAAATATTGGATGAAATCTCTGTTTTTCTGAGGGCAAGTATTTTTTATATATGCTCATGATCTCAAAGGATATATTCTGCTTCTAATTCTTCCCAGAATTCAATTTCTTATATTAAATGAGCATTTTTAAAAATAATCCTTTTACTTGGACAGCTTTATGAGAATGTAATTATGATGTAATTTTTAAGGGAGGTATACCTCAGGATATATATTTGTGACATAGAAATAGATCTAATACTAGCCTAAATGCTATTGTTAGTTTAACTTTGGTTTTTAACTCCACATTTTGTTTTCATACATGAATAACTTATTTGAAAAATAAGAAAATAATATAATTTATAACAACATCAATAACAATAAAATACTTAGGAACATATTTATCCAATGAAGTAAAAAGCCTCTACACAGAAAACTATGAGAAACTGATGAAATAAATTGAAAGTAATGTATATAAATGGAAAGATATACATGTTCATAGATTGAAAAAATTAATATTGTTAAAATGTCCATTTTCCTAAAGCCATCTATAGATTCAATGCAATCTCCTATGAAGATTCCAATGGCATTTTTTACAGAAATAGCAAAATAAAATAAAATAAAAAAATACTGAATTGCAAAAGAACTTGAATAGTCAAAGCCTACCTGAAAAAGAACAAAACTGGGGGCATCGTACTTTGTGATTTCAAGCAATCTTATGAAGCTACCAGCTGTGATAAAAAACTATGGTGAATGTTTACATTAAAAAAAAATGATTACCGTAAAAGACACATTGCCATTAATCCCCCACAACATACTCCCCTTCACTTCAAACACATTTACACCATCATTCCTATCACTTTCTGAAGCAGTTTTGGAAGTCCTCTTTCTTGAGTGTCTTTAGTTATGTTGTCCTGGCTGCCTCGATGTCCTGAATTGATTCAAACGTTTACTTTTCATGGTCATTTTGACTTCAGGAAAGAGCCAGAAGTTGCACAGTGCCAGATCCAATTAATAAGGTGGATGAGGACACACCTTAATGTTTTCATCTGACAAAAATTGCCATTCCAGAAGTGATGTGTGACACGGATCCTTTCCTTTGTATTCACAAAATACGGTGAAAGCTACTGCCGAGTGTCATCCAATAAGGCAGGGATCTTCAATACAGGAAATAGCGCATCGAACCTTAGTAACAGTGTGTGGCAAGTTTCAACTTGTTCGGTGCACTCAGTTGGGTGTGAGGTAAGGTAGGAGAAGATGTATTTTAAAGTGTACCATAAATCATCCTACATCATGATAACGCTCCAAGTAACACATGGCTTCTGTCATGGCATTTCTGTCAAATAAAAACATTACGGTGTGTCCTCATCCACTTTATTCACCAGATCTGGTACTATGGGATTTCTGACTCTTCCCCAAATTCAAAGTGATTCAGGACATCTAGGCAGCCACGATAGTGCAATTAAAAAAATTTGTGAAAGCACTCATGAAAGAGGATTTCCAGAACTGCTTCAGAAAGTGGCAAGAAAGATGGGATAAGTGTGTTTGAAGTGTGTGTGTGTGTGTGTGTGTGTGTGTGGGTACTTTGAGGGAGATTGACATGTGAATTTTACTGTAATCATTTTTATTTCATTTCAACATTCACCATATTGTTTGATCACACCATATATATATCACACCTCATATATATATATATATAGCTCCCTATATAGCTATATTGGATTACTGCAAAAGTAATTGTGGTTTAAAAGGTTACAATTGCAAAAACTGCAATTACTTTTGCACCAACCTAATATCTACATGTCTGTCTCTATATATCTCGATATAGATATGGATATCAATATAGATATGGTATTATTTGGCTATACAAAAAAGGCAGGATATCTTGCCATGTGACAACATACACAAACTTTGTATGTATTATGCGAAGTGGAATAAGCCAAGCAGAGAAATACAAATATTTACTATCTCACTCATATGTAGAATCTTAGAAAATCGAATAAACAAAGTCATTAATACAGAGAACAGACTGATGGTTGCCAGAGATGGAGGAGGGGGAGGGAGAAACTGGTGAAGATTATCAAAAGGTACAAACTTCCTTTTTAAAAGAAACATAACTTTTGGTGATGTAATGTAAGAATGGTGACCTATTTAATAATGATGTATTGTGTATTTGAAAGTTGCTAAGAGTATAGGTCTTAAAAATTCTTATCACAAGAAAAAACATTATGTGACTATGCATGGTGATGGTTGCTAACTAGATATCATGGTGATTATTTCACAATCATATCTCAAAAAAATGTTAAATAGACAACTAAAATAAAAAAATACATTAAACTTCAATTCAGGAATTCAATAATAGGAATCCAAAAGCAACAGAAAAAACAATCAATGCCAGTAAGAGTTCTTTGAGATATGTATAAATATATATTTCCCTAGCTGGAGAAAACCATGAAGCTTCAGATCAAAAGATCTCATGGAGTATTAATGAATTTATGTGTATGGCAAATATATCATATTTAGAGCTATCATGGGAATCTTTTAGAGCCAAAAGAAAGATGAGGCAAATATAAAATGTCACAGAAAAGAAATAGAGACAGTGAAAATGAGAGACAGAGTCCAGCAGAAAATAAAAAAACAACAGCAAAAAACTACAATATGTAGAATTTTGAAAATCAACTGCTTCCTTATAATTTATTGAGTATATACAGTATCCAAACATACAAAAACACATATGTAAAGACCCTGAGCTGAAGTCAGTAAATATAAAATGAAATTAAAATATCAAATAAGAAACTATTGAAATGTGGTATGTGAAGGTATAATTTTTCATGCAAAGTTTGTTAGTTTGAGAGATTTAAATTGATTCTTGATGTTGATAAAAAGGCATTAATTTTAAAATATTGATAATTTTCTTTTAAAGTCTCCTAAGGAATACATATAGATGTGAACTTGCCAAACTATGAGAGGGGGAAATGCTAACAATCCAAGAAAGTCAGAAATGAAAACAGTCAAGAATAAAAATAAGCAATCCAATTAAAAAATGTGCAGAGGACCTGAAGAGATACACTTTCTCCCAAGAACACATACAAATGTCCAACAGACATATGAAAAAATTTTCAGCATCACTAGCTGTTAGGGAAATGCAAATCAAAACCATAATGAGAAACCACCTCACACCTGTTAGAATGGCTATCATCAACAAGACAAGTAATAACAAGTGTTGAAGAGGCTGTGGAGAAAAAAGAACCTTTATACACTCCTGGTGGGAATGTAAATTGGTACAGCCATTATGGAAAACAGTATGGAAGTTCCTCAAAAAATTAAAAATAGAATTACCATATGACCAGCAATCCCTCTCCAGTATATATACCCCCAAAATCTGAAAATATTTACCCTGATGTTTATTGCAGCATTATTCACAGTGGCCAAGACATGGAAACAACCAAAGTGTCCTTCGATAGACTATTGAATAAGGAAGGTGTGGTACAATGGAATATTACTTGGTCATGAGAAAAGATGAGATACTGCCATTTTCAACAACACAGATAAATCTTAAGATTATCTTGTCACACAAAATAAGTCAGACAGAAAAAGTCAAAAATGATATGACTTCACTCATATATGGGATATAAAAATGAAAGCAACAAAGGAACAAGACAACAAACAAAGAAACAAAAATTCACAGACACAGACAACAGTTTAGTGGTTAACAAAGGGTAAGACGGAAGGAGGGGGTGGTAGAAGAGGGTAAATGGGGATCAAATATATGGTGATGGAAGAACTGATGCTGGGTGGTAAACATACAATGTGATTTATAGATGATGTATTATAGAATTGTATACCTGAAACCTACGTAATGTTACTACCCAATGGCACCTCAATAAATTTAATACATAAAATAAAATGAAAATGTGGTGTGTAGAAAACATACAAAATTGTGAGAAACCAACCTTAATTGCTAAATAAAAACAGGGTGTTAGAGACAATTATAAATCTTTAATGATACAATATGAGGAAATGGTCACAAAGCTAAACTATACAACATTAACATTTCTCCCAAACAATGTAGCATACGGAATCAAATTAAGGATTTATTTGTTTGTTTGTTTGTTTGTTTGTTTATTGGCATGATTCTCAGGCCTTCAGCAGAAAACATAGGTGGACTGCTGATAAATAGGGCATGGCAATCTAGGAATATAAATAGGCCACAGCTGAAGGGGAATGGCCCCATAGACGTGTTATCAGACACTACATAAATGCAATAGAGGAGAATGTGGAGACAGAATTGTGCTGAAGACCCCTTTTATTTTCCATGACCTACTTCCTCTTAGGGAACCTAAAGCAGTGAGGAGGGCAAAGAAGGCTTGACTACCAAAACACGGCAGAGGGAGGGCCTGTATCAAGGCTTAATTTGGGGTCGAAACACCCCATTTACTTTAGTAAAGTCAAGGTACATGGGCTTACGTATTAATAATGATAGCATGGATAGGGCGTGGGGAGAGACAAATAATAAATGTGTCGACGAATTTGGCTCATTCTACCTACACTTACTCCTCAGTAAACATTCATCAATACAAAACTACTAGACAAAATAGGAAAACATATGTTGTATAAATAATATTCAGAAAGAGATTGCATTCTTGAGTGGAAAAAAAAAAGTCCAAAAGTTTGTACCTGTATAGATTTTTAAAAACAGAAATCCTATGTGTTCCCCTACTCTGTGTCTATACAAATAAGGGATAGGTTAAGTGCAGAAAAGGAATACACATAGAAAAGTTAATCCCAACATCATTTGAAAAATAAAAATATGAAAAATATATAAAACCCATCACTAGGCTACACACTGGAACACTGTGCAGCAAATGCAATAAAAAGTCAGATTTATACCTTCCCCTGAGACAGGTCATACATATGGAGTGGTAGTCGCTCACTTTTTAATTCAAAGGAGACGTTTCTCACAAAATTGTAATTTATAAGTTATAATAAATCCTCCTACATCGGTATTTTAAAGGTTTCTACAGGGCCTTTGATTTTTCTAATCTGGATTTTATTCAACTTTCATTAATATTTCTTAGCAAATGTATATCTTGTAATTAGTATTTAACAATGTTTTTAACATTAGTTCATACGCGCAACTTAAAAATAATTGTTCAGGACTCACAGGACTGAGTAAGGTACTAATAAAAATATTTCCTGAGCATTTACTGTCTTTTTATTCCTGAACACTTTCCTCCTTGCCTGGGTACTGGGTTCAACTCAATCTAGTAAAGCCTCTAAGTCTTTAAATAGTACTTGCTTTTCCTATGCTCCTTCTTAACCCTTATACTTACTCTCAAACATCTCAAGCAATACTACAATCTTAGAGAGAGTAGGTTTTTCTTAATGTTTGCAATAGTGGTGTCCATTCAGTTCCCCAATTTATGCACAATCTGGCCAAATATTTCATATGGTTACACACACACACACACACACACACACACACACACACACACACACTCACAAATGAGAGAGATTGAGAGAGAGAGAGAGAGAGAGAGAGAGAGAGAGAGACCTCATACCTGCAAAGCAGTAAGTGAGAATGTCACTGGTTCTTTTGGCTTTACAATGAACAGTGTTTTCTTGTATGTAAATGAGGTATGCACTAAAAAGTGTGAAGTACAGTAATGTGCTGCATAAGGACATTTCAATCAACAATGGATGGCATATACAAAGGTGGTCTCATAATATTATAATGGAGCTAAAAAATTCCTAGTGAGTCATAGCCATTCAACATTATTCTTTTGTGCTGCTGTCAGTCAAGCAATAGCAATGTTATTGGCTAGAAGTGCCTGGGGGCACTCAGGTGGGTCCCAGTGAGCTTCTCACAGACATCTGTCCTTCTTAAACTAGTGTCAGGACTGGACCCACACTTGTGGTTCTTATTACAATTGCAAGATATCCTTCAGCCATAACTATTAGGAAACTTTGAAGAAAAAAAAAATTAATTACAGACCCTCGACTATATAATGGCATGTCAGAGGGCACACATTGAGGTCACCTGTTGGGGATGGTGGCAAGAGAAAGGAGAGAGAGAGAGAGAGAATGGGCCTCTGGTTCTGCTTTTATTGGGGTTGAGGGTGGGGGCCCAAAGTTTCGTAGGATCACTCTTTATTGGTGCATTTAAACTTAAGAACAGGAAGTTAAAGCACAGGAAGAGAAAAAAACAAAAACAAAAACAAGTAGCTCAAATGGTCAGTTATAGAACTCAACCAAGATCTCTGAAAAAAGGAGCCTCCATGACCTGGCTGTTTATCTGGCCTGTGGCTGGCAATGTGTTTATACAAGACAGCCTTTGTTGAAGTGGAGCCTCTTTGAAGTGGATACTTAAGCAGTCAAAGCTTAGGTCAGGCACATGCATTACAGAAAGAAAAGCCACTGGGGAGCTCACAGTGCAATTCCTTTTGTCTCCTTTGTGATGATAACAGGATACTTGTGTAAACAAAGCTATTGAGCTGCCGATGAAAGAGAAGTATTATACCTACAGTTATAGTTGTAAGCTTCACCACCTAGGTGTGTAGGCTCACACAATGACCTTTGCCTATCTACGCATTTCTCAAAACTACCCATGTACTTAAGTCGCATATGAGTGCACATTCAGGATAATGATGCCAGAAAAATAGGAAAATGTTCTGATTAACCAATGGAGATGAAGCTCTGACATTTAGACTTAAAGAACAGAAAGGAGAGAAATCAAAAGAGTAAAGAGCTCGACAGACAAAGGGAGACCACTGGATAGTGCACTGGAAACCAAGGAAGGAGAAAATGACCTCAGGCCAATGGCATAAGAGCATTCAACAACACAAAGGGGTTTGCCCCTTTCCCCTCACTTACCAACTTTCTACACATGGCTCAGAGGGTTCCTTTTACCATTTCTGTCAGACTATGCATCTCTTGTGCTTCAGCTAGAAATGACTTCTCATCCTGTTTGAAACAATATCCCCAATTCTTCCTTTGTTCTCTTCCTACTGCAAGCCCACATAATCTGACCTCATCTCCTAACACTCTCTCCTGACCTCAAGTTTGTTCCTCTGGAAGTTACTTGAGCAGGACAAACGTGCCTGAGCCTTAGACACCTGGTTTCCCTGTTCCCTGAGGACAACACTCTACTTTTCTGCAGATTTTGGCTGAAAGGTGGTCACAGAACAGAGGCCTTCCTGATTGTTCTATCTGTAAGAACACCCTACATTCCTTTATTCACAAGCCAGGCTTTGTTTATTCATAGTGCTTATTATAACCTGAAAGATCATTTAAGTTTCTGATTATGTTCTACCCACCTTATTTGAATGCAACCTTTCTAAGGTCAATGACCAATCTCTCTTGTTCAACTTTATTTTGACAGTAGAGTCAACAAATGTTTGTTGAATGCATGAGTGGATGATGGTGTCATTTTGGATTTTCATCTATGTAATAGTAACATTTAAAACAATTTCAATATAGTGATAGGCAATGAGACACATTCCAAAGAGAGTATATGAGCAATTATGTGTGTAAGTAGTTGACTTGAATCAATACTTCTTGCTTAATAACTATAGTTCAAAGGTAAGAAGGAATATTAATTAGCAATACCATCATAAATAAAAGTACGTGGAACACATGGAGTGATTGATTCACTGCAAAGAAAAAAAATTGATGGATCAAGAGCAAGATATCAAGAGACTAATTGGTCAAACAAAATATTTATGAAAGCTAGAAACGAATGTGAGTGGAAAGAAGAGAAATTCAATATAGGTTAAAAAAAATACAGGTATTTTGCAGTGGAGAAATAAGATTGGAGGAAAACACTCAGATAACCTAAATTTTCTCAATAAGTCTCTTATACAGATATACTGAAAAATACAACAGATTTAGAATTCACACTATAGGGAATATAAGAAAAGGTTGTTTGTAGATGAAAAGAGCTCATCCAGAAGCAATGAGCATGCAGCAAGGGCAATCATATTATGCTGACCACGGCAAAACACTGGAAAACAGCTTGGCAGCAGACCCAGAGAAAGTAGATGGTGTAGTTTAATCATTAGATGTTGGCTTAGTGGAGGGACAAAAGATAAACACATTGATTGGAAGTTTTTGATGGGAACAGAAGATCTAAGTAGATCAAGATCACATACATTGTCTTACCAATTATTAAGGGAACTAATTTTGAATCATCCAATCATAAACAGTTGTTTTTTTTTATATTTTTACAGATGTGAAATAAACTAGGGAAGTGCAAAAATACTTTTGAATTAGCTTTTATTTTTTAACATAGGGAGTTCATATTGTCCCAGCAAAATAGATTGAATGACCCAATATACACATAATTTTTCTTTGATAGTTATACTATTCAATTCTATTGATTGTTAGGCTGAGAATGCTGTGCAACATATCCCCCCCACACACACACACACACCCCATAACCTGCCCCTCTCTAACCTTCTGTATTATTTGATTCTCAGATAGAAACCTGACTTGCTTCAGCCTTTGTGTACCTATGCTCATTCTCTCTCATTCTCAGATGTGTGTAAATGTTAATTAACCTGTGATGATTTTATATTAAATGCTTATTTGACACTGGTTGTATTAGGAGCTTCTGAAATGATATTACAGGAAGAGATTATATGATAAATAATAAACTCAGAATTAATTTCTCTATCAGCTCTGTTCCCCCTTGTTAATAGCCTACCACTTAAAATGGGGAGGGGGAGAGGGCAGTTTTATATAAACTGTGGAAGTATTAGTGGAGCCATAAACTGTTATTAAATAGATAAGTCTCATATTCTAATGATTCTTGGCTTCTGGTAGTTAAGTCTTTTTTCATTTTAATGAGAAATGCTAAAATTAATGAAAAGCACAAACGGCTCTAGAATCATTTGATAACGTAGCAGAACTCTCCTAACAACAATGATTATTCTTTATTTGTAGTAGTATCAGGAGATTCCATTATATGTGATTTATTTCTCCTGATAACTAGTAATTAATTAATCTGTAAAATCAATCTGAACCTCTTCTTTCGCCTTTATTTTTATTCTTTTAAAATATTATGATTTATTTCACATTTAGTGGAACATCAAATATATGTTAGTGATATATATTTTTTGAGAAAAACTTCTAGTGATCTATTTTTAATATTTGAACTGAACAGCACTAATTTCTAAAGAGTGTCATTTTTTTCAAAAGAGGGTGTTATGCAAAATGGGATGATCAATTATGATACCAACAATACAGTACTAATTGTGATTTATTAATATGATCTAGAAATTAGCCATTATTCTAGCACACAGTTTAAAAACATCATATGCAACACAAAGTGTTGTTTATTTGTTCTTTTTACAAAAGGATGAATAACTAAATAAAAATATTCCCTGGTTATGGGAGAGAATTGGCAATGGATAATGAATGAACAAACCAACACTGAAAAGATAGTAGACATGCTATAAATCACTAAAAGTTGAAGGTTTTTAGTGATATTTCCATAATGTGGATAAACCTCAGAGTTATTATTATAAATAATAGGGTAATGTAATCATACTTAAGCAGCTTAGATAAGAGCCTGAACCCTATTGATTAGGGTAATTCCTCTGAAACTTCCTACTTTCTCACTTCACATATATCAGGCCTGATTCAGAGGCTCACCTGAAAAGAACACTGTACATAAGATATGTGAGATGACAGCTTGGAGGTAGTATAGTGGCAAATATATACCACTCTATATATTTAATAATTTCCTATCTTTCTCTAATCTTTACCTAAATGTGTCCCTGTTTAAGAGGTCCACAAATGATGCTTAAGAAGTGAAGTCCAAAGGTGGCTTTGTGGTTTCCTTGATACATTTCAGACCAGTTGAAGCCAGGTCACCAGTTTTCTCATTATAGGAGAGGACTTGGATGTTTTTATAATAACATGACATTCCAAAAGACTTTTGCATAGCTTCCCATGGGGTCTGGATCATATTATAAACATATAGACATGACTTTATATGACAAGTATAAAGCAATTGTGTTGAATTAATGTTACTATCTTTTCATGGAATTTATATCAATTTAATATATCCTTCAAAACTTACATTAAATGTTCAGAAGCATTCTGAAATTCTAATGTACTGCAGTTCTCTGCTGTCAGGCCAAATGAAAAGGATCAAGGCTCTCAAAATAGTTAAGGTGTTCAATTAGGGGGTTATTTATTTATTTAATTATTTATTTATTATAGCATGAATACAATTATTTTTTGGACATAATGATATAACTCTAGATATCAAACAGACTGAAACATGTCTGCTTCCAGTTTAATTTTTCAACATCTAAGTTTTTAATTAAGGTATTTTTAAAGTAAATTTATTTTTAAGAGATTCAGTTATTTTCTTTTCCCCCCAAGTAATATGTGAATTCACAGGCATATTTATATAATTTGCTAGTTTCTTCTGTGTTGGTGACAATTAGTCTTGTTATTCCCAATTGGGGTAACCAAATTTTAGTGAGTATGTTAGCTATCTATAATGTCAAAATTATATGGGTTTTTATATTATTTTTTATAAAAGATTTGCATATTTAGCCTAAAGATATAATTTATTGTTGTAATTGGCATTGAGGTAAATGTTTCTGGTAATCTTCAATTCTCTTAAGTTTTTGGTTTTGCCGTTTGTTTGTTTTTTTCAGTTCTCTCTTTTTACAATACCTGTTCTATTAGCTTTGTTTTTTTTTTCTTTTTTTTTCTTTTTTTTTTTCCTGTGAATGCCTCATCGGTTTTAAAAAATATATTATTTTCTATAGAAAATTGCATTTTCAGAGTCTCTTAACCAAGTATAACCTACTTGACCCATTACCTTTTTCTTTATTAGTTTTGACTACAATTTTCTTGTGATCATTACACACTGCCATAGAAAACCTTTTCTAAGTTCCTTTCTCAAAAAAACAAGAAAAGGACGCTAAGAACAAACAATAAATGTGAACAGACAGCAGAGTGAAATAATGATAATTTCTAAAGACACTGGAATTTAAAAGTAGAGTAAGAGAAAAAAGAATCTAAAAAGTGAATATAAGGAGATTACAGATGATGAAAAGTTATTTCTAAAGCCCCTGAAGGGAAATATCAATACATTCACATTTGCTATTTTACTCACCATTTTGAGCCTGCCTACGGAACAGACTAATACACTCATATCCAAAGTTACTTGAAAGTTTATTTTTATCTCATTATTTGCAGTCAAATATATATATACAAAAATCCCTAAGAATTATTTACAAAAAGAAACTTGAAAACCATCTAAAAAGTATACAGACATATTTGTACACACACACACACACACACACACATAAATGATGAAACTAAAAATACCAGAGTGAATTGTAAATACATGTTTACTTTCATATTCTCAATAAACCGCTATTGGTAGTGAAACTATGAAAGTTAACAATTACTTTCTTAGAATTAAATCTTACCTCAACTGAATATGTTTAATATGCTATTTAGGGCTATTCACATTTACTTCTGTGCTTTATCCACAGTAACACATTGCTTAATTTCATATGTAAAATGCATGTATTTTGCATGATATTTATATTAATTCCTTTACACTTAAATTCATATTCTGATTTATCCTCATTTATACGAGTCTGAAAATTAGATATGATAGAAAAAATAAACACCAGTAAATACTGGCCTCATATTCTATGATAAGTTTGAATAAGTTAATTTGAGACCATATTAAATTATATATACGCATGTTGTATTTCAGAATTAGCAAGAGAAGAAAGCCCTAATAAGGGGAAAGATACTTTTCTGCCAGTGATGTAACGGCAGTGAAGAATATGGTTAGCAGGATAGTAGGGAATTTTATAAGAAAACATATTAAAATTACTATAGAAAATACACTTCAAGCACAGGTAAGTTTACTATAGTAATGAGATGTGTACAGTCTTACTCAGTCTACAAAACATAGTGAAACAGAAAGGAAGTTCCTTTGCCATCTTCCTTCAGTGATTTGGTCTCAACTTATTTTCCCCCTGGTGACTTTCCCACTGATAATATCTTCCACTAGATGTCAGGCAAGAGGAGGGAGTGGTATTGAATCTAAAACTAAGACAACAGTTATTTTTGAAAATCTTAAACTCAATGACTAAATTCAGACAAACTGAATAGTGATCATGCACGAGAAAGATTAAAATGATCTGATAATTATTTTGAATAAAACATTAATAACATCAGCTGTAGGAAGAACCGTATTCTTTTAAGATAATATCAGTCTTTATTTTATCTTCCTCTGGGAAACATTCCCTGTTTAGAAAGTTTACCTCCACTTATGCTTTCCTAAAACAAGTACATATCCTTTGTAGCACCCAACACAATTTTCATTGAATAAGTCATTTTGTCAAGGTTGATTTAATTCACATCCCACAACCATCTCCCAAATATAAATCTTGTAAGGTAAGGACTAAGTCTGTTCTATTAATTACTTTATCCACAGACTCAGCATAATACATTGGGGAGATAGCAAATGTTAAAACGAACAAACATGTACTGAATGAGTGACTAAATTAAAAAACAAGAAATATGAATTATTGAATGAATGACAGTTATCCATTTCAAATAAGGGTGAAATCTAGATTTATTGTTTGGGCTCAATTTATACATTTCTCTTAACCAATAAGACTCATGAGAGTGATGTATGAAGGCTTTGTGGTCTCTTTATTAAACCAGCTATAATATTTAGGTTAAGACATCCTCAGAAGGACACACTAAGGATAACAGTGATACCTAATGGGAGATACCCACACATTAGAAATTAGGAAGATATACTCTACCTCAGAACACAAACATATGAGCTCTCTAAGCATACAATTCATATTTTACTATTATGTATGTATTATTCATTATTTTGCATGCCAATTCCCCTGATAAGAGCTTTTAAACTGCACAACAGAAGCTAACTTACCAGCCTTGGGGCTTCTTGACCAATTAATGTTCCATTGAATTAACTACCTCTTCTCCCTAGAAAATCCAACTTCCTCATTTTTAATGGCTGGGAAGATTTTCTTACTGATTCCTCAGGGGGCATCTACATATTACCTTCTCAATAAAGTTTTCCCCAATTTCACAGATATATAATTTCTCAGTCCTGTCTTTACTCATTGCATAGTTTGCAATCTCTGCAATTACACTTCACAAATTTTATTTTAGATGAGCAGTTTATATGCATATTTCCCCCTAGCTAGTAAATTCCCTCGTAAAATGGGTCATCCATGTATCTATAATACTTTGCAGAGTTCTTGACAGGAGTTAGACTCCTAGTAAATTTGTCAAATAACTTAATAAAGTAATAAAGTACTTTTAAGTTAAGGGAGAGCTAAAAAGCTTCATCATTTAGAGTAGGTACTGGAATAGTATAATCAATAAAATATTTAGTCCAATTAAATTATGAAATTGAATATAAGAAAATAATCATGTTTTAAGAGTTGCATCCCCATTTTACTTCTGTTAATTAGCTATTTATCTTTAGGGCTATCACATATCTTATTTTGCTAGTTTTCAGAATAATTTCCCTTTGCTTCATGACCTAATAATCAATTTTCCTTTGATGTCTTTACCACTATACAATAAATATTTCTTCTTTAGAACTTTTCATTCTTTTGCAGATTTCAAAATTTAAACTGTAATATGCAAGGATGTCATTCATCCATTAATAATGAATTCAACATTAATGAATTCCATATTTACATCACATTGCCTTTTATATACAGAAAAATAGAGTTGTAATTTATTACAAAATATGAACTTTAAAGAGGATTATTTCTGCTCACAGAAGTCTAGTACTTCCACTTTGAGAAATTTGTACTATGGTAACAATTGTATGCAATTGGAATAAAAAATGAAAGAGCTTCTGTAGAGTGAGAGGAAATAATTTTGTAAACTTTTGCTCAGGGCACTGGTTAAGTAGGAGCCCAAGACTTTCAGTAGAATGAGCACATGTTACAGAGCCAGGCATCTCTATTATCTTATCTCAAAGGTATATTTAACTTTTACAGTTCAACTATATCTACATATTGAAGTGGGTTCTAGTCTTTCCCATTAAAATAACACACAGACACACACACACACACACACACACACACACACACACACACACAAACACACAGCAATAACCAAGTATCACTTTTTCCCCCATATTCCTGTACCCTGCTACCAGCGATTTTTTTCCTATAGAGTTCTATATTCATGATTTCTCTTTCATAATTCTTATTGACATACCACATCACTGAACCTAAATTTTTATCCCCAAAGTTATCATTGACTTTCATATTGCTAAATAAAATGGATGTATCACTTTTTATGTTTAAATTATCTCAACATTGTTCTCCTACTGGAATTTTCTTATCATTCTCTTTTGATCACTCTGCATTATGTGTGTGTGTGTGTGTGCACATAGGTGATTTTAGGGACTGTCCATTAAGCTTTAAAATCTATACAATAAGACTAATGTTTAGCCTATAGATGCTATTTAATGAAAGTGCATTGAATGAACAGGTAAAATTGTAAATTAATAAATTAATGAATTAGAGTGACAAAGTTTCCTAAAGGAATAATCTTAGGGAAGATAACCTCAAAATTCATGTTCCCAGATATAGTAAAGGGAGTGATATCTCCTATATTGAAGGATTGTTATGAAGAGTACATTTCACTATCTATTAAAGGCATAATTAAAAATATAATTATTTCAATTTGTTAACTTTAAATCATAGAACAGCAGGTCAAAGTCCAAAAATACTTTGTAAATTATTCAGGAGAAAGCACTGCTTAGAAAATAATCAGAGGAGAAATTCCTACTGTTCTCTTTCTTAGCATTTGGCAACATTGTATAAAGTGTGTGTGAGTGTGTGAGTGTGTGTGTGTGTGTGTGTGTGTTTCTTATAAGTTTCAGTTATTGAGGTTATATATTATTAAAGTAAAAACTGCTTGTGTATGGTCTTGGATACATTTTTTTGTCTACCTATATCAGAGAATCCCAATGGTCTTTAAGTGGCTAAAATAAACCGTTCTGTGAATTATTAGCACCATGCTCTATCATAGGGAGCTTACTGATCCACAGCATTGTTCTTATTTTCACACAGAGAATGGGAAAGCTGAGCCATTAGCATCATGTCACATGTCTATGGTATTTCCTCACAATTAGCATATCTACTGTTGAATTAAAACTAGTGATAGCTATTTCAGAATGAATAAAATTTTACTGACATCAAAACTATCCCCTATCATTTACTGCCTGTCTTCTAAAAATAATATGATTAAAGCTATAGTTTTATGAATATGCTTCATGTTATAGGTAAATGATTTTAGCTTTTCCATGCATATATTTCTAAGCTTGTACATTGCTACTATTATTTATGCATAGTACTGTTCAAAATAAAAATAAAAACAGCAGGTTGCATAAGGAATGGTAAGCTAACATTTGACAAGGAATATACTTCACTAAAATTACATTATATAGTTGAGAGGTTGAAGACAAGTGCCACCCCTCAAAAGGCACTGACAATGTTTATTTAGGAATTGAAGTTCAGAATTATAGCAGATGTTCAAGAGGCACATGCTCTGCATATAAACGAATCATTAGGGTAAGTCGTGGTACGTGTAATAACAGAGCAAACATTCTGATTTAAACAGGTAATGCTAAGATCAAGGCCGCACTGTGAAATGGAGGCTAACACTGGAGTATATGCATTAATAGTATGGACGTGTTATAATACAATGAGAAAAGTCATTTTTAAAAAAATATTTAATACTTAATAAACATTTATGGAAAAACATAATCTAGAATTCTTCTAGGAGTCAGTATATCAGAAATGAGTAAGATAGACAAGTCCTTTCCTATATGGAACTTACATTAAATGCAGTGTTAGAAACTAGTACATATATAAGCAGTAAACAGTGTGTGTGTGCGTGTGTGTGTGTTTGTGTGTGTGTATTATATATGTGTATATAATATAGAAAATATCATCTTCAAGCAATTGTCATTCGTATGAAGTAGATTTAAAAAGTTTATTCTTTACAAAACTATGAATTGAAATCAATGCATTTCTGTGTGTCAGTGATACAAAACACTATTTTTAAAAACCATGTTATGCAACTGAAAGAAAAATATGAAATGCCTAGATAAAAATTCTAACAAAAGATAAGTCAAACTCTGCATGGAAAATTATAAAGCATTATCGCCAAGACATTAATGAAGACCTAAATCAATGGATGGTGCTTAAAGAATTAAAGTTGCATCAGTGTGAACATTTAAATTTTACTCAATCAAATATCGTTTTTTTGGGTAGATCTTGAACATCTGATTCTAACATTTACATGGAATGCATTGCTCCAAGAAGAGTCAGAATAGTCTTGAAAACGAAAAAAGAAATAATAGAGGAATTGCTCTACTAGATATTGCTAAAGCTGTAACAATAAAATAATATAGGCTAGTCATGAGTATACACATTTAACCCAAAATGTGTTATAAAGAGACCAAAAATAGACCAATGTTTTAAAAACAGCATTTCAGAGCTGCATAAGACAGCCAGTCTTTTCAATAAATGGCAATTATTACATTGGAATATCTGTATAAACATGTAAATAAATAAAACTTAGTGCATACCTCAATCATTCCCAGAAGTCAAATTTAGGTTGAATTTATATCTAAAAGAGAATGTTAAAAATAATTACATTAAATGACATATGAAAATATTTTCACTAATTTGATGAGATAGATTTTATTATTAGCCCAAGTTTTTGGCAGATGATTTTGCCATGTCTGCCTCTAAAGAGATGAAGTACTTTCAACTTCTGTCTCCTCGTGACTTCAGATTTAATCATTTGATTTGTTTTGTTAATTAAAATGAGCCAGAAGTGACAGGGTACCATTTACGAGCTCAGGACTCAGAAAGTTTCGAGTGTTTCCTCTTCTACTGTGCTCTCTTGCCTAGAGAACATACACCAGCCAGCCCTCCAATCCCAGAATGAGGATGAGAAGCACTGGGAGGGCCACCCCGACTGAGCTGAAACCTGAAGCAGAGGCAACACACTTGCAGCAGACATCACAGTGGGAAGCAGAGTCCCCATGCCAATAATAACCCTCCTACACACTTATTAGCAAAAATTAAATGTTGGTTGAAACCACTGAATGCTGGCTTGGTTTAATACTTAGCTTTATTATTCAAATAGCTAACTTACGAATTTGAGGTAGAAAACTCTATTTTTAATTGGAAATCAAACAACATTCAACTTAAAGAAAATACTAATAAATGGAACTACATTATAATTAACAACATTTTGTTGTCAAAATCATCATTATTAAAGTAAAATTTAAAGGAAACCTTTTTCTGGAAAACATGATAAATGTTTACAAATCAATAGCAAAAAGACATTAACACCGAAAAATGTGTAAGAGATTTTTGCAGACACTTCATTAAACAGTATATCCAAATGACCAATAAACATTTGAAAAAAAAAATCCTGATTTTATTTTCAATTGTTTTAATACAAAGTAAAACAAATTAATGGAAATTCATGTTTTCATTAATACACATTAAAACAAATATAGGCTATCACTATACACCACAGAAGGAAAAAATTTAAAGGCCTGAAAATAACAGGTGTTGAATGTGAGGCAACTGGAATTCTCAAATGTTACGTTTGGGATTTTAAATCCGTGCAACAACTGTGGAAAATCACTTTGCATTTTCTAGTAAATTTAATAACACATAAACTAAAGATTGACAATTCTACTCGTAGATATATGTGAGTGTTTATGAATACAAGACATCACAAGAATGCTCAGAGCAACATTATTTATAATAGTAGATAACTGGAAATAGTCCAAATGCTCAATGATAGTATAATGATGGAAATTGAACAAAACATACTTAACACTCAGCAAGGATAACTTTCATGAGATGATGATAGGGAAAGAAACAACACAGAGCATACTTTTGTATAATTAATTTTATATTAACTTAAAACCAGACAAAACTAATTCATAGCGTTAAAGGCAAGATGGTAGTTACCACCACGGAGTAGGAAGTGTTTAGTTACTGGAGTGTAAAACTATGGTGGCTTCTGCAGTGTGGGCAATATTCCATTTCTTCACCTGACACATAGGGGTTTTCAAACTGTGAAGTTTGTTCAGTTGTCTAGTTAAAAACAAAACAAAACATACATTCTTGAGTTTGATTGTTATGCTTCAGTGACCATTTACCCATAATTTTCTGTAGAGGAGACTATACTGATTCTCAAGTGGGGTCAGAAATGGCTGCCAGGCACTGTCTGGGATTAGGTTATCAGTGTAGGGGATGTTGAGTAGTGATGAGCTGTAGCAGGTTACTTTGGATCATTGTGTCTATGATGACCATAGACCCAAACCTCATTCGGTGGTTTTGTCACAGGCCATGACAACTCCACCAAAATGCTTTCTTTCTGCCTACCTTTGAGCCCACTTTGCTTTGAGATTTAATAAAAGAGATTTGTTCTAAGCTGTATCAATGTAGACATTGCTACACAAGAGGGACCTGTTGGATTTTAGAGTATCACCACCTTATAGCCACAGTTTCTAGGCAATCAGGCACACCGTAAACCACAAAAAGACACATTTATTTATAATAGGGTATCTGGATGGCCCATCAAGTATGGACCACACTTGCTGTATGGCCTGCTAAGAGCTTTTTATAAATTAAGACTTTCCATTACCATCTTACTAATAAATATGATTAGAATGTTTATCAGGAATTCTGATATGCTGCATTTTATTCACCAAGGAAATACGAATTAGATAATTTCTTCTTCTGAGTCACCTGTGGTACAGTAGTCAACGGTAACAGTTCTCATGTTAACCCAAATTTGTTTCCCAAATGTAATTGGTATTTTTGAGTTAATTTCTTCTAATAAGTATGCCAAATAATATGTAATGCATTATATTAAATTACCTACATTTGGTGTTAACATGACATACATTAAATTATCATATGAGATACATATTTTTGTTTCATTTTATGCAACATAACTAGCCATGTATTAAGAAAATACCTTACCAAATATGTAGTTAAACTTTATTTTAATGATTTCTGTTCTCAAAAAAATAATGTTAAGATCTATTTTTTAAAGTTATCATTGATAAATGTTATGAGATTATTTAAATATTTAGTTATAAAGATATGAGTTAAAATGTCTTCAATTCTATGAAATATTACATTCTAGTCCAAGGTTTATAGTCTAAATAACACCCTCAACTAGGATAATCAATTTGTAGATTTTCCTGATGTACCCTAAAATATTTTATCTTTATTAAATCTAATTTTCCTAAATTAAAAAAAGAAATTCCCCAATATAAACAAAATCAATTAGATGTGAATACACTCCATGATTATGTTATAAGACTAACATAAATCTCAAGAGTAGATAACATTAATTTAAAAAAGTAGAATATAAAAATATCTGATCAACATAGTCATTTTGATGTAATATGTACCAATGAGAATTGTCATTGTTTTCAATGGCATATGATATAGTTACCAACACTGACTATATGTTGTGTCAGAAATTTTAAAATTATTAAAATATGTTCTCTGTCCACACTGGAGGTAAGTGAAGTATAAATATAAATAAATAAATAAATAAATAAATAAATAAATAAATAAATAAATAAATTTCTAATTTGAAACAAAGCAGTTTGATATAACACGTACCAATGATAATAGTAATTGTTTTCAACAGCACATGATACAGTTACTGACCAAATGTTGTGTGATAAGTATTAAAAGGTGTTCTCTGCCCACAGTGGAATTAATCTAGAAATAAATATCAAAGAAAGATTGATGATTTCACCCATGTGGAAGCAAGCATTTCTAAGCAACCTATGATTTATAAAGAATATTAAAAGAAACAGAAATGAACGATAAGGAAGAAACAGCATATGAAACTTGTGGGATACAGTAACACTTTGCTCAGAGGATAATTTATAGACTTAAGTGCATATATTTATATTGAAACAAGGTAGAAAACCATTGATGAAATATCCCATCTCAAAATGCCAGGAAAATTACATCAAATGTAAAATAGAGAAAATAATAAAATAACATAAATAAAAGATAAATTAAATGTACACTATAGTAAAACTTAAATAAAGATAATAATTATTTGAAAAAATAATTACATTTGATTTTTTTCACTATAAAACGACGAAGAAAATGTACTAAATACAAAGTACCAACATCAGCAATTAAAAAATGGGACATTCTCATGTATTTACTGAGTCTATTAAAACAATTTAGAGGCAATAAAATTGGCAATTTTGAGTAGATGGAAAATTACTTTTAAATTAAAATTATAAAAACTGTCACACAGAGATATGGAAGACTAAGCAGCTCTAAGCACTTTTAGAGAATCAATGAATTTGCGAGAACAGGCCATAACTGATTGTGGTATATTTTAATTATACATTTTTGGGGAAGCAAATTAATAACAAATATGTTTTATAAAAATAGAGCAAAGCATTTCATAACCTTTTTCCATCAGAAATTTTGTGAGATAATTTTTCTCAATCTGGTCAGTTATGAATGAAATATCTTTTGAAATGAAAGTGAAAGAAATTAGAAAACTGTGATAGCATTTTCTAAAAGGAAAAAATCTGTTGTTTCTCATGGTTGAGCCTAAGTTCTGTTTTATATTAAGAAATGCAGAAGTTCATAGCTGACACACATTTATTTTAATACATTTATATGAACATCTACAAGCTGTTCAGCCTCCAATTACTTTTTTATTGCTTTATAGGGAAAGTGCTGTATTCAGAAAGACTTATGCCCTATATTAAACTGTATTTTGTGCTTTACAAGGAAAATTAATCCCCAAAGTAATAATATGAAATTACTATTATGATTTAAATAAATGACACCAAATTTGAGAAACAGCTGTGCCATTATGCAAAAAAGGGCATTCCTTTTTACCCGTCAGTGAAAATACCTAAGAGAACAAACTTAAATAATATCTCGATGGCAAAAATACATTTTACTAAATATTTATACATTACTTCAGAAGTTTGTATCCAGTTACATGAAGCTGACTAAGTCCAAAAATTATTCAAAATCATCTACCTGTACTCACTTTGAAATAATTAAATAGAGCATCCTTTTAATTCTTATAGAAAAGTTCACACTATCCTGACCAAATAAGATGCATAATTTATATAATGTAGGCAATATCATTTCAAAAGTGCTTCATCACTATATATATGATATGTGAGGATTTTACATCAGGTAGTATAGAAAAAATAAAATAATACCCAACTTTTATTCTAAATCCCAATTTCAAAATATAAAAATAATATAGGCTATAAATAAAATTTACATTTTTTAAAAATAATAGAAATATAAACATGCCATCTCTTTCTGTATAATGACAACAGAAAAGTTGTTTTAATTTTATATTTCTATATTGGAGACAGTTATCATTAGTTAATATACATATTTAGAATATTTATCAAACATTGTTAAGTTAAGGAGAGAAAAGCTCTAACCACCCACAAAAATAACTTTGTTCCTCCCAAACATTAACATAATATGAAATAGAAAAGCAGCAATGATCAGCAGATATTTTAATATAATTATGTTCATAGACTATTTTATTACTACAAGAGATAACATCCGTTACAACTATTTGATTTTTAATTCACATAATTTTGTTAACAATAACATTATTTGAATTTCTGTTTCAAAGTATGGATATTAGTATGCTTCTGTGGGAGTTTCTGCATAGTTACATTATTTAACCTCACAGTGTAACTTTATATTTTTTAATTGTCAAAACGAAATCAGAAATAAAAGTCAGTAAATGGAAATAAGTATATGTGTGTCTATATATATATATATATATATATATATATATATATACATATATATACATATATATACATATATATATATACATACACATGCATATCTATAAGTACATATATTTCCAAGTATATATAGTTACAAGTATACATACACACACACACACTCACACACACACACACAGGTATATATATGTGAACATTTATAACTGATGAGTTAAACAGGAGGACAGTGGTTTCGATATCAGAATGAAGTTGCAAACATTCATTCATTTTTTCATCCCTCAATTAATTTTAGTTGATTTTTCTACTCATTTTCTTCAAGGTTTTGGAAGCTACCTGACTTTGTACTTTGACATACTGTATTTCCTTCCCAATATAAGCTTTCAAGGAATATCTAGTAACGGCAGGTGAGTTGTGTTAATGTGTAGAAATAGCATAGGCTGTGGAACTAGTGAGAAAGATGTCTCTCCTTCCAGCTTAGATGCATCCTTTAATAAAAGGAAATACTTATTATTATTGCATTTATGTTTCTTTTATCAAACATAGTTGTTGATATTTTTAAGCATCTGCCAAATATGTTTATATATAAAGGAGAAAGTGCAAGAATGAATAAACAAATGTGTATGTTCATTCTTAGAGTTAGACTTTGACAAATTATGTGGGATTGCTTTTGTGTGTATATTTTTGTTTTTACTGATGCTGATGATGTTTTTAATATAATTTCATGCGTTCACTGACCTTTCTTAATAATTAATGGTTGATTTATTATTTTTCAGGGACATATTGAGAGGATGCCGGTGATAGCTTACAATAAAATCAACAACAATGATGATAATAATGACAAAATAACAAAATAAGACCATGCTGTCTCTCTATTTGAGGAACATACAGTACTGAAATCACAACAAATGCAGAAAAAGAAGATGATGTGCTGGGGCTGAGGGATGTGATATTCTCTCTCTCTCTCTCTCTCTCTCTCTCCCCCCCCCCTTCCCTCCCTCCCCATATAGCAAAACTAGTCAGAAAAGACTTCCTGAATGAGGTGGTTAACAAGCATATCCTGAAAAACAAGAAATATTACTTTTCCAGTGGTTGGGGTAGCAGGTAGTGAGTAGGAGAAGAAACTGAAAAAGGATACAAGGATCAGTTGTGGAAGAATCTGTCAAATTAATTAGCTTCGAGTGTACCGCATAGTTGATTTATTTTAAATAGAGAAGTGACTATGGAGATGAGTATTTGATTGACAAATTTATTGACTAATACTGACAAAATTATATATATATATATATATATATATATATATATATATATGTGTGTGTGTGTGTGTGCGTGTATTTTTGCATATATATATATATATATATATATATATTTGTTCTTGTTGATCAATCCTCCTCAGAAATTTAAAAAAAGAAGTCAGTAATATAACACATAAATTCAAAAGTGAAGATATAGTTCCTAAGTTTACCTTTATTATCACAACCAGGCTGATTTCATTCCTATGTTGTTTTTAAAAATAAGGTAATTCTTCCGGAAAGTTTTTCTCCTTTTCCAGTTTTATTGAGATATAATTGACATACAATATTGTATAAATTTAACATGTACAGTATATTGACTTGACATGTATATATACTGGGAAATGTTACCACAATAAGTTAATGTCCATCACCTCATATAGTTGCATTTCTTTTTCCTTGTGATGAAAACTTTTATTATTTATTTTAGCAACTTTCAAATATACCATACTATATTGTTAACTATAGTCATAGTGTACATTACATTCCAGTAGTTATTTATCTTATAACTGGAGCTTTGTACCTTTTGACTACCTTCATCTAGTTGCCCCATCTGTGACTTCTTACAAACACTAATCTGATCACTTTTTCTATAAGGTTGTTTTTGTCATTGTTTTTTTTTTTTTTTAATCTTTGGTTGGTTATTATTATTATGTTTTAATTCTGTATATAAGCAAGATTGTATAGTATTTGCCTTTCTCTGATTTATTTCACCTAGTATAATATAATGTCCTCAAAGTCCATGTTGTCAAATGACAGGGTTTCCTTCTTTCTTACGGCTGAATAGTATATTATATATAATATGTTTTATTCATACTTTCATCTGTCAATGGACACTTAGGTTGTTTCCATGTCTTGGCTACTTTGAAAATGGCTGCAATGAACATAGGGGTACATTATCTCTTCAGCATAGTGATTTTGTTTCCTTCAGATATATACCCAGAAGTGGAATTGCAGGACCATATGGCAGTTCTTTTTTTTTTTGTTTGTTTCCTGAGGAATCTCCATACTGCTTTCCACAGTGGCCACACCAAATTACATTCCCATCAACAGTGCCCAAGGGTTCCCTTTCTTCTCATCCTTGCCATCATTTGTTACCTCTTTTCTTTTTGATGATAGATATTTTAACAAGTGTAAAGTGGTATCTCATTATGTCTTGGATTTTCATTTCCCTAATGATTGTCATGTACCTGTTGGCCATTTGAATATCTTCTTTAAGAAAACAAAACAAAACAAAAATGTCTATTCAGGTCATTTGACTGTTTTCTTGTTTTTTTGTTTTGTTTTATTTTGTTGTGTTTTTTGTTTTTTGTGTTTTTTTTTTTTTGCTATTGATTTGAGTTGTATGAGTTCTTTATATATTTTGGATATTAACCCCTTATTTTCTTCCATTCTGTAGGTTGCCTTTTCATTTTGTTGATTGTTTCTTTTGCTGTCCTGAAGCTTCTTAATTTGAAGTAGTCCCATCTGTTAATTCTTTATTTAGTTTTGTGATTTAGCTGCCATTTCCAAATATTCATTGCCAAGATCCATGACAACAAGGTTTTCCTCTATGATTTCTCCTAGTAGTTTAATGGTTTCAAGTTTTGTTTAAGTTTTTAACCCAGTTTGAATTAATTTTTATGAGTAATGTATGAGAAGGGTCTAGTTTTATTCTTTTACATGTGAACATCTAATTTCCCCAGCACCATTTATTGAAGAAATTGTCATTTCTTGATTATTCTTGGCTCCCTTGTCAAATATTAGCTGATAATATATGTATGGGCTTATGGACTTTATTTTCTAAATTTTATATGGCAAAAAACAACTTGATTAAAGAGAGATTAGATAATAGAAATTGGCAAATAAATGTACGCTTATGACTGATGCTAATGCTTCTTGTGTGAATTAGAAAAAAATGGCTTTTTAAAATTTTGGCATATGATGTGCAAAGCGAATTTAATGCCCATGAACAATGGGCACGATGCAATATGTTATCAAAAATGTTATCTCTTATAAATTCCCCTAGGTGATACCCACCTTTTCACATAGGTTCGTAGTTGCTGAATAAATAAAATATCACTAATACTTCTACTGATAATTTAAACCCTCTGAATTAATGGAGGCACTGACCTTAATCATTTTCTCTTTTTAGGAGGTAGGACACATCATTTAATGATACCACAAGAGGATTTCACTATTGTAGAATTATTTCAGAGAAACCATTGGCAGCACTCCTCTAAGGAATCTGCATTTGATTATCTGATGAAATTATATTTTTCTATAAATTCATAAAGACCTTATATTTTCATAATCTAGACCTAAAATATACTGTCCCTCTTTAAAACAGTTAACTTATTTTTAAAATTGGGTTATACTCTGAGTATCAACTTTTTCAAGAAATGAAGAGAAGAACACAGCTTCATAGTATGAATAATGTTGTTTTACCACTGCTGTATATACTATTAAAGACTTATGGTAAGAAACGACACAAGAATTTATAATTCTCCCCAAGAGTATTCAAGGCACTTTAACATTATATTATGGTCTATTTGCAGATTTTTCCCTTAAATTACTATATTTCTTATTTTCATTAAATTATCTAACTATATAGACATATATATCCAAGACATTTTAAAATTTGTGTTAGAGCATGCCTTAATGTCTTAATGACCAATATCTATGTATAACCCATAGTGATTTAGAACTGCAGAAGAAAGATTAAGATACAAAATTTTAACGTTAGAAATTTAAGTTTTGTTTTGTTTTGTTTTGTTTTGTTTTTTATGTATTTATAGTAGCATATGAATCCCAGAAACAGTAATCTCAAGGTAATGGAGCTATAATAAATTTGTTCAATATCAGATTTGGATTAGCCAAGTATAAAATAAAATTGAAGATGGCATTTTCTCTAATCTTCAGCAATAACACTAATTAATGTTAATGTAAATTTAGTAGTTAAATTGGGAGTGTCCATAGCAAAGCTTGCGGTGTTTATCATAAAGCTGTGTTTTCATTAAGTCTGAGAATTTCAGTAGGTCCTTGTCTTACTAAAAATAATAATAAAATAAAATTAATTATATATGAATAAAACTATTACATGATAATTTATACTACATCATCATAATGAAATATTAATACTTGAAAATGCAATTCCTTCCCTAAAGTGAATATTTGAAAGAAAATATCATAATGACTTATATATGCTTATCTGTGTTCTCATATCAAGTAGGAAAAGGATTATTCATTATATAAATTACCATTATTATGAATAGATCATGATTTCCATATATTTTCAAGCAACAAATATTAAACTTAAATTTATGGATATTTTAGCTCTCAAAAATAATGTTTTATTTTATTTAAATATGCCAAAGGTAAAAATAAAATAAAAAAATAATTCACAGCATTGACTGTAGTTTAGGATTGAAATTAAAATAGAAGATAATTTATGTCTCTGCCCATTCTGCCTAGCTAAAGTACATTGAGGGGAAAAGGAAAAGAAAGTTATATCTCTTATGATCAAGGAAACAATAATTCTAACAAGAGATTATATATGAAGAAGAATTGCTAAGTAATGTGAAATGAAATCCTAGGAATAGAGAGAGTATTCAGTAAGTATGCATGTGAAAAATCTTGGCAACAAACAAAACCACTATGTTTTGCCATGTATAATGTGCACTTTTTTGTCCAAATTGGTGAGGAGAAAACAAAGATGAGCATTATACATGGGTAGTGCTAATTATGTATCTATATAAATGTTTTAAATTCTTTCAATTCTGCTTATGAGTTAAAAGTGTAACTCTAGAAATAAATAATGATATCTGTAAGCAAAATAATACTCTGGAATACAATAATTGGTTTTGCTGAACTTACAACGAACTTGCAACTACAAAGCATTCTTGGCCTTCTATCATATATAAATACCGCAAATTTGTTACTGGTACATAAAATTTCTTGTACCTTGTATCTGTTCTTGTGTTTTATAATTATTTTTACATTAAATTTCTTGTACCATAATCTGTTAAAAAATAAATGCTAAAATTCCTTTAAAATACAAAAACAAGTACCTACATGTAAACAAAAATTAGAATTAAAAAATTAAAATGAAAGATTTTTTCCCCCTGAAAGTTTGGGCCAAAAATGTGGGTGATAATTATATACAGCAAGATACGGTAGTAAAACACAAAAATTAAGACCCCCAAAAAAATTATACCATAAAACTGATAGATATTTATTATAAATAATGAGGGACCTCATCACAGAAGTTGGTAAGTAGGAAGCTCCAGGAATCAGTTCATCCACTGAAACAACAGTTGAGCTGGCCACAAACATCAGAATAAAATATTTCATATCACTGGTGTTTAGTTGAACACTTACAGTGCCCAGGGAAGTACTTATTGAAAAAAGAGGCTGGTATAATTTGAAATTTGGTGTGTCACATAGTAGCTACCATTCCACAATTTCAATTCTATGGCAGAAAGTCCTGGGAAGCCTACACATCCCACATATGGTTTTCCAGTGCCAGGATGTACATAAAGACCTGTACTCTAAAAATTAGAGTTGTGTGTATTACCAGCCTAGAGGTTCATTGGCACACAGGCTGGTCATTGTTTCAACCCCACTAGACTGAAGTGATTCCCTGGGAAGCATCTATCAGCATAATTCAAAGAGGCAGAATATATTTTTGTTTAGCTCTTCCTTTTGGATACAAACATTTAAGAAAATCTCTCTGAGGTCACTGACTGACTGCAAATTTAATGAAACAGCTTTGAGTGACAACACACAACACAGAATATAGTCATTAAAAAAATAGTTTGGAAAGGTCACTAAACAAATAGTTGACTGTAGCCCTAATCAAAACGATAGCAAACACCGGGGGAGGGGTGAATTTTCAAGATTACCAAATTATAATTTTCAATATGTTCAGTTATCAACAAGAACAATAAAAAATAATCACAAAGTACACAAAGAAGCACACACTCAAAATGAAGAAAAATGACTATGGCTTAAGGGACCTATGAGACACCCTCAAGGGTACCAACATATACATTATGTGAGTTTCCGAAGGATAAGATATAGAGAAAAGGAAGAAAAAACATTTGAAGAAATGATGGCTGGAAAGCACCTATTGAAAGCCAAAGTTAAAGAGTATTTCTAAAAGTAACAAGAGAAAAGTGACATACAATGTGCATTTGTCAGGGTTATCCACAGAAAAAGATCCAACACTATATAGAAGAACTATATAAAGATTATTAAATAAAGATTTTTATGGAAATGGTTCACAAGAAGATTGTGGGGTTGGCATGTCCAATATTTAGGGAAGACTGGCAGACAGTAAATTCAGTTAAGAATTGATGTTTCAGTCTTGAGTCTGAATTCCAGAATGCAGAAACAAACCAAAAATCTATGACAAATTGAATTTTCACAAGGGTGCCAAGACCATTTAAAGGGAAAAGAACTGTCTCTTCAATAAATAGTCCCGGAATTTGATAACCACATATAAAAGAATGAAATTGGACTCATAGTTGCTTCCATATTTAAAGATTAACTCAAAAATGATCAATAACCTAAATGTAAAACTTAGAAGAAGACATAGAGGTAAATCTGCATGGTCTGCAATTTGGCAGCTGATTCTTAGATTTGACGGCAAAACAAAGAAACAAAAGAAAACATAGATAAGTTGGATTTCATAAAAAAATAAAGTTTTCTGCATCACAGGATATTATCAGTAAAGTGAAAAGACTACCTAAAGAGTGGGGAAAATATTTACAAACTATACATCTGGTAACAGTTTAATATAAAGAATATATAAAATATTACAACTCATCATCAAAAAGGCAATCACCACAATTTAAAATAAAATAATATTCAAAAGACTTGAATAGACAGACATTTTTCAAAGAAGATATGAAAAAGACCAACAAGTAAGTACATGAAAAGATGTTCAACATCATTTACCATTAAGGAAATGTAAATCAAAACCATGATAAGATAATACTTCATATTTACTTGGCTGGCTTCAATAAAAATAAAGGCAATATAAAGTGGTGATATGTCTGCATTTTTACCCTCCTGTCAGTTACTTAGACTCACTCTGTTCCTATCCAGTTCCCACTCAACTTACAGATCTTTCAGCCTGTAGAGGTCTGTTAACACCACAGTCACCAGGTTGACAAATCACCTACCTAATCTTGGATCCGATGGCTCTTGTAAGTTTGGCGTCTGTATCTGCTCAAGACAACCTGCAGTCTGTGTTTAACGCAGCCACCTAACCATAGGACCTTTAGATCTCACTTTCCTGCCCGCTCATGAGCATTTGTCACCTACCCACTGACAATTCACCCATCTTGTTATTGGCTGTGCTAACCCAATCTTTCTACCACCACAGTGACCCATTCAATTCCTTCAGTCATGCAATGGCACAGAAAAACATTCCATAGGAGCAGCCACACAGCCTATGAGTGTCATCAGCAATTATCACATGGAAGACTCAGGCAGTTACTCATGAGCAAAGATTCAGCAGGTACATGAACACCATTTCTTCACATCATGTAGAGATATATTCTTGGGCTTGGATACAACAGTGTGCACTGTGAGCCTGGAGTCCAGTAGAGAGCCAGGCCTCTGTGGCTTTTTGATATTATAAAACACACTTGAGTAATGGTTGGGTCGTGGGGAGATACTTATTTTGGTTTAAGGCACCAAGCATTCTGAGCTGAGGACTTGCATGTTTAAGGAGTTCTTAGAAACATGCACAACAAAGAAAACTTCATTTTGGTGTCACGAGAAGTTGAGTCTAGGCCAGGAGTTGTTAGTAGAGAATTGAAAGATTTTGTTGGCAGGCAAACAGAAGGAGGGTTAAGCAAACAGTAATATTTTTATCCAAAATATTCAACTGTAGTATGTGAATCTGGTTTATTGTTATTGTATAAAAATAACTGTATATTAAAAATCAGAATTAATCTTTTTGGCCATTTCAAAAATTTTATTGAGTTTGAGTTGCCTTTATACCCTATAGATACCCACAATCTTTTGATAAGTTAAAGTATTATAGATACTGGGATGGTGCACTTAGAATTAGAGACAATGAATTAAATGAGCATAGTTTCTGAATATAGAACATATTTGCATGCACTTCCATATTATCAACTTAGTTCTGAGGTCTGACTCTTCACAGGGACTGTAATTTTGCACTTTATTTCTGTTCAGTGAATGGGAAAACAGTATTAGGACCCGATGCCTCTAAATTTCTTTCCGGACCATTTCAATGAGTGAAAAGATATTTACTCTAGCTGTTTAATATAAAAGCGTGCTTTTGATAAGGTGCTGAAATCCATTCATATTAATTATAAAAGCTACACAATAGAATATCTCAATTAGAGGCCAGGAGGCCACAAACTAAGTTTTATTCAGATGTAGGATAGTCTGAATAATTATCCTTCAGAATAATGTTGAAAAAAGACCTACATTCAAACTGTGACTCAAACACTTACTCTTCTTTAGAATACTTTGCTATATCTCTAAATTTTGCCGCTTAGACTGGCACCATGACTCTTACTTCACTGCGTTACTCAGGGTTCTCCAGAGAAACACAACAAATAGGATTCCTATATATACAGAAAGAGAAACATATTTTAAGAAACTGGCTCACACAGTTGTGAGCGCTGACAATTCCAAAATCTGTAATGTGGGCTGGGAAGCTAAAGGTCCAGGGATGAGTTCATATTGCAGCTGAGTCCAGAGGCAGCCTGGAGGTGGAATCCCCTTTTCCTGGAGGATCTCCCTCTATTTCTTGTTAAGACCATCAATTGACTAGAGGAGGCCCACCCACATTATGGAGGGTAATCTGCTTTACTCAAAGTTGGCTGATTTAAATATTAATCTCATCTAAAAAAATGTCTTCACAGCAAGATCCAGATTGTCATTTGACCAAGTTTTTGGGTACTCTGGCCCAGCCATGTTGACACATGAATTTGGCTATCACATATACATAATAGTGAAGTAACGTAGACTAACGAACACCTGATTTTCTTTTCCACACCGTTAGTATACAGAGTTTAATGGAGATTGATAAATCTGCAGGTGAATCCAAATGAACCAGCTAGTGTTGATCATGACTTTGGTGATATATTCACAAGTAAGTCAGAGAACAACATAGGTCATCAATGGCAGGTATTTTTGTTGTAAAGGGAAAGAATAAGGAAAAACAATATATTTTTACTTACTAGACAAAATCACTGTTCAAAATACCGGAGGAAATATACCTGTAATAGCGAAGCAAAATATGTCTCTAAGTTTTGGTTTTATTAAAGTACACATATCAATTTTTATTGATTTTTTTTGTATGTCCTATGTTATTCACATTTCATAGCATAGAAACGACTCAAATATATATATATGGGGATAAATGAAATGTTGATATTAACTGAATTAAAACTTGAATAGCTAGGCATTTCTCTACTTTAATAATTATATCCACTTGGAACCGATGCTACCATCTGTTTTTAAAGCCTCTAGGAAAATTTAAGCTAGGTTTAAACTATAAACAGAGGACAACCTATTTCTCATTAAATAGAAGGAAGAACTAATGATGCAGTATAATTATTTAGAACAACTTACCAATGTCCCTCCAATTGAATGACTGTCAATCAAAATTGGTTATAGAAATTCCACAATGAGAAACAATTTAGTTCATTTTATGCTCAGTCCTTTGCAACATTTTGCCCTTGGACTTGACTGTTCTCAAAACCTTTACTTTTTATGTATTGATATGCTATACAAGGTAGGAAAAACAAAACAAAAACAACAGTAGGAAAAATGAAGACACAATATCCAGTAAGAAGAATATCCAATATGGAAGATAAATAAAGGAAACACTCAGGAAATATAAGAACATCCAAGAGAAGTACATAGATATCAACCTATACAGACAATAATAAAAAGAAATTTAAAAATCTAGAAGAAAAGACCAAGAAAAATAGAATAGAATATCTTAGATAGGCTATTTCATAGATGTCTCCCAATTTATCAGAGGGTTAGGGATAAATTAGTGAAAAAATATTTAGGTAAAATTAGTGCATAGACACATAGGGCAATGATTCACTCCAAAGTAATCACTGTACAAGAAAACGAATGTGATATTACTTCACGCAGAAGTGAGGAATGTTTGTAATGACAACAATTAAATAATACATAATGATATAACAAAAGCTTTCATTAAATTATATTGAAGACAGAGAAAAATGAAATGTTCATGTTCTAATTGAGACATGCAATAGAGGGTAAACATCCAAATTAACTATTTAAGGGATTCAATAGATAATGTATATAATAAAAGATAAATTGAGACATAATTGTGCAAGTAACTTATTTAGTTAAAAGGAGGTAAATAGCATAAGGAAGAGAAGTAGAGATGATACAGGACATTTCTATTTCTTATATGTCTACTATCTGATATGTGAATTTTCCGGTCAATTTTACACATTTAATTTTAGTGGCAGAGCTCCAGAGTTTCCCATCTCGAATGACAAATGGGCAGTGCTCTTCACTGAAGTCTTTCATCATCTCCAAATCGTTTCTTTCTTTCTTTCTTTTTCCCTAATTTGGCCTTATTTTTTCATGTTTATTCCACAATCTTAATGGCTAAGATTATATGGATTCTCCAGAATCTTGTCTGTATGTTACAGATAGATCATGGTCTTACACGTGAGTTGCAGTTGAAGCTTTTCCAATAAGTTGTCTTTTAATTAGCTCTTCGGTAATTACAGGAAAAGTTTGAGATTATCACCAGAGGAAAGACAAATCATTCTGTCTTTAGAGCAGATGTCTAGAGAAGAGCAAAGGCAGAACAATGAAATGGAGAATTGTAGCCTTCCCGTCCCTCTCCTATCTGGTCATTTAATCTGGCATCTTGTATTGAAAGTTAATGATTTCTTTATATCAAATTTACTTGGTATTTTAACTATATTTAGCATCTTGTATTGAAAGTTAATGATGTATTCATACCAGATTTCAAACCCTATATATTGTGTCTACATGTGTGTATATAACATATTATAAAAGTTATTATATATTAAATATATATTGATAACTATAATTAAATTATTGGTGTATATTATACATAATTTTGAGATATTAAGATTCTAGAAGTTCCTATATTCAGAGATGCATCATGACATTTATTTTAAAAATGTTTATGGTTAATAATTCTTCCTTAAAATATACACAGATATTTTTGTACAGAAAAAAGAAAGGTAGTTACTTATTTAGCACAACATTAACAGTCAACAATCAACCATTTGCTGCATGTCCATTTGGCTATGATAAATGTGACTCATTGTCCATGTTATAGTTAATGTATTTATCCAATTTAAGAACTACAGATTATTGTCAACTTGACAAGTATCTGACAAATTGGTTGTCTCCATAGAAGGATTTAGAATTTTATTTTAGCCATTACTATATAGAAATTCATGTGACTTATCTCATTTGGAATGCAAAATTTATTTTTGTCTTCAAATTTCAGTGTGTAATAACAAAATACAGTATATTTTAAAATTCCATATAGACTAACAAGTATAAAAAGGGAAAATAGCCACCAGGAGAAAAAAGACAAAGCCTCACGGTTTTACTTATAACTTATTAGAGCACTGAATTTACTCACAGCCCTATCATGAGGACTGTGCTAGAATTTTTATGAATTGGCTAAATAGCAAGGGAGAGTCATTTCTCCATACCAGGCACTACTCATTTTATGATGGAAGATTCAGACCTTCAAAAGACAGACAAAATGTATATGATTTGTATTAAAAAAGTATTTTCACTCAAGGCATCTGCCCCTTATTTCTCTTTTCTTTAGTTGTTTTATATATCTGAACAGTGATGGTTCCTATTAAGAGGGCAGAAAAACAGAGGTTCATTCATTGTGACATTCCATGGATGATTCTTTTCTACTTTGATCAGCTTAGTATTATTAAGAAAAAATAGTTTTTTAGACTGATCTAAAACAGGAACATCCCATAAGAATGTCATGTGTATAGTACATATTAAACAGTGTTTTCTCTCATCATCCTAATTTTCCCCGATTCTTGCTTCACACTCATTTCTTGAGTCAGCTTCTTGTTTCCAATGTTTGTCTTTGAAAACAGGTTTCATCAAAAGGAAACTAGTTAATCTAAGCAACCCCTCACGTACCATTTTGTAACTCAGTCTAATAATTCATAACTATCACCTTTGCCATATTCTAGTCATCACAGCAGTGAGAAAGCACATCATATAGAAGGGATGCTGAAGTCCAGGGTATTCATTTTCTGTAAAGTTGTATGTCTAATGCAGTTCATAGGTTATTTAGATTGTCAAAGATAAAGCAAAATTATTTTAATGTAACATTTAAATTATCCAAAAATGTAATTTACACTAACAAGATCTTAGTATCATGATAATACCTCTCTCAAGCTGTTCTCAAGCAAGATTCCATCAGTTGTCTGAAATCTACACATGTCCCAAAGGCCTTCATAACTATGTAAATCCATTGCTTAAAAGAATGTGTATCCTTAACCTAGAATCAACGTTTTTCCAAAGTGGATTTAACTGCCTTCATTCACAGTCATAGTTACTCATCTAGTGACATGGAAGGACACATTAGATAATGGCAGCAGTGGTCCATAAGAAATGTCCATTTGAACTTCATAAGCATTCATTTTTTTTCCTGTTTCTGAATAAAATTGTTTACTGTATGATACTCCTTGTCCATTAATATATTAACATGTTTAAGTTACGTGACATATCCACCCTAATTGTTCTAAACTGTATCATTTGTCTCTTATTTCCTTTCTATTTCTAATGCACAGTGTAGTTTAAGTTTTAGCTTCATGCTAACACCCTCCTGCTGATTTCCCAGGATCCTGTCTTCCCTAAAACCAATCCATTGTGTTACCTCCAGTGACCATTTCTAAGGACATAACAATTGCATTATATCACTTCACCTCTCAGAAATTTTTTTAATGCTCTGTTAAAGAAAAGAATGCTACTCTTTTCAATATCTCTATTGTAAAATATAAATGCATGTAAAAGATATGGCTTTTGCATTTTTTAGCCTCCATACTCCCTTCAGTCAAATCTAATTCTCAAGAATTGACTCTTACATATGTTATCGAGGAGACAGTGAACAAAGGGACTTCTACAGAGCTAGTGTTTCTCTACCAGTAATTTGCAATTTGGTCACAGTTATTTGAGTCGGTCTCATGAACATTTAATCCCAGAAGACATATGGAAACCTGAAGTAGGCATTTTCCATTATTTGTGAGAAACACTGAACATTAAACGATATTTATTGAACCACGAGTATGTGCCAAACACCACATTAAATGGTATTAGTACAATAGTGCCCTCAAAATAGTCTTTCCCTTTTTAATCTAGTGCAGACAGCCAATCTACAAATAGTGGGAAGAATGAAGTCACCACTAAGAGAGATGAAGATGGATGGTGTTGCTAAGCAGGTGGAAAATTGTAGCTGGTTATTTCGTTTCTTTCTTCTTTCCTTCTTTCTTTCTTTTCTTTCTCCCCCCCCCCCCCCCCCCCCGTTCCAGGTTATTCTCACTAAGTCTGGCTTAAATAGTTTCCTTCATTTTTTTTTGTTTGTTTGTTGTGAGATGTCGGAATCCCCTTTCACGGATGATCCCATTGTCTGCTTAATCAATAAAGAGTATGCAAGACATATGCAGTTTCTCATCAATAGTTGATTCCGGGCTGCAGTATACCAGCACTGTTAACAGTCAATAATAGGATAAGATCTGAATAGCTTTTTGATTTTGGGCATTTGGATGTCCACTCTCTTAATACATTACTTTTCAGCAAACTTTGATTTATATTTTACAATAGGCTATGTAATCAGTCAGTCTCATGTTGCAAGCTCCAAGGCTTAAGGGCTATATTCCCCTCTTAGAATATTCTGTTTCCTGGCAACCTATCTCCTCTTCTCAGGTGCAAACATTTAATGTAATTAATTAGCCATAAAAGATATTAGAGTATTACAGTGATGAAACATGGAGAAGTAGGATTTGAGGGATAAACACAAGGGGCACTGGACCTTATGAAATCAAATACATCTTCATGAAAAATGATTAAGACTTGGTCATCAGAGATCATCAACCTAGCAAAGTTATTCTTTAAGGTTTTTTTGTTTTGTTCTGTTTTTGGTTTTTTTTTCGTTCTGTTTTGTTTTGTTTTTTGTCCTACTACAACCAAATGATTCCTGACTGGAGTGATATTGCTCCATGTTACCTGATTAGAGTTAGAATGATAGATGTATTCCATAAAATAAGTTAAGAACATCACATCACTTACCTCTCTGATACCATATTCCCACACAGACCCTTAACTCACTCACTTCCACTTTTCACTAACACAAATCTTACATACACTGAGATTAGCTCACTTTTCTGGTGATTGATTTCAGGTAGAATACATGTTTTGTTGCTTGTTTACTGCTTTAATGGACTAACTTCTACTTTCTCTTAATTTCCAATACGGGTCTCATATTCTCCAGATGCCGTCTTTGACTACACACTCCTCCCTGAATTATATTCATAAATTTCTCTTAACTGTTTCTCTAAAAGTGTGGTTATAGCACCTTTCCATACTTATACCGTAACATCAATACAATGTTGTATAATTTTCTTAAATGTTATATGCCTATTTATGTCACTAGTCTGAGATTATGTGGGAAGTAAATTCTATAAATTATTGCTTTCTCTGTAGAAAGTACATTTGACAGGTATGAGGCATTTGGTAATTAATTGTTGAATGAAAGAATGTTCTGTCTCAATCATACTGGTCTATGTGAAATCATTGCATCATTTCATAACTACATTCCATATAACTGCATTTAAATTAACACTATCCTGGATTTGAATTTCAGCATAGCAGCTGATTATAAGCCTTTTTATACCAATAATTCCTAGTTTTATCATCTGTAAAAATAGCCATTTTAGATACTTTTATATTTAATGTTACCAAGTGACCAAAGATGGATCGGAGAATGGAGACAATGAACAATAAATATAAAGTATATAATGTAAAACTGCAAAATAAGTGAAGCACTACCTTTAACTCCTTAATTATGTGGAGAACCTTCATTTTGTAAGATGTATAATTGTAACACAGTGATGCAGAACATAAAGGACACTTAGGAATAGAAGGAGAGAGCATAGAGAATAAACAAAGAACAACCTCATCTCTATTTGTTCCCTCATCTCTGTCCCACTCATCCCTTATCTCTTTGTTAACTTCCTCTAGGGGTGGCTAGTACTAGGTCTTATAGACTGAATTATTTCATTTTATTGTTGTATCTGCATATTCATCTTTAATTTCTTTTGTCTTCCTCTTGCACTTTCTACCTATTTTCCATATTGTTAAGAATCAACTTAAGAGCTTTAGCATAAATAGTAACAGAAATGGAAAAGAAAATCATAGTGAAAACATATATTTGTATATTGCCATTTCTCAAAGAATTTTTATCCCTCCAATCTGTAGTTTAAAGATTAAGTACTACCTTTGATTAAATTAAGAACAATTTATAATTTATTAACTCCCCTTGAGCTAGAATGATTTAAAAATGAAATTTATAAGAACATTTAACATCTTATGATAGTATAATATTTGGGTACACAAAAATTTGTACTGCATTTTTTTCTTATTTCTAAGAGTGAGGAGAACAATAGTCCCTAATAAAATAATTTTAACTATTTGGTGCTAAAAAGTTTATGTAGTTTTAAAATGATGATTTAACATATAAAATGATACTTAACTCTATTAATAATCAGGTAAACATAAATTCAATTCACAATGGGGATCTACAGTACTGATCCTTCGTGAAAATATGGTAGCTGTTACTGTTTCCATATCTAGGCCATCATTCAGATTCTATACTGCTTACCAATTCTTCACCTTCAAAGTAACCAAACCATTCATTTGGGTTTCATGAGGCGTCTTCAGATTACTCCCCTATCTGTATTTATCTTCATAGCTTTTACTATTAAGTAATTTTAGATTAGTATGTTGCAGTGCCTCCCTAGTTTGGAAAATCGTTATGTATTTAGTACAACCTAGCTTATTTCCTTATCTTGCTTTTTTACTAAACAAATGCGGTTGATTGAATGGCATCTATTTTAGTTAGAATGATAACGATTTTGATTTAATGATTCCTCTTTTTTTCAAGAGCTAAATCTCCATTCCTTACTTACAGTGTCCCCAAACCCCCCTTTAATATTCAATTTTCTCCAAATTCACACTTATAAAACTCCAATAGACCTCTCTGATTCCACATATTGGATCTTCATTGATGCATTGCAGCTAAGCAGTAGGGGAGACATTTTTATGAAGATCCAAAGGTAATGCCATTCTTACCTTACAGCTGTCAAGCTTCCTTCACATTATCATTTTGTTTAATCTTCACAAAAATAAAGATTACTCTTGTTCACTTTATTCTGCAAAAGGAGGAAAAAGATAATGTTACTGATTTTAAAGTACATACTTCAAAACACATAGCTACTTTCAGGCATTTCTTTACTCCTATAATATGTATAAGTCTACCCAATTTATTAACTGACATGCATTCTTTTGAATACTGTGATCACTTATTTAGCTAAATCTATATGCCAAGATAATAAGCACGAATAATTGCTTCTCTGTTTTCTTTTAAATGATAACTCTTTTTAAATCACCTTTGCCAATATGGAAGTTTAACTAGATTAAATTCCAATTTCAGTAGTTAAGAGACACCACTTTAGAAGTAATTAAAAGATAACTCATGTTAATTATGAAACCAAACCAATGAAATCTGTAACTGTATAGTACTGTCTACTTTGACAGCTAGATAAGGTGCTAATTATTTGAAGATTTAACAGTAGATCCTTTCAAAACTTCTTCAATGGTTACAGAATCTTGTGAATAACAAGGTAATAAAATTGTTTAACTTCAATACAAATATGTGCTCTTAAAAAAATGTACCAAGTCTCAGTTGGAATTTAGAAAGCAACATGTTAGTGTAATGTCAAATGCACATAAAGATAGGTTCTGCATATTTCCCATGAGAGATGATTCATTACTTTGAAGACATCGATCAGACAGGTGTTATGTGAGTTATTTCCTTTACTTTCTCTCATTAATCAGTCACTTGCCAGCATATGTGAGAAATAACAGTTTTTCTGGACTGATATTCCTACATAACGTTCACCTTTTGCTCTCTGTTCCTGGGGCTTTGAACATGCATGTGTCTATTTTTGCAAGGAAATGATGGAATAATTAGTTGTTGAATAGTAATGTTCTCTGAGTAATTATTCAGCAAATAATCATCTAGCATTATTCAAAACTGAATATATTTGCAAGTGAAACAATTATACTTTGAAATCTTGTCTGAGGCACATCAACACATTAAGAATGAATTATTTTATTTATGTCTATATTTATTTACAATTTCAGTTTTTATTTCATTGCATTAAGGATATTGATTGTGATCATTTTCATCCATGCTTAGGATATGTGTATATTTTCCATTTCTGTGAAAAAATGCCATTGGGATTTTGACAGCAACAGCATTGATTCTGTAGATTCCTTTGGGTAGTATGGTATTTTAACAGTATCAAAACTTTCAATCTATGAACACAGGTAATCTTTCTATTTATGTGTGTCTTCAAATTATTTCATCAATATTTTGCAGTTTTTCATATACAAGTCTTTCACTTCTTGGTTAAGTTAATTCCTATGTTTTTGGTTCTTTTTGATGCTGTAGTAAGTGGGATTATTTTCTTAATTTCCTTTTAGGTTTTTAGGCCATTGTCAGTGTTTAGAAACATAGCTGATTCTTGTATGTTTATTTTGTATTTTGTTACTTGACTGCACTCATTTATTAGTGCAAAGAGTATTTTTGTGAAGTCTTTAGGGTTTTCTACATATAAGCTCGTGACACTTACAAAATTTTCCTTCTTCCTTCCCAATTTGGATACTGTTATTTTCTTTTCTTACATAATTCTTTGGGCTAGGCTTCCCAGTACTATGTTAAGTAAAAGTGGTGAGAGTGGGCATCCTTGCCTTGACATTAATCTTAGAGGTAACGTTTTCAGTTTTTTACAATTGAGCATGATGCTAGCTGCAGACTTTCATATATGATATGTTGACAGTTTTTATCATCAAGTACTGAATATTGTCAAATTCTTTCTCTGACCCTACTGAGATAATCACATGATTCTTATCTTTCATTCACTTAAGGTGATATATCACATTATTTGATTCGTCCATGTTGAACAATCTTTACAACCTAGGAATAAATACCACTTTGTCATGATGTATGAACTTTTTAATGTGCTGTTGACTTTGATTTGATAATTTGGAACCACAAAAGTCTCCAAATAGCCAAAGCAATCTGAAGAAAAAGCAAAGTTGAGGGCATCACATTTCCTGATTTCAAAATATATTTCAAAGCTAGAGTAATTAAAACAGTATAGTACCGGCATAAAAATAGACATATAAACCAATGCAACAGAATAGAGAGTGCAGAAAGAAACCCATGAATATATGGACAACTGATTTTTGACAAGAATACACAATACACTTTGAAGTAATGGTAGGAACATTGGAAACACACAGGTTAAAAGAAATGAGATTGGAACTTTATTTTGCTCCATATACAAATATCAGCTCAAAGTGGATTAAAGGTCTAAATGTAAAATTTGACACTAGAAAACTCCTAAAGGAAAATATAGGGAAAAACCTTCACAACATTGTTCTTGGCAATGATTTCTTGGACATGACACCAAAAGCACAAGTGGCAAAAGAAAAAATAAACAAGCAAAACTATATCAAACTAGAAAGGTTTTGCACAGCAAAGAAAATAATGAACAGAGTAACAAGGAAATCCATAAAACTTGAAAAAATATTGCAAATTATATATTTTTTAAGGAAGTAATCTCTTAATTATATAATTTACTCCTAAAACTCAATAGCCTAAAAACTAATAACCTGGCTTAAAAATTATGTAAAGGATCTGAACAAACATTTCTCAAAAAGTACATACAAAGGACCACAGATATGGGAAACTATATTAAATGTGACTAGTTATCAGGGAACTGCAAATGAAAACCATAATGAGGTACTACCTCTCACCTGTTAAAATGGCTATTATAAAGAAACACACAAATACACACACACACACACACACACACACACACACACACTCGGTGCCAAAAAAAGTATACACATTTTAAGAAAGGAAAACTGTATTAAAACTGTAATACTTAACATATACTGAAAACAAAAGATGAATACATGTCACATTTGACTTCTACAAATACAAGAGGTGCTCAAAGTGGTTACCATCAGCATCCAGACACTTCTGATTATGGCAAACTGCTGCTTAAGCAACGTTGACCAAAGTGTCCACTTGTACGAAGTTGGACAACTAAGTTCGCAAACTTATCCTAGAAAAAGTGGTTCATACCTCATTGCTGAGTATCAATCTGGTCACCTTCAAAGTACTTCCCTTGGGAAGCTATACCCCAATGCCAGTGCCCAGTCTACCCTTCATGGCAATTTTCAAACACTTTTTCTGGAATGTCCAGCAGAGCTGCATTGTATTACGCTTGATAACCTGAATGTCATAAAAATATCTTCCTTTCAACATTTCCTTTATCTTTGGGTAAAAAAGAAGTCATGGGGGTCAGATCAGGTGAGCTGGGAGGATGTTCCAATACAGTTACTTGTTTGCTGGCTAAGAACTCCCTCACAGACAATGCTGTGTGAGCTGGAGCATTGTCGTGATGCAACAGCCATGAATTGTTGGCAAAAGTTCATTATGCATCCTTTTCAGCACTTCAAAATAGCAAAATTGTTTCACTGTTTGTCTAGTTGCTACAAATTCATAATGAATAATCCCTCTGATATAAAAAATGGTTAGCAACATCATTTCAACATGTTTGCAAACTTAATTGTCAGTCTTTGTATACATTTTTTTATCAAGTGTTGGTGAGGATGTGGAGAAAATGGAACATTGGGGGGAATATAAAATGGTGCAGCTATTATAAAAATAGTATAGTGGGTCCCCAAAACATGAAAATAGAACTACCATAAAAATTGCAGTGTGAAGTGGGCCTCTGGAAATCTCCCCTGGAATTTACAACAAATTGAACAACTAAACTCCACAAAGGACTCTCTGCACAGCAGAGAGGCAAGACGAAAAGGCTTATTATTGAATTCACCAAAAGGTGGGAAAATTGAGTGAGCAGGGGAGGAGGGAAGGTTGAAGTGCGGACACGGAGCCACGTGGGCGCAGGACGAAGACCTAGCTAAGTGCTCCAAGCTCGCTGCATCCCAGAACTACTGCAACTGTGAGAGAGGGAAGAACTCTGACTACTAGGGCTCCATTTATGGCCCACAGGGCTGAGGGGACAGCATATAACACGGCTGAATCCAACACTCATGGCAGAGGCCTCAGAGCAAAGACTGATGGAAGAAGGCTGAAAAGGTGGTTTAAGCCCTCACCGCCACAGAGAACGGAAGCCTTAGGCACTGAGACTAGCCGCCCCCTCCCTACCCTCCCAGAGCTCGCCCCGCCCCCACCTGCCCGTTGCTAGAAGCCAAACAGTAGCAGTGTCAGATCAAAAGAAGAGAATATCTTCAGTTCTGAGAAGTATGGTATACAGTCACAGATTTGCAGCTCAATTAGTTCTGGCAAATGGGAGGGAGCTGTGGAAGCAGGATTGGCTGTGGTGATGCTCACCACCATTGCTCTGGGCCACCTCTCACAACTCACACCACCCATCTCCCCACCTATCTGGGCAGATCCCTGCAGGAGTAAACAGAGCTGTTGAAACACATGGGCTCTAAATCTGGTGAGGAAGAGTTTTGAAACTTCAAAAGCTCTCCACAACCCCACACAGCTGCGGTGCCCTGTGACCTAGGCAAACTGTTAACAGAGGAGAAGCCTGCCTTCCAGGGAATCACCCCATTGTGTGAGAAGCTGGAATAGAGCAAAAAATACATAACACTACATTGTGAGAGAGAAAAAAAGGCTGCAGTCAGAGAGAAAATAAATCATTCTACCAACACGTACTGGAAAACAAAAGAAAGAACTCTTCCTATCAACCTGTTGCAGAACCCATTCCTGTAGATGTCTAGGAAGAGAAATAATAAATGATTAATTGCCATGAATAACCAAGGCAACAAGACAGTGCAGAAAGAAAATGAAAGTCTCCAGAAAATGAACTTAAAGATATGGAAATATGTGACTTAAATGACAGAGAATTCAAGATTGCAGTTCTGAAAAAACACAACGAGATGCAAGAAAACACAGAAAGGTAGTTTAATGAACTCAGAAACACAATCAAAGAACATTATACATTTAGGAAGAACATGAACATTTTACCAAAGAGATGGAAATTTTAAAAAAGAACCAAATGGAATTTCTGGAGATTAAGAACTCAATAGAAGAAATTAAGAATGAAACAGCCAGCTTAGAAAATAGAGTTGACCAGATGGAAGAAAGAATCAATGACACTGAAGATAGAAACCTGAAAATGACACAGATGGAACAAGAAAGAGATTTGAGACTTAAAAGAAATGAAAGAACTCTACAAGAACTTTCTGACTCCATCAGAAAGAGCAATATAAGAATAATGGGCATACCAAGAGGAGAAGAAAGGGAGAAGGGAACAGAGTGTATATTCAAACAAAGAGTCAATTAGAACTTCCGAAACTTGTGGACAGAACTGGACCCTCGAATCCAAGAAGCAAATAGAACACCTAATTACCTCAATCCCAACAGGTCTTCTCCAAGGCACATTGTATTAAAGCTGTCCAAAATCAACGACAAAGAAAGAATACTCAAGGCAGCCAGGGAAAAGAAGACGGTAACCTACAAAGGAAAGCCCATTAGATTATCATCAGAAACTCTACAAGCCAGGAGGAAGTGGAACCAAATATTCAAACTATTGAAAAAGAGAAATTATAAGCCAAGAATAATATATCCAGCAAAGATATCCTTTAGATATGAAGGAGGAATAAAGAACTTTCCAGACATACATAAGCTGAAGGAATTTTCTAATACACAACCTGCACTACAAGAATACGAAAGGAGGTTATTTGACCACCATCAACAGGAACAATTTGTGGCAACCAAAATATAAAAAGGGGGAGAGTAAAGGCCTGAACCGGAATATGGGAATGGAGAAAGTAAGCATGATGAAAAAAATGGAATACTCTAAATATGAAACTTTCTTTTATGTAGACTTAAGAATAACCACTCAAAAAAATAAATAAGTAAAAAAAAAAAAAACAGAACTGAAATATATACTGTAATAAAAGAAAAACAGAGTGAAACATCATAGAATACCACCACACAGAAATAATAGACAATAACAAAAACACAAACAATGAAGACACAGTCTTACCAGAAAACTAAAGATAGGATGACAGGAAATCTTCACAGATCAATAATCACCCTAAATGTAAATGAACTGAACTCATCAATAAAAAGGCACAGAGTAGCAGATTGGATCAAAAAACTAAACCAAACCATATGTTGTCTCCAAGAGACCCATCTCAGCTACAAGGACAAGCATAGACTCAAAGTGAAAGGGTAGAAATTGACAAGCAAATGGTATCCAGAGAAAATCAGGTGTATCCATACTGATAAGAGATGAAACAGACTTCAGGGTGAAAAATGTAATAAGAGACAAAGATGGACATTTTATAATGGTAAAGGGGAGTATAAAAGAAGAAGATATAACAGTCATCAATATTTATGCCCCCAATCAGGGAGCACCGAAATATACCAAGCAACTACTAACAGAATTAAAGGGAGAAATTGACCAAAACACAGTTATACTAGGGGACCTAACTACATCATTGACAGCTATGGATAGATCATCCAAACAGAAAATAAATAACGAAATAGCAGCCCTAAATGAGACATTAGATGAAATGGACATAATTGACATTTATAGAGCACTTCATCGTAGAACCTCAGATTATACATTTTTTCTAGTGTACATGGAACATTCTCAAAGATAGACCACATATTGGGACATAAAATCAGCCTCAGCAAACTTAAGAAGATTGAAATCATCCCAAGCATATTCTCTGATCACAAGGCTTTGAAATTGGATATCAACTACAAAAAGAAAGCAGGAAAAAAACACAAATACATGGAGATTAAACAGCATACTTTTAAAGAACGACCAGGTCAAAGAGGAAATTAGAGGAGAGATCAAATGATACATAGAAACAATTGAGAATGAAAATACATCCTACCAAAATTTTTGGGATGCAGCGAAAGCAGTGTTAAGAGCAAATATTATATCATTACAGACCTATCTTGAAAACAAGAAAAATCACAAATAAATAACCTCACGTTATACCTTATAGAACTAGAAAAAGAAGAACAAATGAAACCCAAGGTCAGCATAAGAAAAGAAATCATAGAAATCAGAGCAGAACTAAATGAAATTGTGAACAAAAAGACAATATAAAAAAATCATGTGACAAAGAGCTGCTTCTTTGAAAAGATTAACAAAATTGACAAACCCTTGGCTAGACTCACTAAGATAAAAAGAGAGAAGACACTAATAAACAAAATTAGAAACGAAAAAGGGGAAGTTATCACAGATGCCACAGAAATACAAAGGATCATCCAAGAATACTATGAAGGACTATATGCAACAAAATTCAATAACCTAGAAGAAGTGGACAAGTTCTTAGAAACATATAGCCTTCCTAGACTGAACCACAAAGAGCTGGAAAATCTAGGCAGAGCAAGCACCGGTAATTAAATTGAATCAGTCATCCAAAATTTCCCAAAAGCAAAAGTCCGGGACCAGAAGGCTTTACTACTGAATTCTACCAAACCTTCAAAGAGGATCTAATACCAATCCTGTCCAAACTCTTCCAAAAAATTAAAGAAGAGACAGTACTCCCTAACTCATTTTATGAGGCCAACATTACCTTGCTACCAAAACCTGGTAAGGACAACACCAAAAAGAAAACTACAGACCAATATCTCTGATGAATACAGATGCAAAAATCCTAAACAAAATTCTAGCAAATCGAATACAACAATGCATTAAAAAGATTATTCATTACGACCAAGTGGGGTTCATCCCCGGGGCACAAGGATGGTTCAACATCCACAAATCCATCAATGTGGTACATCACATAAACAAAATAAAGGACAAAAATCATATGATATATCAATTGATGCAGTAAAAGCATTTGATAAGATACAACATGGATTTAAAATTAAAACACATAATAAAATAGGTATAGGAAGAAAATACCTTAACATAATAAAGGCCTTATATGACAAACCCTCAGCTAATCTCATAATTAAGTGTGAAAAATGGAAGCCCTTTGCTCTAAGCTCAGGAACACAACAGGGCTGTCCTCTATCACCTCTGCTTTTCCACATAGTGTTGGAAATCCTCGCCAGAGCAATCAGACAAGAGAAAGAAATAAAAGGCATCCAAATTGGAAATGAAGAAGTTAAATTGTCACTCTTTGCAGATGACATGACACTATATACCGAAAACCCTAAAGACTCCACCAAAAAGCTATTAGAAACAATCTATGAATACAGTAAAGATGACGGCTACAAAATCAACGTACACATTCTATTGCAGTCCTATATACTAACAATGAAATCTCATAAAAAGAAAACGAAAAAAAACAACAACCCACAATTCCTTTTGCAATTGCTGCAAAAAGAATAAAATACCTAGGAATAAACTTAACCAAAGAAGTGAAAGACCTATATGCTGAAAACTGTAAGACATTTTTAAAAGAAATTGAAGAAGACACATAGAACTGGAAAGACATTCTGTGTTCATAGATTGGAAGAATCAACATTGTTAAAACAGCCATATTCCCAAAAGCAATATACAGATTTAATGCAATCCCCATCAAAATCACAATAGCATTTTTAAAAGAAATAGAACAACAACAACAAAAAAGAAATCATCAGATTCGTTTGGAACCACAAAAGACCCTGAATAGCCAAAGCAATCTTAAGAAAAAAGAATAATGCTGGAGGTATCACACTCCCTGACTTTAGCTTCTACTACATGGCGACAATAATCAAAACAGCATGGTATTGGCAGAAAAACAAACACGTAGACCAATGGAATAGAATTGACAACAGAAATTAAACTACCTAAGTATGGACAGATAATTTTTGACAAAGAAGCAAAAAACATGCAATGGAGGAAAGACAGCCTCTTCAATAAATGTTGTTGGCAGAATTGAAAAACCACATGTAAAAGACTGAAACTGGACTGCTATCTGTCACCATGTACCAAAATTAATTCAAAATGAATCAAAGACTTAAGCATAAGACCTGAAACAATAAACTGCAAAGAAGAAAACCTAGGTACTAAAGTTATGCACCCTGGGTTCAAAGAGCATTTTATGAATTTGACTCCAAAGGCAAGGGAAGTAAAAGCTAAAATAAACGAATGGGACTACATAAAACTTAAAAGCTTCTGCACAGCAAAAGAAACCATAGACAAAATAAAGAGGCAACCAACTGAATGGGAGAAGATTTTTGCAAACAGTGCCCTTGATAAGGGGCTAATATCCAAAATATACAACGAACTCATGAAACTCAACAACAAAAACAAACAACCCAATTGAAAAATGGGCAGAGAACCTGAATAGAGATTTCTCCAAAGAGGACATACAAATGACTAATAGACATAAGAAAAAATGCTCAACATTTCTAATCATCAGAGAAATGCAAACAAAAACCACAATGAGATATCACCTCACCCCAGTTAGAAAGGCTGTCATCAACAAGACAAATAGTAACAAGTGTTGGAGAGGCTGTGGAGAAAAAGGAACCCTCATACACTGTTGGTGGGAATACAGACTGGTGCAGCCACTATGGAAGGCAGTATGGAGGTTCCTCAAAAAATTTCAGATAGAATTACCCTATGACCCAGCAATCCTTCTCCTGGGTATCTATCAAAAAAAATCTGAAAACATTTATCCATAAAGACACGTGTGCTCCAATGTTCTTTGCAGCTTTATTTAAGGTGGCCAAGACATGGAAACAACCAAAATGTCCTTTGATAGATGAATTGATAAAGAAGTTGTGGTATATATCACAATGGAATACTATTCAGCGATAAGAAAAGATGATATAGGAACATTTGTGACAACATGGATGGATCTTGAGAGTATAATGCTAAGCGAAATAAGTCAGACAGAAAAAGCAGAGAACCATATGATTTCACTGATGTGTGGTATATAAACCAAAAACAACAACAAAAGAAGACAAACCAATGAGAAACAAAAACTCATAGACACAGACAATGGTTTAGTGGTTACCAGAGGGTAAGGGGGGAGGGGAGTGGTAAATGACAGTAAAGAGGATCAAGTATATAGTGATGGAAGGAGAACTGACTCTGGGTGTGAACACACAATGGGATTTATAGATGATGTAATACAGAATTGTACACCTGAAATCTATGTAACTTTGCTAATAATTGTCACCCCAATAAACTTTAATTAAAAAAAAATAAAAGAGAACTACCGTATAAGCCAAGATATCTCATACCTGGGTATTTTTCCAAGTTGAAAATAGAATCTGTGAGAGTTACCTGCATTTCCATAATCACTGCAGCATTACTCACAATAGGCAAGATATGGAAACAATTTAAATGTTTGTCAGTGGATGAATGGATAAAGTAAATGTGGTATATAAATACAAAGGAATATAATTCATCCTTTAAAAAGAAGGAAATCCTACCATATGTGATAACATGAATGAATCTGGAGGACATTATGCTACGTGAAATAGTCACAAAAGGACAAACACTTAATTAATTATCTTCTATGAGGTACTTAAAATAGTCAAGTTTATAGAAATAGACTAGAATGGTGGTTTATCAGGAACAGGGGATGGAGAAAATGGGAAGTTGTGTTCAATTTTATATATATATATATATCCCTGAGAATAACAGAATTAACAGAAATCAATATATATATGTATATGTGTATATATACGTATATATGTATGTATACATATATACGTATATATACATATATACATATACATATAAGTATATATATACACACACATATGTAAGTGTGTGTGTGTGTATATATGTGTGTGTGTGTGTATATATATATATATATATATATATAGATATATAGATATATAGATGAATAAGTTCCAGATTGTTCCTGTATAACATTGTGCATTGGTTAACAATACTCTATTGTACACTCAAAATCCATCAAGAAAGTACATCTTATGCTGAATGTTCTCTCTTAATAATCATAATTAAATAAAAGGTCATCCACACCTAGCCCAGAACTAACGTAGAAAGCAACCCATTGGACTTTATGGATTTACTGAATATGATTTTAACAGACAGTTAGTGGTCTCTGATATAAATAAACCTAAGTATGCATCTTGAATCCCATACTTACTAAAATATAAATCTCACTGATATTGCACTAAATCAGCATGGTATAATAGATGTGAACAGCACCATTAACCAACAGAATATAATTGGGATTTATCAAACGCTTCATCCGACACTTCACAACAACAGAATATGTATTCTGTACAAGGGCTCGTTGAACATTAATCAAGAGAGATTGTAGTCTGAGCCACAAAGCACATCTTAATGAATTTAAAAGGTTTCATGTAATATAAGATATGATCCCTGAGAATAATAGAATTAACAGAAATCAATAACATAAACAAATCTTGAAATGCCCCAGTATATGGATATTGAATAACAAACACTTTTCATCAACTGATGGGTAACAAAGTAATCAAAAGAAAGTTTTGGCAACTGAGTGAAAACAAAAACACAGTATATCAAAATGTATGGGATTCCACTGAAATAGTACTTAGGGGGTGCCTTAAAGTATTAAACAGCTGTAGTAGAGGTAAAGTTCTCAAATCACTGTCAGAAAATCTGGGAAGGTATAGATTTTAACTACTCTATCAGCCAAGTAGACCTAATAGACATATGTATATACACCACCCCAATGGAGTACACGTGAGCCATTTATCAAGTGCGTGCAAGCCATTTATGAAAATAGAGAACATCAGGACCCATAAAACAGATCTTGACAAATTTAAAATAATAAGTCAGATAAAGCATGTTCTGTTCACAATGGTATTACATTAAAAATCAGTATCAGAAAATATATCTTGAAAAATCCCTAAAATTCCCAAACAACTAACATACTTTTAATAATACTGAGGTCAAAGAAGAATTCAAAATAAATAAATTAATTAATTAACCTTACTATAAACTGAATGAAAATGAAAACACAATATATAATTTCTGAGAAAGCTGCTAAAGCATTGTTTAGAAATAAATGAAATCTCTGAATGCCTATATTAGAAATGTAGAAAAGTCTCAAATTAATGATATCAGTCAGCTTCCACTTTAAGAAACTAGAAAAACAAAGGCAAATTAAGCCCAAAGATATCAGGGGGGGTAAGTAACAATAAAGGTAAAAGCAGAAATTTGTGAAATAAAAAAAAAAAAACTGATAGAGAAAATCAAATACATAAAAGCTAATTCCTTTAGAAGATCAATAATATTGATCAACCTCTAGCCAAATGTATCAATAGAAAACGAAGAAATACATAAGTAGCCTATATCAGGAATGACAGAAAAATAAGAGGATACTAAAAGAATCATAAGGGAATATTACCAACAATATTATCTTATGGAATGTAAAAAAATAAAATATAAATTATTTGAAATATATAAACAAAATTTATTCAAGATCAAATAATAGATAACATGGATAACCCTATATATATATGAAATAAATTGAATTTATAGTTGAAAACCATGTTCCAAAGAGAATTCTTGATCCAAATCTCTTCATAGTGAATGCTATAAAATATTTAAGAAAGAATAAAAATGTTACAAAAGTTTTCCAGAACCAAGAACAGATCATATTTTCTAACTTATTCTATTAGGTTGGTGCAAAAGCAACTGCAATTTAAAAGGTTACATTGCAAAAACTGCAATTAATTTAGTACCAACCTAATATTAACATAGCCTTCCTTTTATGCCAAAACCAGAGAAAGATATCATAGGGAAAAAAAAAAAAAAGGATATATATATATCCTTCATGAACTAAAATCTCTCATGAATATAAATGCAAAAATTCTAAACAAAAGTTTACTTAGTCAAGGCCAGCAACATATAAATATAATAATAAATTTGTCATGACAAAGTCGTTTATGTCCTAGATACAAGTTTGGTTTAACCAATATTTTTGATTATATTAAATTTTTTAAAAGAAAAAATATATGACGACCTTCATAGATAAAGGCAAACATTTTATAAAATCTAACATCTATTTCTGGTAAATAGTCTAAACAAAGTAGAAATAGGAAAAAGTTTCCTTAACCCAATAAAGGGTAGCTAAAATATCTGCAGTTTATCTAATATTTAATGATGAAATACTTGATACTAAGATGAAGACAAGAAAGTGTGCTCTTAACACCCCTATTAATAATATAGTGGACATTATAGTTAGTGCAATTAGGTAAGAAAAAGAAAGAAGCTACAACCAGATTGTAAAGGAAGGAGAAAAACTGTTCTATACATACAGGACATAATTGGCTATGTAGAACATCTGATGGAATTGACAAAAATGTACTAGAACTAATACATAAATTTATAGGATTGCAGAACAAGATCAATATGTATACAGATCAATTATATTTATATTCGAAATACAATATTTGTTAGAAATTAAAGTTTAAAATTATACTCCTTACAGTAACATTGAAATACATGAAACTAAATTCTTAGACAAAAATATGACAGAATTTTTTGAATATTTTTCACTGAAAGCTATATAATATTGCTGAGAAAACTTATTAAAAAACCTAAATAAATTGAAATGTGTACTATGTTTATGGGTCAGATTACAAGTATGTTAAATTGTTAATTCTTCCATATATTCTACAGATTCAGTGCAACCCATCAAAATTTCACTAGGTTTCTTTGTAGAATTTGTCAAGGTGACTACAATTCACATGAGATTATGAAGAACATAAAACTTTGAATATCTGTGGGAAAAGATTAACACTTGATATTAAGACATAAAACAAAAATATTTAAGACTGTGGTACTGAAGTAAACATATCCAAATTTATCAATAAACAGAATACAGATTTCAGAAGTAGATAATGCATGGAGAACTGATTTTTGACAAATGTATAAAGCCGATCCAGTGGAAGATGGATAGAAAATATTTTCATCAAACAGAGTTGGAGGTTTCAGGTATCTATATGCATTAAATTAACTCTGCCCCATACTTAGTCTAGTAGTATATGAAGAATTTAACTCAAATATGTCATAGACCTAATGTAAAACATACACAGTAAAACTTCTAGAAAATATCGTTGGAAGAAATGTTTGCACTTTTGTTTAAGCATAGATTTCTTAGACGTGACTCCAAAAACATGGCCCCAGATACAATTTTATTAGACCTCATCAAAAAATAAAAATAAAAAATAAAGAAACAAAAACAAAGCCATAGTCTTGAGGGAAATACTTGCAATTTATATAAAGGATTTCCAGCCACACCGTACAAAGAATCCTCAAAGTCAACAATGAGAAAAAGAACTAACTAAATAAAATAGACAAACTATAACTGTAGACATAACTATCAAAGAAAATATATAGATGGCAAATGAGCACTCAAAAAGTGTTCCACATCATTAGTCATTAAGGACATAAAAATGAAAACTAAATCAAAATTTCTTACATGGTTGTTTAAATAGTTAAAATGAAAAAGACTTACAATTCCAATTTGAGGAGGATGTGTAACAATTGAAACTCTCATATAATTTTGGTGGTGATGGATATGAAAATGGAACAACCACTTTGGAAAACAGTGGTCATGTTCTTAAGAAATAAAGCATGTATATGCCATATAATGTAGCCATTTTGTATTCATCCAAGGAAAATGAAAGCATATACGAGTATGCATAAAAGACTTGTAAACAAATGTTCATGGCAACTTTATTTGCACACAACTGGAAATAATCCAAATGTTCAACAGTTAAATTAATAAACAAACTGTGGTATACAGTGGAATACTGCTCAGCAATACAACTGCAGTAAATACGTACGTGAAAACATGAATGAATCTCAAAATATGTAGGCTGAGTTAAAGAAACCAAACAAAAAGAGTACAATCTGTATGATTCCACTGATATAAAGTTATACGAAATACATGCTAATGTATAATGATAGAAAACAGTTCAGTGGGTAACTGGGGAAAGGGGCAGTTTGGGGCAATGAGAGGGGAAAGAGAGGGTAATCAAAAGGGCTTGAGGAAACTTTGGAGAATTAATAAATTCACTAATTAATTTCATTTTGGTGGTGATTTCATAGGTGTATACATATGTCAAAACATCTCATCTCAAAATTTGAACAAGCACCGAGTGTTATATTCTTCATTAAGATGTATCGAGGGATGAAGGTAATAACATGTTTAGTCACAAATTTCTTTTAGATGTAAAATATAAAATTATTAGTAAGCCGAAATGTTTTGCTCATTTGTGATGAGTTCTCAAAAAACTTATATTGAAGATGTAAAGACGTAAATAAACATTTAAGCACACATAAAGAGTTAACAAAAACCACAATGAATTCACCACAAAACAGTTGCAGAAAAGCAAATAAAACTCAACTTCTGAACATAGTGTGCATGGTCTTCTATAAGCAGAAAAGCCTAACACTAAAATGGAATTATCCCATTGTATATCTATACTACATCTTTATCCAATCACCTATCGGAGGACACTTTGTCTGTTTCCATGACTTGGCACCATGAATAATCCTGCAATAAATATAGGGGTACATATACCTCTATCTTTACAGATAAATGTTTTCAGATTTTTTTTTGGTAGATACCCAGAAGAGGGATTGCTGGTTATTATGGTAATTCTATTCTTCATTTTTTGAGGAAACTCCATACTGTTTTTCATAGTGGGGACACCAATTTACATTGTGGTATATACACACAATGAAATATTACTCAGCCATAAGAAAGGATGAATTGCTGCCATTTGCAAAAACATGAATGGATCTTTAGCTCATCGTACTAAGTAAAAAAGTGATACAGAAAAAGTCGAGAAACATATGATTTCACTCATATGTGGGATATAAAACTGAAAGCAACAAATGAATAAGACAAACTAAGAAACAAAAACTCAGACACAGACAGCAGTTCAGTGGTTAGCAGAGGGTATGGGAGTAGGAGGTGGTGGTAGACGAGGGAAAAGGGGTCAAATATCTGGTCACAGAAGTAGATTCAATTTTGATGGTGGACACACAATGCAATATATGGATGATATAGAATTGTACGCTTGAAACCTATATAATTTTATTAACCAATGTCACCCCAATAAATTTAATTTAAAAAAAGACAAAAATGAAATGGTATTCTCTTTCAAGTTTAGAGAAAAATTATTTTTTAAGATATTTAGAATTGTGTGTTCTATGAAAATAATATAAATTAAATATAGTTGAAAAGGCCAGAACATTACTCTGAAATATTCATTAAAACATTGAAAAATTATCAAATTAAAATGCATTATATGTAATTCAAGTGATCTTACAGCAGATTGTGTTTTTATTTTATCTTATTTACAAGTGCTTAAAGGAAATTTAATAGTGGTAATTAGTACATTAAAGCATTACTAAAAATATGAGGGAAGTCCTAAATTGTTAAGAAGATGATTACACTGATTTAGTTGTTATCCAAGTTTAGTTGAAACATGTCTTTTTTCCTTGATAAATGCATATTGAGTTAGATATCTATGTGCCATAAAACCAAAACATTATAACGCTAACTTTCTACTCTTATAGAAGGCAACATAGTAAGCAACATATATTTTGATGATAAAGTAGATATATTACTCTTGCAAACACATAAACTTGCATATATAATCTAGTTAGGTATTAATAACCAGAGGTGTATTGATAACCAGAAGGTTAACTAAAATAATGTTAGTTTTGAACATTATGAGTTATTTTTAGAGGGATGAACGGTATATTTAAGTGTAGCCCCCAAAAATCAAGTGATCAGAGAAGTATGCATTTTGGCTAAGGGTCAGAAGAAAAGTAGATAAATATGGATCCCCAGAACTCACAACTTTAATAATTTTCTTCAGTGAGATTTTGAAAAGATAGGCAATAGCACCAACAGGAAAACAAACATATGATAACTGTGACAATATTGTAATACGTAGAAGGAATATCATAAATGAATGTCTGTTCATATTTACTAGCTGGAAAAAAACAACAACAAACAAACACAAAACTGTGGTAAACACCAAAACTATTAAAATCCCAACTAAGTGAAAGTTTAATTTTTCTATTTAGTTTATCAGATCTGAACATATTATTGAGAACAGCAGTCCTTTGCAAAAGTTTGTGCATTTATAAAGGATATTGGTGAAACTTTCAAATGAAATGAAGCCATATCCCTAGGCATATTCAGAAACTACCTACTTAGGAGTCCGCAAAGTGTATTAGTTTCACTGGAAAAACAGAAACAAAGATACGTTTCAATTTTTATTCAGAATAATCCTAGCTCCAATTTGTTCATTTCTATTCCAAAAATTCCATGGGATTAAACAAATTGTCTGTTCTAGTTACTTATTAACACATTCTTTTAAAATGTTATTTTAGGAATTACATTGATGGACAAAAAATACTACAGTAAATTAAAACAAATAAAACCAATATTTTAAAATACCTGAAGCTATGTTTTTGGTTTTGTTTTACTGTTCTTTTTTCTTCTTTATCATTTCAGAATGTACTTTCAATCTCATATTTTGGTAGCATACTGATTTTGTGCTTGCTCTTTTACAAATTATTACTTTTTGAGAAAAAAAAAAAAAAAATTGCCCTATCAAAGTTTTATCCTAATAACTACCCAGACCTTAAGTCATATTTAACTTACTCCATCTTGCCTCTGGATGAATAGGGCAGATCATTCTTTAGAGAAAAAAGGGATGTTGATTTAAAAAGATGGCTCTGTATCCTCCCTGATTTAAGGGGAACCATGGCAACAGGCAAAAGGGGGTGTTGCTTAGCAACTGAAAACATTAATGAAGAGATTTCCAAATTCTATTTAGGGAAAAAAAAGTGCTTTGGAAAAACTTCAGGACTTGGCATAAACGTACACCAAAATTCACTTATGAAACATGCTGAGTACATAATCACCAAATCTGGAAAGCAAATCTTTACAAAGAAAAAATACCAAATATGTGACTTACTGGATATTTTCTCTGAAAGTAATAGTTTAATATTTAATAACAGCATTTATGACAAAATAGCAAAAACATTAAAACTACTAATGTTTTGTCTTCAGATATAACAATAAGGAAAGCTAGGTTAACTACAAAATCTATTACTATCGTATACTGCAATGAAACCTGAGATCTTAGGTAGGATAAGGAATTTATCTAGTTGAGCTGCTGTGATGCACATCTGCTAATATTCATGACACTATCATCCAAAATATTTCAAGGGGTTTTCTCCCAATCTAGAAGAGGCATTGCAGTTGCAAACTGTCACTGTTTGTATTGAGCAAAAATATATTTTCCCTTTGAAAATATCTTTCTTATTTGCATTTCACCTATGTATTATGTCTTAATCTTGAAAAAATGTCTTGTGTAATATTTTATTTTATTCAGTTGTAAAAATAGAGCCAAAGTGGGTCTTGAACATAGTGTGTAACTACTGCATTATAATTTTGTTTTATGTGTTCCTGTATCAAATATATAAATGTTAATAGATAGGCCATGTCAAGTTTCACAGGAATGAATGTAAATAAATAAATAAACATATAAATAAATTGTTATATTTATGTATATATACATTATATACACACATATATATATATACACACACACACATACACACACACACACACTGTTATTTAATATGTTTTTTCAAGTGTCTATCAATGTATTAGCACTGGTTTTATAATGATTATCACATCACCAACTTCATATCTCAAAATGTATTCTTCAATGATTTATAGATACTTCTATAAAGCACCAACATTTTGCTAGTCACTATGGAAAACATTACATGTATTGCAAAGGAAAAACACCCTTCCATGTTGCTCTGCTATAACTCTGGTCATCAAACGTGTGGCAGTTTTTTTACAATCCAAGGAATTCTGGGATACCAGATGGATGTCCTACAATTTCACTCAATTCTGATACAGGTTAAGGCCTTTGTTCCACGAGACTACACCTCACTTCAGATGTCAATAACAAGTCCAGGTTATTGACAGACAGGCTATAAATCCAGGGTTTCCTCACAAACCCCTCCTTTGCTAGAGTGGCTCACAGAGCTCAGGGAAACATTTCACTTACCAGATTAAGAAAAGTTAACCAACAAGGACATTGTCGTGTGGGAGATCCTGCTCGCTGCATCATATGTCACGCAGGGCGGCCTGCAGGGTCTCTGGTCCCGCTCCCCACACAAGAACGCAGGATATGGTGAGGCCAAAAAGGAACACCCAGGGAGCCATAGGTAGGGGAGTCATACCACTGTAGTCTCGCTGGCAGCTGGGTCGGAGAAACAGGAAACAGGAGCCACACAATTCTCAACCCTCACTGTGCCACTTGCAGGCTCAGCCACCATCTTGCTAGCTCCCATTTTTTCTGCTAGCGTAGCCACAGCAGTTATATTAGTGGCCAACGGCTCACTGGTTATAGGCGATGGCCAACTAGCCACAGCTGATGGCCATCCAATCACAGTTGATGGCCATTTACTACCTGAGCCAGCACCTTTCCATGTGAGGCCGAGAGCCTGGAAACTGCTTTCCTGGCTCTGTCCCCACACTCCACCCCTACAGGGTCTCGCCTCACAATCTATGTGACGTGTCTCCCGCGAGGGGCCCTGTGTGAGGAGCCTGGAGGTAAATGCAATATCCTGGACATAGCCAGGCTCTCTGGGCACAGCCAGGATTTCTCAGGGCATCACCAGTCATTCTGGGCACAGCCAGACTTCCTGGGCTTCTTAGGGTACCACCAGTCTCTCTGGGCACAGTCCGACTTTCTGGACACAGCCAGGGCCTCTCAGGGCATCGTGCTAGAACCACAGAGGCTCACAGTCAAGGTGCTTACATATTCTCGATGGTGGCCGGACCTTGATCTCACCCTCAGCTCCCATGGAGGACTCAGCAAGCGTTTCCTCCTGGGACAAATTCTGCTTCTGGGCTGTGTCAGCAAGCACTTCCCAGCCCTCAGGGCCACATTGACCTTCGCTTTCTTCGGCCTATGCTGGTTGGGGAACCATCCACGTCTTCCCACCCCTCCACGGAGATCCAGCTCTCCAGCAGCTGAACGGCTTTTCCTGTGCTGGTGGGAGAACCGTCCACGTCCTCCCACCCCTCCACGGGGGTCCAGCTCTCAGGCAGCTGCTCCTCCTGGTCTTCTAGAGACTGAGTGTTCATACACACAAATTGCTGCACCGTCCTTCGGAGAGCTTTGGCCGGCACTGTATCCTGCTTGCTTCACCATGTGTCACGCGGGTCGGCCTGCGGGGTCTCTGGTCCCGCTCCCCACATAAGAACGCAGGATATGGTGAGGCCAAAAAGGAACACCCACAGAGCCATGGATAGAGGAGTCATACCACTATACTCTCGCTGGCGGCTGGGTTGGAGAAACAGGAAACAGGAGCCACACAATTCTCAACCCTCATTGCACTGCTTGCAGGCTCAGCCACCATCTTCTTGCTAGCCCCCATTTTTTTCTGCTAATGTAGCCACTGCAGTTATATTAGTGGCCAATGGCTCACTGGTTACAGCCGACGGCCAACTAGCCACAGCTGATGGCCATCCAATCACAGTTGATGGCCATTTACTACCTGAGACAGTACCTTCCCACGTGAGGCCGAGAGCCTGGAAACTGTGCTCTTGGCTCTGTCCCCACAGACATCATCTAGTGTACCACTTATAAACATGGTCTCTAAACTTGACAGAGTAAGTAGGAAGGTAGAAATGAGCTGAAGGAGGGACTGGCCCTGGTTAGGAGGCCTCTGGCAGCTGCTCCTACTTGGGTCAAAGCCCCTGGCAGCTGCTCTCACTTGGGGCACAAACATGTTACTTGCTCAGCAGAATATTGAGAACAAGATATGCTGTTAGAAGAAGGAAATATGCTGGAGAGGGAAGGAAGTCATCCTGCTTATCAGAATATACATCCCGCTTCTCAGGACTATTTTAATGATCTTTTTAAAACATCATGGGATAAGTGAATGAACTAATCAGAGACAGTTTTGGAAACATGGAGGAAAAACAGAAGGTTGCTAGAGGGGCGGGGGGGGTGGGGATAAGGGGAAGGTGAGAGGTTTTGGGAACGTACAGAGGGATAGTGGATGGGGGGAGGGGGGTTCACACAGTGTGAGGGATATGATAAACGTCTAAGTTTTGCTTTGTCTTGTGCACCTGAAACTAATTAAAAAACAAACAAACAAACAAAAAACATCATGGGGAATTAAGAGTTCACGTTTATGCCCTGAGAAACAACATTGAGAACCAGAAGGGAGGATGGGACACCTCAGCAGAGAGAAAGAAAGATAACAGAGAGGGACAGGGGGAGACCATTCTCATAGAAAAAAAGACCTCACACACTGTAAAAAGAGGCTGCTCCCCTCTCCGTCAGCCTGCTCCATGTCTCAGAGTGTACTCGCTTTCACTATCAAACCTCTTGTTGTCCTATGCTGCATAAACTCTGTCTCTTGACTGAATTATTTTCTTCAAGAAGACAAGAATCCAGGAAAATGTAATTCCTGGTAACAAACCTGTATTAGAGAAGTTTAAAACTCACCTCCGTGCAGTCTTGTGCAAGTTATTAAATATCTCTGCTCCTCGGTTTCTGCATTTTAAAAGATGCTTAAGAGTCCTTACTACTGATAAACTAATTGAAACAAGGACACCTTTAGACTGAGGTAGCTGTCATGTTCTGGTGGCTTATGAAAGCAGTCCAACACCTAGGCTGCAAATGCCTGGGGATAATGAAATCAGGCCTAAGGATAACCAATCACAAACAGCCATTTAGGTTTTATGCTACAGCCAATCAACAAATTCATTGCTTTGCTTCGCTTTTTCCTGTAAAAGTCTCTCCCCAGCACCTGTTTGTGGAGGCTCCCTACTGCAGTATTTCTAGTTTGTTGCTGTCTAATTCAAACTGATGAATGCCCAAACTCTTAAAAATTTTAGTGTGTCTCAGTTTACATTTGAGCACTACTAAAGGCTTCTAGAGATTAATAACATAAAGCCCAAATAAATGGAGTGTGAGAACTGAACGAATTAATATATAGCTGGTCCTCAAATAATGTCCTTTCATTCAATGATGTTTTGTTATAACACTGATGTGGAGGGATCAATTCCCACCAGGGCCACACATTTATTTCAATGTTTAATATTATCAGTGCTCTGGGTTTTTACTTAGAAGTTTGGTGATATTTTAATGACCAGTAAGATGCTATAGGAACTTAAGTCTGATTTATATAAATTAGCCTATAGTAAAATTGGTTCTGCTATGAGTCGTTTTACTTAAAGTCACCGTTTCCAAGAATTGATTGGTGAAGCTTGATTGGTCAAGCTAATTGATTGACTTACTGTACATGAAGTTCTGGGTGATGGCGTATGCATTGACATTTTCTTTTTGTTGCTTTTTTATGTCGGTATTATTTTTTGTATAATTATTGTATATGTTATCCATAAAATAAGGGGCTCTTCTGGGGTTTAAATCCAGTGGTGATTAGCACTAAAAACTACTGACTTAATCAAAGTACATCAATGTATGCTATATTAGTTTACCAATGGAATAGGAAATATTTAGCATTAAGACAATTTAAAGATTCACTACCTTAAAACGTTATTTTTGTGTATACAAAAATGATTCATCCAAAGTAAAGAAGGTCTATGTTTTTCTTGTTAGCTCATTTTATTTAAGTGTTATGTTCCAGACATGACACTATGCATTTTAAACATATCAGTGTTTCCTCTGCATCCCCTCAAGTTCATTAGGTATATATTATTACTGTTTTTTTAATTGCCTACTTTGTACATCAAAGAAAGTGGCAGAAGCTAGATTCACATCTGTATCAGTTTTATTGCTGCATAACCAGCTACCACAAACATAAAGGATTGAAGCAATATGTGTTTACGGTCTCACAGTAAGGTCAGGATGGGATGTGTTGGACCAGGTTCTCTTAGGGTGTCACAGGCTGAAATCCAAGTGTTACTGGGGCAAGCACTTCCCTAAAGGCACTGGAGAAGAACCTCCTTCCAAGCTCAGTTAGGTTGCTAGCAGAATTCAGTCATTTGTGGCTATCAATCTGATACCCATTTTTTGCCAGCTGTCATCTGGAGGCCATTCTTTACTCCTAGAGGCTGTCTGTATTCCTTCTCAAATGTCCCTCTCCACCTTCAAAGTCAGCAATGAGGCCTCCTGCTCACAACAATAATCTCTCTAATTTCCTTTCTGCCACCAGTCAGAGAAAATTGTCTGCTTTTAAAGGGCTTTGTGATTAGATCAGGCCCACCCAAATAATCTCACCATTTTAACGTTAACCGATTAACAACCTTTATTACATCCACAATATTAATTTTGCATGGGTGATGTAACATAATCATGAAAAAACATATTTTCATATTTTCAAACTCCACCCACAGTTTTAGGGGAGAAGACTATACGAGGGAAGGGTCATCAGAGGTTAATTTAGAACATTGTCTATCCTTCACCCAAGTCTGTAACACCAGAGAAAATTTTCTTAAACACTATGTAATAATGTGGACCATTCCAAGGCAGTCTTAATTATCTGTTTGAATAAATATTAGTGTGAACAGGCATTAGATGGACCAATTTAGCTGCGTATACAACTAGATAAAAATAGAACTCCCCCTGCCTTCACAGGTTTATTTTGTACCATATATCACTGTCTCTAATGCTTTGAGAATATTGTCAAGACATCCAAATTAGATAGCTATTTGGCTTCAGATTTAAGATCCAGATGTATCACTGGAAACTGTAAAATTAATCTCACAGAAATCTCTTTTTTCTGAGATGTACAAAGTTATTCTGTCATAAAAATGGATATATAATGAAGTACTGTGTTGGACATAAACAATGAACCCACTTTATTAGTATCTTAATTCATTCCAGATGTTTCTACTATTGGGGAAAATAATAAGCATAACTTTTCATCATATTTTTCAAATAATAATCAGAATCAACATCTGATAAAGCAACATTGAAACCTAAAATTAATAATACTGTTTGCAGTTATGTGGAAAGTTAATCATTATTCTCTTGGGATGTAAGCTGTATAAGAGTAGTATCAGTCTCACTAAATATGTGTCACCAGCTAATAAAACAGTGCCATCAGTAGATCAGTTGTCAAAAAAAAGTTTCAAGTAAAAGTTGAATACAGTTGGATTTATTTTATAAATTGATTAAGTAAATGAATTTAAATTATTCTCAATAGTTTGGTATGCAGGTACATATAATTTTTCAGAGTAAACTTTATGTATGCTAGTTTAAAAATTAAGTTTCGAACAATTTTTCCTGCTAAAATTGGCAGCATAATTAACAGCACTATTGCTTATTTCTCATCTCAATTTGACAACCTTTTGGTGTATGTTTTGCTGGACTATTATTGCAAACAAAATCTAATTCTTTAAGTTGTATTATCTATAAAATATTATCCACATTATGGTTATGTATCTGTGGAATAATCAGAGATAAGCAGGTCATGAGTACTAAGAATATATCAATATCTAATCTATAGCTATATCTATACCTATATCTCTATCTACCTAGTACTTCCATAGCAGAGCAGAAAAATTCATTATCAACGAACTGCAAAGGATTAACACTCCTTTTATTTAATGCAACAAGCAAAACAACAAACAACTTTTCCTCCTTTCTATCATTTATTCACTACACAAATATGAACTACCTATGGTATGAAATTGACTGTGATAGCTACTGAGAATAAAAAGAAACAAATAAGACTCAGAATATGTTCTCAAGAATTTCAGTCTGCTAATAATTCATATTAACCACATTCAATTACTATATATGAAAGATTATATACTGTATTATTTAAATTCATTTTCACAAATTGGTAGGTATACTTATTTCTTTTATAGAACTAAGGATATTGATACTTTATGAGTTTAGGTTTTTTTTCAAGGTAATATTGAATATAAATGTCCATATTAGAATTTGATTCAGTTCTAGTTGATTCCTGGAAAGGAAGAATACACAATCCAGAATTGATACAAGGAAATTTTCCCACCCTTAAAAAAATATATATATGAACTCAATGAACTACCTTCATCTAAGGTAGTTCTACTTCTACATATAAACAAATGAAAAAGTGTGACACCTGATAAAAGAGAAATACAGAGCAATATTGACTAAGAAACTTGTAAAACACATATATATTATTTTTCAGAAATTCAAGCTAGAACCAAATCATATAAAAGAAGATGACACTGTGCAAAATAAGTTTGTTATAAAACAAACAAAAAAATCACAGATCTGGAAATTAAAATCATAATTATTGAAATGACCAAATCTGTAACAAATGATTCATATGAAGGTGGAGCAGACACAATAGAAACAACCCATTTGTGAAACTGTATAGTTCAAAAGAAACAAGAAAGAGGGATATATATAAAAAAATGCAGTAATAGAGTCAGTGTGAGAGCTTCTAAATACTTCTATTTAGAGTTCTAAAAGAAAGAATCACAGGGTTAAAGACAGGCAACCTATAACAGAAAAGGAGACCTCAAGTTTTACGTAATAAAAATGATGGCTTCAGAAGTTAAGTCTGTCATGTGCTACTTCAAATACAATAGCTACTACACCAGTGCAATATATACAAACAAATTCCAGCAACCACAAACACACAGACATCGTAATGAAGCTTCAATATATTAAGGATAAACAGAAAATCCGAAGAGTTACTAGACAGAGTGGATTACATACAACAAATAAGAATCAGTTTTGTTTGTTGCTTAGCAAATGTTGAATCTAACAATGTCAGGCACCCATGCGTGGGGCATGTTAAGTGATCAAAACAAATTTGCTGTCCCCTGCCAATCTTTTATTTAGGGAAAGGACATGGATACAAACCATAGAGATAACTACATTATAGTGTTATGGAAAGTGATTAGTTCTCAGGAGGGGAATTGGGGCAGTGGGAATGGGGCTAAGGGCATGGACTGGGCATAGAGGATTGGATTGTAAGGTCCAGGGGCAAGCAGGAGTTAGGATATTCTTCCTTGAGAAAGTGACATTGAGCAGAGGCATAAAAGAAGTAAGGGAGCTATCTATGCAGATGTCTAAATGAAGATTACTACAAGCATAGAAAATAGAGTTTCCTATTGTAAAGGGTCACAATGGGAGTTTACCAAGCATAGTTGAACACGAGGCCGGTATGCTTAGAACAAGTATGAGTGGGAAAACAGTAGGGGATAAGATCATGTTTATGGATAATCTAAGCCTTTTTAGGTGACTATAAAGATCTGTGCTTTAATTTTGGTTGAAATGAGGATTTTGGAGAGGATTCTAAATAGAAACACAGACACCACCAGACAAAGTTTAAAAGAACCACTCTCACTATAATGTTGAGAATATATTTTAGGAATTGGGCAAAGATGACAGTGGACAGCCTAGGTAGGAGACAACTGTAATTGTATCTCTAAGAGATTATGACCCACACTGGCAAGGTAGTAGGAAAATGGTAGGAAGTGACTAAATTCTGGGTTTTAATAAATTGACTGAACGTGTAAGAATGGATGCAAGGATGGCTCTGGATAGAAGCATAGTGTTTTCATCAACTGGAGTGGGAAAGGCTGTGGGTGGAGAAGATTTGGAGATTAGTCTTCCATCCTGGACATGTTAAATTCAAAAATTTTGTTAAATATGTGAAAGGTGAATTCAAGTAAGAACTTAGACATATGCATATGTGCTGAATTTTGAGAGAGGTTGGTGCTGAAAATACAAATTTGGAAGTCATTGTGTAAAACATATTTAAGATGTGAGAGCAAGTGCATCAGTTCACCAATGGACTGAGTGGAGGTAGGCAAGAAAACATCACAGAAATGAATTTTGGATGCTCCAAAGTTAAGATATCTGAAAGAAGAGGAATGACCAGTAAAAGCCTTTGAGTAGGCAGCTGGTGAAGTAGGAGAATAACTAATATTATGTGTTAACCTAGTGATAACATTTCATTAAGGAGAGAGTGACTGAGAACTATTGTTGTTAGTTTTATAATCTGACAACTGGGAATTGACCCTTGGAAATAGCAACATAGACATCATGTTGATGACCTTGACCAAAGCAAGTTAGATTGCTTGGTGAAAGAAAAAGTGTGTAAATACAGAATAGGAGAAGAGAATTGGAGACAATGTACATACTTTATTCATTTGAGTTTTATTTGAAAGGAAAGAAGTAAAATGTAACAGCTAGGAGTTAAAATTTTCTTCTTTTTCTTTCGCCTCCTCTTCCACATCCTCAGGTTTTTACTGTTTTTGTTTTTAATTTGGAAGAAATAATAGTATATGTTATAGCACTGAAAATTATTTGGTAGAAAGAAAAAAAAGAAAAAGGATGCATTGGAGACAAGGAACATTACTGGAGCTGTATTCTTGAGTAGGCAAAAAGGGAAACAAATGAATGCCTGAGTTAGGACATTAGCTGTAAAGAGGACCATTAATGGTTCAAATATAATAATAGGCAGTGAAACAAAGTATACAAATCAAGAGTTGTGAAGTATGAGGATATGTAGACGAATCCAGAGAAATTCCCTTTCAAGTGTTTCAATTTCCTTAATAAAGGCAAGCTTATCAAAGTAAAGAAAGGGTAAGAAGGTGATATTGCTCACTGGAGGAGGGAAGAAAAGTGAAATAGTTGTTAATACAGCAGGGAATTTAATGGGATATAAAATACATACATAATCAAGAGGCCTGTAAACATGAAGGCACACTTAAGGTTCCAGCTTTGAAATTAAAATGTATATTTCCACATTCTAAAGAGCTGAGACTCAGAAAAAGTGGAGACAATATATTGCCACAGTGTGATTGTTCCAAGCAAGTGACATGAAGTGAGAGAGGTAAAGGACAATGATGGTGGTTGACCATTGAATGTGATCTGGTTAAAGTGGGACCAAGATGATCTCACAGAATTTTGGGAGAGAGAAGAGTTGGTTTGATCAATGGACTGAAGCTTCCAGAGAGATCAAACGTTTCTGGAGATTGTGGTACTAGAGGGAGTGAATGGGCAAAGTGTTGAAAACAAGGGTTCCTTTTGGTGACCAATGTAAATAGGAATAAAAGGCAGATAGATCAGCCATGGTGTCCTCAGGGCAGATGGCAAATGAGCTGAGGAAAGTGATTACTTTTGAGGACAGATTTACCAGGAGTGTGCAGAAGCTTTGCTGATGGTGTTTGCTGTGTGCAGAGTTCCTTCCAAGCTAGAGGTAGACGGACTTAGAAGAATTGGGCTGGTCCCAGGGGGAAAGGGCACAGACAGACAGAATCCTTTGGTGGATTTAGGACTGTTAGTGACAGTTTAGAGTTTATAATTAACTACTGTGATTTCTGAGGTTGGGACTAGGAGTACGGCTCCACTCTGACTGAACCCTTTTATTTCAGATTCCAGTGGGTCTTTATTCATCAGCATTGGGCTAGCTTCATTTCTGTGTGTGTGTGGTTGGTGCTAATATATTTCTTTCCTGATTTAAAATTAATATATTTCAATATTTTTTTCAGTTGGCAAAATCTGTGATGTAGTATCAATGTGCATATTAACCCAATATTTTAAATGTTTTTGTTGTTGTTTTCTCTCTCTCTCTCTCTCTCTCCCCTTCTCTTTTTCTGTCTTTCTCCTCCCTTTCTCTTTTTCCCCTCTTTTCCTTCTCTCAAATATACAAATGTATTCACAAAGAATATAATTAAAAATATTTTTTTTCCTGGTAAATAAAATATCTAAATCTATGATTTTTGCTACTTCAACTTCTTGGCAATTTAATAAAAAAGAATTAAGTCAAACTAAAAACAAAATACATATATGTTTTGATAGGAATGTCATTAATTCATCTTTATTCAAGGTACATCACTGTTTTTCTCACCTCACCTTTTGGTAACTTATCACATATTATAGAGCATATAGTTGCTATCAGAGTGAGAATAAAAATTGACACCTCTTTATCCCACAAAATGTTAAGGTGTAATATGCATGGACATCTTCCAGTAGTAGTTTCATTACAGTTGTAAAATTACTAGTCAGAAATTGAAGTGGAGAAATGATGACATCAAGAGTAAGATATCCCAGAGAGAGAATTAATGTCAAAATAATTACATGGTTCACAGTTAAGGCTGCATGGTTATTAGCAACTCTAGAGAAGCTAATTAAATAAGTCAAAAATTGTGTTTAAGCCAGTTAAGTCAGAGTGTTTCTATAGCTTCTGAATAAATAGGTAACACCTAAAAGCTGAGAATGTACTCATTAATCAAAGGAACTGAAAATTATATCACACTGATTAAAACCACATGTAGTAAAAATGTCTATTTAGTTTTCTTTTAAAATGAGATTTTTGACAAAGTTGAACTGCTACTAGCTTTAATTCACTCCTACAATCGGGAAAGTGTTTTTCATTTTATTATTCTCACAACTACTTTTGATAATCGCCTAATTTTCTTCAACTCCTCAGTCCCCCTTTTTTAAAAATCAATACCCATTATTAGTTTTCACATTAGAAAGAAAAAAATCACACTTCTTAAAATATAGACTAAACTTCTTGTATAAAAAGGGAAAACAAGGAAAAAAAAAAACAAAACGTGCAGTGGAGTGCCAAATTTAAGAAAAGAGCTAACATGCAACTTTTACTCACCACTGAAACAAAGGTTACTCTCTTAGATTTCATTTAATTTGCCCTTAAGTACTCCAAAGATTCTATTTAGAAAATAAAAATAAAACAGAAATCTCTGCACAACTATGGTACAATCATATGCTTTGGAAGGAAAAGAACGCAGAATCGGAGGAGTGAAAAGCGACATCATGGCTGTCATAAAACAATGTCAGTGTTAGTTTTAAAACCTTGCTATTCTTTGTCTGCTGCTAATCTTGCTTCTTTACCAGGCTCTTTAATAACTGTGTTTAATTTTGGAATGCATCACTCCAACATTTTTAGGAAGATACTCCTTAGGTTCTCATGAAATAAGTATAATCTGGTAAATTAATTTACTGAACACTTTCGAGGTACACATACTAGAACTTTAGTTCAATTTATAACCAATGTAAGAGGGGAATATTAATAGTCATTCAGAAAAATACTTGTTTTCAAACATATTTCAAATAATTTTTAAAAGTAAAGTAAGTCAAAATTTAACTCCCCATTCAAATAAAACTAGGAGACCGTTTTGTAATTGTATTTTGTATTGAACATTATAAACCTTAAAAAAAATTAGAAGTGATGGAGGGCATATTTGTTAAAAGGATATTGTATGGTATAGTTTCCTTAAGACTATATATATGTCAGTTAGAAAAGTATACCTAAAGAATAGAAATGGATATTATGTAATATCTTTGTTTTTGCCATAGTGTCTCATTGCCAATATCTTTAAATATAAATATATTTATATATTATATACCATACACATATTATTTATAATAGAGTGTATTAGCTAGTTTACATATATTTAAAGCATAAATATGCAAACTAGCTAATATACTCTAAAATGTATTCTAAGTTTTTACTGCTATTCCATATTTTAATTTTTTCATTTTGCATAGAATTTGGTCACAAGTATATATTGCCTATACTTCAAAATAATAGCACAAACACATTTGGGTACAGTAGTTCAATACACATTTTCATGGCTCCTGAATTTATGAGATTGTGCTAGTCTCTAGAGGATAGAAACTTGAAGACAATGAGTTTTATAACCTGACACACCTCTCTTTTATCCTTGGCTTTTACGATTATTAAATACGTGATTTTGAGCAAGTTACTTAAGTTTTCTTAATATCTATATTTCACTGGTAAAGTCGGGGTTAATCATATCTGTCATGTTGAGACATTTTGAGAATTAGAGATAATTTATTTTAAACAAATGACAATGTACTTGCCACAAAGGGAATTAAAAAAAAAAATATTACACCTTGAGATAAGCAGGGCTTTCTTCAATGGTTTTATATTTAGATGATACAATAGAAGCACCTGGGGAGGTTTTAAAATGTTGAGATGACCATGCCATTGTTCAGACTAATTAAATTAGAGTCTCTGTGGGAGGGGCTCCAGTACTCTATTTATTTAAAACTCTCAAATGTTATAAATAGCAACCAGATTTGAGAATCACTGATTTAATACAAAGCAAACTGATATTGTTGCCTTATTACACTAATCTTAAACATTCCTTGATGATGCAGGGAACAAAACAATTTTCCCACTACTCTTCTAGATGCTTGGCTGAAACACTCCTGTAATAAAAGACAGATTATCAGGAGAAAAACAAACAGAAGTCTCACAATAATGTAAACCTCCTGTGTACATGGGAGAGATCAAAGAAAACTGAGTGAGTCCTGGAAAAGGACCAAGCCACCATCTCTAATAGCACCTATGGCTGAAAACAAAAGAGGATATTGGAGGTGAAGGGAAGCCAGTTATGGGAGGTGACAAGGAAAAGCATAGTAAAGAAGGAGAAGGTTGTTATACGCAGATTTAAGTCCTTGTCTTCTCCACTGAGTTTCTACAGATTTATGGTAGCCATCCTTCTCTTCCAGGTACAGAGAGAAAGACACTTGCAAATGGAGATTTTTTTCCTTATAAATGTAAATATCTCTTACAACAAAGTAAATGTTATTCAATTTTCAGAGCTTTTCCTATGTCTGCTGTTTTTTAAAAAAACAATCAGCCTAAAATAATCCTATGCCGAAGAAGAGGCATGTTTTGGGGTAGCATATCTGCTCCCCTTCAATTATAAGTATTTAACACATTCAGTATTAACGATTGTTAGTGGGACCAACAACAACAAAATAACCTTATTGTTAACACATGATGGAAGAGAGATTGCTTGGGAAAAAGGCAGAATACATTTAAAAGCAGAGAAAATAAGATGAAACCATGTAATTGAATTTAAATTGTAATGGAAAGGAAAATAATAGTCAAGAAGCATGTTTTTCAAAGGAAAATGAAACATGATAGTATTGATACTATAGGGAAGGAATTTTTGTCCTCTATACTTCTAGGTTCTTTTAGCTAGTCTAATGATTAAATTGACATAAGACAGTTTAACCTGAGGGAAAAGAAAATTAATGTTATACATACAGAGGGCCCAAAGATAAGGGACTCAAGGGCAAGTTGGGAAGTTAAGGATTATATGCCATCCTGAGCTAAGGGATGGACTAGTGGCTGGGGCTTCAAAGCGTAGGAGGGTAATTCCTAGAACAATAAGAGGAGTAGATGTTTGGTAACTAGATGTTTGCCCTGCGAAGCATATAGGTCTTTCAAAATAAAACGGTATCTCAGATAATAGCTCTCTTCTATTTAAATGCTTTTAGGTAGTTAAGAGAGAGGTAACTGTTTCTCCTTGAGTCAGCTGCGTCTTGATTTCCTTCAGCTCAAACTAGTTCACTTGGCAAAGGGGCACATTATGGGGTGGGATATTCTGTTTCCTGGTGGTACAGTCATTTCATGTATTTATACAGTTCTGATCAAAACAGAAGGCAAGTGCTAAGGTTAAATTTCTAAGATATAGCTAAGGATGCAAAAAAACCATGTAGTTACATATGCAAAACAGGTAATTTTGCATGTAATCTGTAATTTGCTATTGTTTAATTTAAAGGTTAGCTAAATTTATTTGCCTGTATGTTTTAACTTCCTATACTACTTATTACTGTTTGCGTTGTTCTAAAGTTATTCATCTATATTTGCCTTGGAGATTTAAAAACTGATCATATATATATATATATATATATATATATATATGGAATATATACATATATACATATACATATATACATATGCATATGTACATATGCATATGTATATATGTATATATTCCAGATAGATCTCACATAATCATGACAGTTATAAATGCCTCTATGAAATAAAATTGGCTAGATTATAAGTTTTTATGTATGATTTTATAAAAGAAATTATGAATTATTAAAAACACTGGAAAAATTGTATGAATATATATACACACACACAATACAGGGTGCCTTTGTTTACATAGCAATTTAAAGAACAATTTGATTACTTATTTTAAAATGCAATGGAAATGTATTTTGAAATATTTGTTTATGGATAATATTTTCTTTAAGGTTAGTATTTACACTGCCATATATTCTGCCTGTATTTTATTAAAATATTCAACCCTGGAGCACGTTTTTCGTATACTTTCTCTTGCAGAATTCTATGCATTGTTTATTTTAACATTTTTCTTAAAATCAAGCATATGCTTGTTTGCATGAAAGATCTTTGAGAAATAATCATGTTGTCCTCTGGGACTGTGGAAGGAAACTGATAAGCCAACTGAGGGGCTGGTGATAGTGACATATGAACTGGCATTTGTTAAATACTTTTGAATAAAAACAAAAGGGATTGGATGGATTTCAAACTGCTTGTATGAAATAGTGTGTTTGAAAGTCAACAAATTCTAGCTGATCTTTTGAGAAAGGTGAACTAGTAAGAATACTTTGCCCTTGAATGAGTTAATCAGTTTCTACATTTTCATTTGTAAAATAAGAATCGTAACATAAATTTCAATTTAATTATAAAGAAAAAGATAATATAAATAATATGATTATTATTGCACATAACACATGACCAAAATGTTTGATCAACTTGCCTCATTATGTACCCCTACAGTGCCTCGTACTGTGTTGACTAGACACAATAAAAATGATACACTATAAAGTTAAGAAAAATAAGCCTCAATTGGCTGACTTTTAAAGGTATGGAGCAGCTTGAGTTTAAAAAAAAAATATTCTAAGAAATTTAGCATTAAGGATGGGAAGCATTTCAAGTTGAATTCTACCACTCGTTTGAGGAGATACGCTGTTCATTTACCTTCCCCTAAATATACGTGTTTCTATAGGAGTGTACTTAATTTCCAGAAAAGAAGAACATGAAAAAATCAGATCTACCAATTGTTAAAGCTTCCTTCGATTTTAGGCTCTTTATATTCTATTTTTCATCATGAGACAAACACTTGAGAGCACATAACACTGGAAATAGTGAAATACAATTTTGTTCTTCAAATTAGTCTTTGTGAAAACCAACATCTGAGAAACACAAGGGACACCCTGATCAATGTCTACTTAGGACCTGTATCTTTTGAATACACATTCAGTTATATAATCTTCATAAATTTATAACAATAATATTTATAGACCACTGCTGGAAGTCATTAGTTTGAAATCTATTTATACATCCGAGATCTTATTTCAGAATGAGGAGAATTTTTAAGTAAAAATGTGTGAGTCTATTCCATAAAGTCACACGGAAAGTCATTTCATTTAGTAATTCTACTGTCAATTATTTGTTTGTTTGTTTGTTTGCCCATTGATATTTAGGGTAAGCTTTCAATGTGTCCTTGATACTTTACAAGTTTTTATTGTATTTATGAGAGAATAACAGATATAATTAGAGTCATAGAAAAAAGGCACAAAATTTAAAGGATTGTGTGTTTCTATTCCTCAAAGTATATATATTTCAAATACACTTTGGCATATATTATGTATGTACATTGACAAAAATAAAATGAAAATTCAGATAAACCATAGACATGTGTATAAAGGGTACAAATTAGTTCCAAACATTTCTGACAAAGTAGATAAAATATAGCAATCAATTATTTAATACAAACTACTTAATCATTGTTAGAGAATGGGAAAAAGGGTTTTTAGTTTTTTTTGGGGGGGGTCTATAATTCTTTTATTCACAGCTATTACCAGGTTTTGGTATCAATGTTAATATTTATTTCAAAATCAAAATAAGAATATGGAAAATTTTGATTTTTTAATTAATATTCTGGAGCATTTTAAGAAGTTTTGGAATTATCTGAGCTCTAAAAGTTTTATTAAACTCCCCAAAAAAGAGCTTTTATCCCAATATCTTTGCCAATTTTAAAATATCTGTTCATTCACTCATTAATTCATTAATTCAAAAATATTTATTAGGGGCCTACCACTTTTTATATTCATATGTAAGTTCTTGGCAAACATCACTGAACAAAAGATTTTTGTTTTCAAGTCCTAAAATGTGTTAGGGGGAAATTAACAATTAAAACTAAACATAATTCACCAGTGTAGTCAACTTTATTTGTGAAACAAGGAAATAGGGCTTACTTTCCTTAAAAAAAAAAAAAAAAAAAAAAAGCATAATTCATATGTAAATCATGTTTTCAAGAATTGAAAATACTAAAAAAAAAAAACAGAAAGTAGAGCAGGATAAGAATATAGGATTTTGTTCTTACAGACTGACAAAATAAAAAATTTAAAAGATACAAGTCCTTATCACTTATTCCCAGAGGTGTTTGCACATATATTATTATTATTTTTTTATCTCCAAAGATTCCCTGATAGTTAGATTTTTATCAATAAGGATCTTTGAATTGAAAGATTGGAAATTGAATTACAAGTGAAAATATCATGGCCACAAACACTCAGCCTACTACAATAACGTCTTTAGGTTTGTATGAGATGAAGTTTTGTTACATATTTTGCTGTTGATTTATGTTGCTTCTTAGGCATTTAAAGTAAACAAAAGGAAGGTTTTGAATGCCTTTTGTATACATGGGGAAATTTTCATGTTATGAATCCTATCATCCTGGCAAAGTAATCAAGACTTATATTTCCAGTTCCAGTTGGAGGTAGAACTGAGTCCTCTCCCAATCAGATAGGCCTACATGATACTTCTCTTTAGAAGGTCACAGCATGAGTAAAGAAACTGAATATAGGACTTCTATGTTTTGCAGAAGTGAGTGGGGAAATAGTGCTAGCTTTCACATTTAGCAGCAGCACAGCTTCCTAATGGTTGCCAAGTTGCACAATGGTACTTGTCCAGTGACAGTAGCTATTTTAGTCTAGTCAACACACTTGTTTTATGCTCCAAGCAGAGCAACATTTTATCCCCTTGTGAGTTCTTGCTGTGTGGAAGGGAAGCATGTGTACACGATTTCTCTGTCCCTTTGAATAAATCTGCGAGTTCCCTACTAATCATCAATGATTTTGTTTTCTCCCTAAAGTAGAGGGGTGCTTTTGGTTTATTAGTAACCCAGAACCTTGACTCATAGAATTAATTTAAAGAGTAGGAGACTTTTTGTCTTTCCCCTGTATCTGAAAGTGATTTTTTTTTTTTTTTTTTCCTCTTTAGGATCTTTACTTGAGGACATGGGTGAGAGAATCTGAACTTACTGTACTGGATCTCATCCTCAAGGCCTGTTACTGTCCACTTAACATAATGTGTATCTCTCTGCAGGCCTCCTGTGCTCCCACCTTGGCACCCACCCTGCTCACTTCCCCATTTCCACTTGTTCTCCAGTGACTTTTGCCCTACTCTCCAGGACAGAAAGGGAAACCATATGTTTTAACATGTGTATATTCTTCTCACCAGATTCAAGAGTATTTTCAGGATTTTGTGGTATGACTTCTTCTGTTTGGGGCACTCTTAGGATCCTGAGGGTGATGGTTCTGCTCTGTGCTATTTTCTTTTTTTGGATCACCAACTTTTGAACTATATTACATAGGAACGAGCCCCATTTCTTCTGCAATAGCTCATGGTGAACTGTTAAATGGGCCAAAAATACATAATGGAGAAAAGAAACCCTCCTCAATAAATTGTGCTAGGAACACCGGAAAGCCACGTGTGAAAGAATGAAACCGGACTGCTATCTGTCACAAGGTACCAAAATTAACTAAAAATGGATCAAAAACATAAATATAAGATCTGAAACAATAAACTGCATAGAAGAAAACATAGGTACTAAATTTATAGTCCTTGGGTTCAAAGAAGATTTTATGAATTTGACCTCAAAGGAAAAGGAAGTAAAAGCTAAAAAAAGTGAGTGGGACTATATCAAACTAAAAAGCTTCTGCACAGCAAAAGAAACCATGGACAAAATATAGAGGAAACCAACTGAATGGGAGAAGATATTTGCAAACAACACCTCCAATAAGAGGCTAATATCCAAAATATACAAGGAACTCATACAACTCAACAACAAAAAAACAAACAGTCTAATTAAAAAATGGTCAGAGGACCTGAATAGAAATGTCTCCAAAGAGTACATACAAATGTCTAATAGACATATGAAAAGGTGCTCAACATCACTAATAATCCGAGAAATACAAATAAAAACCACAATGAGATATCACCTCACACCTGTTAGAATGGCTATCATCAACAAGACAAATAATAACAAGTGTTGGAGATACTGTGGAGAAAATAGAATCCCCATACTCTGTTGGTAGGAATGCAGATTGGTGCCACCTCTACTGAAGGCAGTGTGGAGGTTCCTCAAAAAATTAAGAATAGAATCACTATGTGACCCACCAATCCTTATTCTGGGTATGCACCCCGAAATTTTGAAAACACTTATCTGTAAAGATATACATGCTCCAACGTTCATTGCAGCTTTATTTATGGTGGCTGAGACATGAAAACAACCAAAGCGTCCTTTGAAAGATGATTGGATAAAGAAGCCATGGTATATATACCCAGTGGAATACTATTGTGCCATGAGAAAAGATGAAATAGTGCCATTTGCGACAGCATGGATAGATCGTGAGACTGTTATGCTAAGTGAAATAAGTCAGAAAGAAAAAGTTGAGAACCATTTGATTTCACTGATATGTGGGATATAAAACTGAGAGCAACTAAGGAACAACACAAACAAATAAAGACAAAAAAACTCATAGACACAGACAATAGTTTAGTGTTTACCAGAGGGTAAGGTGGTAGGAGGGTGACAGATGAGGATAAACAGCGTCAAATATATGGTGATAGAAGGAGAGCTGATTCTGGGTAATGAACACACAATGTTATATACAGATGATGTATTACAGAATTTTACACTTGAAACCTATGTAACTTGACTAACCACATTCACCCCAATAAACTTTAATTTAAAAAAGTATGATGAGGTAGATACTATTGTTATTTATGTAACAAATAAGTTCATTGAAATGAAAGGAGGTTAGGTAACTTGTCTAAGTTGCACAAGCAGTAAATGAAGAAGCCATTATCAAAAGCCAAGTATGACCCAGGGTCTATACTGCTCTTAACTGTGTTGTTTCCCTCCTTTATTTCATTAGTAATCTCCAAAAAGGAAACTGATATAGCCTCATCCTACTCTTTTTGTAAAATTATCTTTATTTCATTTTCCTATGTTGATATTTACAACTGAGGAAGTATAAAAATAGGTCTCTATTTCTATAATTATCCATTTTATTATATTCACTAATCTGAGTGTACCCTTTTTTCTAAAGACAGTAATTGTTCACAAAAGCCAGGTGAAATCCTACAAAAGTTATATGCCTCTCACCTGCTCTGAGTCCCTGCCTTGTACTACAAGCCTATACCAACCTCTAATAAGAACCTGCATGACTGATTGAAATAAAAGACTTTATTATTTGAGTTCTTAAGAAAAACATATAAATTTATTGAGGAATAATGCATTAATGCATAAATAGTGCCACTACTATTCATGTAAATAATTCTTTAGTGTGGTTTTTCTTTTTTTTCAGATAAATCTACTAGAAACTCCATCTTGGTTATTTACATAGAGCCTGGACATTGGGAAAATTAAGATCCAAGAAATGTTTTAAAGTGTCTTCTAAATAAGGAAGATATCCACTTGAAGTAGCCCTTGTCTGTACATTTAATCTAATGGAAATATTCCACTGTCCAAATGAGCAAGTTCTTTTCCTAGCCAAACTTCCAAATTTATTATTTCAGTGGAGGACATTGATTTCCCATTGGCTCACTACCACCTCAATCTAGTGAAAATATATCTTATTAGATATATAATAATATATCATATATTATTAGAATACATAATTAGTTTAATTTAGTCTCACTCATTTATTTTAGCTTTTACTTCCCATGCTTTTTAGTTCAAATTCATATAACCCTCTTTGAACCCAAGGTCCATAAGTTTAGTACCTATGTTTTCTTCTATGCAGTTTATTGTTTCAGGTCTTATGTTTAGGTCTTTGATCCATTTTGAGTTAATTTTGGTACATGGTGACAGATAGCTGGCTAGTTTCATTCTTTTGCACATGGCTTTCTGGTGTTCCCAGCACCATTTATTGAAAAGGCTGTGTTTTCTCCATTGTATGTTTCGGCTTCTTTGTTGAAAATTATCTGTCTATATTTATGAGGGTTTATTTCTGGGTTTCAATTCTATTCCATTGGCTAGTGTGTCTGTTTTGCTGCCAATACCATTCTGTATTGATTACTGTTGCTCTGAGGTATAAGCTGAAGTCAGGGAATGTGATACCTCAAGCAATATTCTTTTTAGTTAGGAGTGCTTTGTCTATTCAGGCCCTTTTGTGATTCCATGCAAATCTGATTATTTTTTGTTCTGTTTCTTTAAAAAATGCCATTTAGATTTTGATGGGAATTGCATTAAATCTGTATATTGCTTTAGTAATATGGCCATTTTAACTATGTTGATTCTTCCATCCATGAACATGGGATGTATTTCCATTTCTTTGTGTCTTTTTCAATTTATTTAAAAAAAAAATGTCTTATAGCTTTCAATGTATAGGTCCTTCACATCCTTGGTTAGGTGCATTCCTAGGTATTTTATTATTTTTGTTGCAATTCAAAAGAAATTGTTTCTCTTATTTCTTTTCCTGTAATTTCATTGTTAGTATATATGAATGCAAAGGATTTATATATACTAAGTTGATTTTGTAGCTGGTAACTTTACTATATTTTTTTATTGTTTGTATAATAATAGTTTTTGGTGGAGTCTTTAGGCTTTTCTATATAGCATCATGTCATCTGAAACAAGTGATGCTTTAACTTCTTCATTCCCAATTTGGATGCCTTTTATTTCTTTTTCTTGCCTGAATGCTGTGGCTAGGACTTCCATTACTATGTTGAATAACAGTGTTGACAGGGGACAGCTCTGTCTTGTTCCTGAACATAGAGCAAAAAGCTTCAGTTTTCACCATGAATTAGGATATTAGCTGAGGGTTTGTCACATTTTTTTTTTTTTTTTATGTCAAGGTATTTTTCCTTCTATACCCATTTTAATAAGTGTTTTAATCTTAAATGGCTGTTGCATCTTGTCAAATGCTTTTTCTGCATCTATTGATATAATCATATGATTTTTATCTTGGAGAAATAGGAACCCTCACACACCATTGGTGGGAATATAGATTGGTGCAACTACTATGGAAGGCAATATGGAGGTTCCTCAAAAAATTAAGAATAAAATTACCATATGACCCAGAAATCTCTCTCCTGAGTTTACGTAATAAGCCAAAATTCTGAAAATATTTATCCTGAAAGTTGTGTGTACTCCGATGCTATTGCAGAATTATTTGCAGAATTATTTGTGGTGGCCAAGATATCGGAACAACCATAGTGTCCTTTGAGATAATTGGATAAAGAAGATATGATAGATATATATAATGGAATACTACTCGGCCATAAGAAAAGATGAAATACTGCCATTTGTGACAACATGGATGGATCTTGAGATTATTATCCTAAGCAAAATAAGTTAGAAAGAAAAATTCCAGAACCATATAACTTCACTGATATGTGGTATATAAAACTGAAAGCAACAAAGGAACAAGGAACAAGACAAACAAATAAAGAAACAAAAACTCACAGACACAGACAACAGTTTAATGGTTATCAGAGGGAAAGAGTGTAGAGGGGGGATTATAGAAGAGGGTAAAGGCGGTCAACTGTATGGTGATGGAAGGAGAACAGACTCTGGGTGGTGAGCACACAATATGTTTTATAGATGCTGTATTATAAAAATGTACACTTGAAACCTATGTAATTTTACTAACCATTGTCACCCCAAAAAATGTAATTAAAAAAGAGAAAAAAAGTCCAAAAATAATATATAATTATACATACAATTATATTTTATATAACTTTACTTTGTATTTTAAAACAAAGTAGGGACTCTCCCTAAAGGAAATTAGTCAGCATATTGCAATTAAGGTCACTTTGTGTTTGCTAATTAGCACTTATCACAGTGAGGCTCCTATTGTCTCACAAAGATTAGGAGATAGGGTCCTCTACCTTCCTTGCCAGTTACATTTCTTAGGGATCTTCCCAGGTTTTTTAATAAAACAGTCCTGAGTTGTAACACTGGCGAAAGGGTCGGGGAAGATATACACCTCAAAGGTCCAGAAAAAAACAAACAAAAAAACAAACATGAAAAACTCACATTAGTTTTAGAAACTAAAAGTTTTAAGAAAAGGGAGGCCAAAGGTCTATAATCAGGAAGCAACATGTCTAAAATTCAGTCAAGTTGATGACAATGAGAAGGCCATCTTGCTTAGTATCTATGAAAATCTAGCAATGCACTTACCTCTATTCATAGAAAACCTGGGAACCTCATGGTGAGGAATTAACTTCTCAGGGAGAGAGAACACAGGCCCTTAAGCTTCATGTAAAATATGACTGGATTTACCACGCCATGGCTTTTTGCTCCAGGAATCCTCTGTGCTGGCTTCTCTTTCAGTCCGTCCTTTGGGTCCTGTGATAATGCCTGAGAAGTCTATAACAAGAAATAAATAAATAGATCATTAAAACAACTATGAGATAATGAGCACTTAGGGCAATTTCCACTTGTTGTCATTGTAATGGGATGAAATAAAAGCCAGGAAGAAAAGGGTTTGCTCTGGTTAATTGAAGTGATTGTGGGAACAGAATGAGATGTAGCAATGTTAGGGGAACAGAGGCCTGGGCAGTGACCAGGATGGATCACTCACTGGAACAGGAGGACACAATGCCACGGACGCGGATCTGAGCAGCAACCCAAGTAGATTCTCTCAGGAGTGGAGAAGAATAAAACTAAAACAAAATTTGCTGAGTTGTCAATGGATTGAAGCCACAAGCTATTCCAGAATTTTAGGTTGGTATACATATGAAGCACTTAACAATGGCACGTCAAAAAGCCTAGGGCAGTCTGCAGGAGGATTTAAACAATTCCTTAGATAGCACCCGAATCACCATACTATGACCCTTACTACATACAGTTTAGTTTAATCCAGAGAAATCTGTTACACATATAATGTATTCATCATAAATCACAGTTGTTCAGTTTGATCACCATCTGTTAGACTGATACCATTTGTGCATTTCACAAAGAATCTTAGTAATAAGAAATACACACACACACACACACACACACACACACACACACACGGGGGTGCCAAAAATGTATACACATGACTTATATTCTTTTTTTTTGTTATTGGTATATATTATTACAATTTTAATGCTGTTTTTTCCTTTCTTTAAATGTGTATACATTTTTGGCACCCTCTGTCTCGCTCTCTTTATGTATATTACATACAACTTGAAACAGCCAAATAAACTATTCTGATTATGACACAGACATTGATTATCTTAGGAACAGCAACATTAAATTGCATGTATTTTAAGTCACAAGGAAAAGAACAGGATGTGTGTAAATGCTAAACTGCATGATATCCCCAATAAATCTCTGCTTTTGGGAGAAGTAATTACTAACGCTCTTCTGAACTTTTCGTACCTGCTATTAACCCAGTAGGAAATTTTAAATTGTAATTTACCCTGAAGTCAAGCACTCACAAAAATTAATGGATTCCTCCTTCTAACAGAAATAACATTCTTGTATTCCTTCTTTTGAGCTAAAGGGGCTGAACATTGCATATAAATAGCATGTGCATTGTTTCATTTAAGTATTCTATTTCACTATAGTATTTCATTTAAGCCACTGTAAAGTAAAAAAAAAAGTAGTAGTAAGTACGTATATTTTCATTTTAATTGTTATTATTTTGTACTTGTACTAAATGTTGACTAAATGTGATAAAGATCAGCAAAACAGGTATCTATAAACCTTCACTTAGAGCACTCACAAAATAAATATAAACCTATTTTTGTCTGTTTTCAAATAATACCTAGTGACTAGTCATTCACCTTCTCATAAGCATAATTTTCAGAGATTAATGACTGAATAGTTTACAGAAGTACAATTATATCAGTCACACTTTTGGGAGGGGAGGTGATTTCAAATATGCATTTTTTTTATTTTTTTTTTTAGGTTTAAAGTTTTCTTTGTTTTTCTTTTTTTTTTTTTTTTAATTGGGGAATATGGAAACAGTGTGCTTCTCCAGGGCCCATCAGCTCCAAGTCAATGTCCTTCAATCTAGCTGTGGAGGGCACAGCTCAGATCAAAGTCCAGTTACCATTTTCAATCTTTAGTTGCAGGGGGCGCAGCCCACCATTCCATGTGGGAATTGAACCAACAACCTTGTTTAGAACTCACGCTCTAATCAACTGAGCCATCCAGCCGCCCCTCATATATACATTTATATCACTTTCTGACTAGACACTTTGGAGGAAACTGAGGAGGTATAATTTGGAGAAAACTGCACTTAGAATTTCAGAAAATAAACAATTTCTGATTTAAGAAAAAAATGCTTCTGATATCTCACTGAGTTTTGTGTATGCACATGTGTGCACATGTCTGAAAGACTGCACTTCTGCATCCCAAACTATCATGTGATGTTCCAAAGAATGTTGTTACATGACTCATGACATTAATCTGTAAAGCAGCTAACATTGAATATCTGCTCTGACATAGTCTGAAATTAATTTGTGAGATGGGAATGTAGGTGGTGATTGATGAATGAATGAGGAATTGACTACTGATATGGGGAAGAGCTAAAGGATCAGAGTCCAGAGAAGTTGAAAGTTCATAATTTGAAACAATAATATAGAATTTAGTATTGGAAATGACCTTTATTTCGGAAGTTTATATGAAAAAGATAGCCCCAAGAGAATTGTTATTTGCCTCAATATCTAATTTTCCCATCTCTTAATTTATACATAGGGATAAAGAGAAATGACAGAAATCTTTCTCAAAGTGTTTTCTATTTAAAGTTAGTGTCAATTTCTGATCTATGTATAATAATATTCACAATAAAATATGCCTTGCATACTCAAATGAGAGATTTTTCTCTGAAAGTATATACTATACCATAGAAAGAGAAAAATCTTACAAGGAAATGTAAGATTTCTTCCCTTTTGTTTCATTCTTATTTAATCAATATTGTAAAATATGTTTCACAGCAACTCTAGGAAAATATCCCCATGTTTCACAGTCACTTATAAGGAAGTAATAAATTTGCTTAATGCAATATACAAGTAAGACATCCTGTGAGAGCTCAATAAATAGTTATTGACTTGTAAACTAAAATAAAATGTACCCTTTTTCACGAGGTGCAATTGCTAAACAGATATTGCAACATTCTAATTGAAATGGTTGTAAAAATGTTGTGAATTGATGAATCCCACCTTATAGGCAGGAACCTACTTGAAAGAGTTATAGCAGTTAAATTAAGTAACTATAAAATGCATATATAAAAAAAAAACAACTATGCTATATGTTAACAGTAAAATAGAATAAGTTTTACTGGAATAATTATATTATTAAGGAAATTCTAGTTTTAAAATTAATATTCCATTATTGTGCAAATGGGAATGAGGTGTTGACTTGAACATTTTTATTCCTACTTAAGTGATTTTTGTCAACCAATTTATATTAATCAAAATTCATGTTGAAAATAAGATGTTAAAAAATTGCAACATTAAAATAACTTTTAAAACCATTCAGAATCACCAAATGAAAGTAAAAATATATATGCAAACCTATAAGAAAGTGAAGCATACATAGTAAGCAATGGATAAATATTAGCATTTTAAAAAAATTTATATCAACTTTATTGAGGTACAATTTACATTTTAAAAAATGATATTCATTTGTAGTGTAACTTTTTAATGTTTTGATAAATGCATGTACCCCAATAAAGATAGAAAGCATTTTTATAACCTCCACAAGTTTCCTACCTTATTTTTCTCTAGCCCTAAGTAACGGCTGATATGTTTTCTGAGGCTGAATTATCTTTTTGTCAATCACATAAAAAGTAATTGAACAGTACATGGCTTGTGCCTGACTTGTTTTACCCAACATAATGAGGTCATAAATGCTTTTGAATGTATTAATAATATTAACAGATTTTAGCTACTCTGAATAATGTTGCTATGGACTTTCATGTGAATCTTTGTGTACATATATATTTTTATTTATTTTGGATAAATACGTATGAATGGAATCAGTGGGTCATATGGTAAATGTATGTTTTATTTTATGATTTTCTTGCATTTTTAAATTCTTGGATTACCTGAGTTTTATTATAGTTTTTTTTTCTAGAGTCCTTATTAAATATAATTTATCATCAATAGCTAAGAATTGAACACTGCAGTTAAGCAGCAGTTACACTCATTTTAACCACTTAACATTTTGTGTCTGTGGGATATTGGAAATAATAATGAAGTATGGGGCTCTTAGGTAATGCTGGCAGTTGGGGAAGAGTTTTTTTCAACGTATCATGGAATGGGACCTTTTATTCCTATTGTTCTTAATACTAAGAATATACTCATAGACTTTGAGAGGCTGCTGAAATAATTTATACTAGGATAATTTGGGGTAAATATTTTGTGTTTACCTGATTTTAATGATTTATGAGTAGCTTCGAAGTGTATGACATTTAATGTAGTTTAACAAGTTCTTCACTTTGAAAAAATCAACTTTGCCTCTGAGAGATATAACATTGTGTAATTACTGCATTTGCTCTGAAACCAAAATTATGAGAGATGAGCTAAGAATAACAAAGAGACATTGTTTACTCACCATTATGGGTTTTCACCAAACTGTGGGTGGTAGAATAAATAGTTAATGGTAGAATACTCATACCACCACACATACAACACACATGAGAGGTAACACATTTATTTGTCCCATTTGTTTAGAATTCTATACAAAAAAATAATTTAGAGATTGATTTTAAATCATCTAACTTTGAAAAACAATGCCCTTAAATTAAGAAGAAAACACGCCAGCTATTCAGATCCAATCAGTAAATTTAAACACTATATTTACTATCATGTTATCAATGGGTACATAACTAAGCATTTTTAAAATAAATAATGTTCCCAACACAAGGTTAATTCTAAGTTGGTTATCTTATTCTCTATACAAATATATAGTTGATTTTAGTTAATAATGATTAGTCTGAAAAATGTCACATATATGGTTAGCTTGATAATAATTTTACACTCTACATAAAGATATGCTTGAATTGTAAGATGCTACAGGCTCATACATGTCTTGTAACAATAACAAGCAAAAAACAACAGATTAATTGAAACTTCATATAAGATACCCTACAGAATATAATTCAAAACATTCAAGCATGATCTGACAGTATTAACAGAAAGACTTCCAGCAAAAACAGTTAATTGGCACTGAATTATGATGTTACTATCTTTGTGCATGATACTTTAGTTGTGAACTGTCAATGGGCTATATGTAAATGATGAATGGAACGTGATAGCCTTGACACATTTTTCAGCTTAATCAGCGATGCAACTGGTCTTAACTTTATCATTAATTGAGCAATGGAAAAATGTGTTTAACTATATTATAAAATACAGTTGTTAATTCATTATTATATTCAAGGTTATATTTATGTATCATTTAAAGTCTAGGTTATACCATTCAACACGGAGTTTTGAGATATTAAATGAAAAATTTTCATTTCATTTTGAAGAATGCCTATTTGTTAATTTGCATGAATGACAATTGTCATGTGTGAAAATATTGAGTGAAGCATATTTTAAAAATTCTACCTTGTTGTTTTATATCTGGTAGAAACCAATATTAATGAAATCATCTTGATGTGAAATTGTTCAGATAGTATAATATGGAACAGCTTGACATGAATGTCATAAGCAGTGGTTAAATGTATACCTATTTAATGTTATTTCCAGAAATTGACCAGAACCTACTTAAAAGAAATAGATACACTCACAATGAAGGGTTCTTTTCAGGGTAACTGGTCTGCAATTTTCAAAGGTTTAATATCCTGAAGAACAGAAAGAAGCAATGGAAATGATTTAGATTGGGAAAATTAGAAGAGACTTCACAAAAACATATAATGCATGTATCTGGATTGAACCATTAAAAGGTTATTAAAAAACAAACAAACAAACAAAAAAACTGTGAAGCCAGCTTAGGAAATTTAAAAGTGAATACCTTGTTTGAATATATCATTGCACCAAATATATTGAGTTTTGTAGGTAATGTATAGTAATTTCATTGTGATTACAAGCAGCTAATGTCCTTTTTTCTTGAGAGATGCATGGCAAAGGATTTGTGAGTGGAAGGTACTGACATATTGATCTGGCGAAAGAAAAAATAGAGAGAGATGTAACAGTTTTAGCAAGATATTAACATTTAGTGCATGTGGATGATGGGTGTATAGACGTTTACCATGCATTAAAAACTTAATGAAATAAAAATAAATAATTTAATTAAAAGTACACACACACACACACACACACACACACACAGTTTTCCCCTCAGAGCTTTTAAATTTCATGTGTGCTAAGGATAGCAAATTATTCAATATAAAAGAAAAATACCTTAAAAGGCAAAATTTTGCCTTCACACCGTTTTAGTGATTTCAAGATTTATAAATACCCTAAAATAAATACGTGTCTTCACTGGTAAATACCACCACAAACTTTCTCACACACACACACACAAAAAAATCGGGCAAATGTGCAGGAATACAAACCAGAAATATGATGGAAAATGCCATTAGTCCTTTTTACTAATTTTAGCCCGTTGATAAAAATGTAGCCTAAGAATGGTAGTGGCTTCTGTTACTGCCAATGTTTTGGTTTGGGCATCGCCCTGTTTCAAGTCCTTGCAACCAATTCAGTCACTTCTTGTTTTATACCCATTTCTCCCTGAAACATGTCTTACTAATGACATCAGTGTAACCCATGTTTTCAAGCACTTAGTATTTGATCTTCAACTCAGTTCTTATCAGCATTCGATATTATTGATCACAGCCTACTATTAAAACATTGTCTTTTCTTTCATTCACTGAATAAATTATGTCTACTGATAATCTTCCTTCTTAGTCCCTTTTACAGGACAGTACTCATCTACCAGCGACTTAGTGTTGACTGTTGCTGAGACTCAGTGTTGGGTCTGATTTCCTTTCATACTATAGCACTCGTATGCACATGCACAGCTAACATGACTATACATTGGCAAATTTGTATCTCCAGCCTCAACTTCTTTTTTGAGTCCCCTAATTTACATTAAAATGCCTACTGTCACGTGTATTTGAATGTTTAAAAGAAAACAAAACAAAAAGTAAAATAAACATGTGCAGAACTATATCATAATATCCTCACCACAAATTTGCTTGAGTGATGGTCAGACACCTGATTTTCAAGTATGGCTAATTTTGTTTCATGGAAATAGGCTGTCAGATTTTCTCTGACCTCAAAAACTTGAAGTCACAGCAATAATCACAATTCATCTCTACGATGTATATAATCTAGAGATAGAAGCTCAGTTTTATCTCCACTTAATTAGCATTTTGTTATTAACTTGTGGGCTCTATTTCTTCTTTGGTAGTTAATACAGATATACTAACATAAAAATTTCATTGGTTTATTTTAAGTAATTTCTCATATTTCTTAGGAAGCATCAACATTTGAATATTGGAAATATATCAATCTAAAATGTTATTGTTTTTTGGAGAGGGGGACATGGACAAAGATCCTTCTTAATTTCATATGGAAAGTAGAAAAAAAATATATATAGTGCTGTTATTAAGCTAATCTGGTCTGTTTATACAATGGAAATTAGAAAGTAAAACTATTTATGCAATAGAAATTAGAATTAAAGCACTTTAGATTATAAATATTCAGACCCTAAACTTAATTTTAGAGCATTAAATATTCCTGTATCTACTTTATGGGGAAAAAAAGGAGGCTATCATTAGTTAACTGGTGATTATTCTGTAACTAAATATTTCAGGCTCCAAGTTTCCCTAAAGAATATATGAATATATATATATATATATATATATATATATATATATATATATATATATATATAGAGAGAGAGAGAGAGAGAGAGAGAGAGATATTAAGATTAAGATTTACTATGTATTGATTGCTTTCAAATTTATACAAGACTAATAGGTAGTAGTAATTACTGCTAATACTAATAATTCAACATTTATTTCTACTATCACCATGTTAGTTTTACTAATTTTTGCTTTCAATTCATGCTTGCACTATTAACACATGTGAACTTACTGTCTCCTTAACTTTGAATTGTGTTTAGAGTAAAATAAATTGATTTTATGTAGTATCAATAATAAATTTATTTTTGGAATGTTTTGTTGTTGTCTGTGAGAATTTAAGACATTCTTAGATGGTGATACAAGTGAACACCTATTTTCCCTTTATATAAATTTTGTTTGTTTTTTTAAATCCGTTTTGTGACCTCTGTTGTAGAACATGATTATTAACAAAATAGAGACAAACATGCCATCAAAATTAAGGTCTGGTAAAATGTATCTTATAGTTTAGAGTTTCTCCAGAGGAAAGCTGTCAACCTTCCCTTTAATTCTAATTCTTCTATGAAAGATCATAGTAATTACAAAAACTCCTGGCATGGCATTTATGTTGCTACTCACATTGTTTGCTATACATTAATCACGTTGTCAATTCCAAAACATATCAAGTGTATTTTAATATGTATTTGTTTGAACTATTTCTTCTACAGCAAGATACCCATATAACATCATCCAAATGTTGCTCTATGAAATATTTATGTCATGAATAATAAAAAGTCACTTGTAGTTTAATCATAGCATTAATTTGAAACAGCGATTGATATGAATTTTCTATGCAAATAAAGGAAATTCATACTATAATTGGGTTTCTTTGCCCTATGATGGAGACACCTCCCAAATATCTTCTTTCATTTCTGAAGCAGAACATGTAGAAAGTTTCTGCTAGAAGGGAGTAAGAATAATAGACACTATGTTAATCAGCTTCATTTCATTGCACGTATTCCCTACTGATATGTTTTCCCCAATAGTCAATCTTTCTCTTCTTTACAACCAACCTGTTAGTATTGATTGTATTGACTATATTGCTCTACTGCTTTCTGAGTCCAGATTCATAGATAATTATTGAATATTCCAAACCATTACCAATATTTAACTCAGGACAGTGGTATGGCAGTAGCAAACTTAACACAGCAATAGAGTGGGTTTCTGACATCAGAGTGTATTGTGCTTCAATTTTAAGTGTCATTCAGTGTGAATTTAAACACTGTGAATACATAAGCAAATACTTTAATATTCCTTTTTTAAAAAGATAACTCAAGCAGACTCAAGCCATATGGGCATTCGGCAATCTTAAGTTTCGACTCATTTCTGGTATTCTAGTGTTGGCAGAAAGCCTGATATTTGTATATTTTTCTTGCACTGTGTACAGTAGTTTTTTCTTGAAATTATTTAATTGATTTCTTATCCAGTCAAGTTTCAGTATAAGTGCTAAATATGAAATAGGTAGGCTTAGGAATTTTCCCTATTAATTATATTTATAACTTTTTTTTTTTCCAATGGCTATGACGCACAACTCCTGGGAAATTTTTTAAAAGGAGAAAAGATTGTGGTGAACCGAAGTATTTTTTGCCACACAGATTTTCTCAAGTTAGATGTAGTTTCATTTAACCTCTACATATGAACTGCTTTCACTGTCAGAAATTAAATTTCTGTGAGAGAAAACTACAAAAATAAATTTTGATGTGTATGTACATAGGCTTAAGAAGAGAAAAATGTCAAGTATTACTGTCCTCCCATAATAGACAAGTTATGAAATGTTTTTGTGTGTGTTTAGAATATAAAAACAGTGTTCAGCAATCAATCTTAAATTATTTTGACAATAAGTAAAATTGAACTTGTCTACAAAAAGTTCTGAAATATAATCCATGTTTTTAACAGTTAAATATATAAAATAAACATGGCAAGTATTCTAATTTATTATTGGAGATATAAAATCAAATTTAATATGAAGATATTCAAATTCAAGGTACTATTGGTTTGTACGTAGTATTTTGTGGATAAATTAAAATAACACTTATTAAATATAAAATAGAGTGAAATGTTTTATATCAGAGATAAAGTTCAAAAATAAGCACCTTTAAAACTGTCCTTATCATACTTCCAGACCACTGCCATCCAGAAATTATTGAGTCACCTTTCCAATATCAGATAATCTATCGGGCTCAAGTTGCCTCATTTACATTATAGAGATAATAATTACATTTTTGTCTTAGCATTAAAGGATTATAAAAATGCGTTCATTAGAGATTTTTGCTAACTTTAAAATCACTGATTCTTTAACAAAAATTATGCCTACTAGAAAACTATTTTGAGCTATCTTTGCCATGCTCTAATTTATTGTCAAGCATTTAGAAAATTTATTTTAAAAAATAAGGGTTTTTTTAAAGTTAGATTTATTTATTTACCTATTTATTTATTTACTTATTATTTATTGCCAGATACATATCATTAAATCTTTTAGAACAAAGACAGGTAGTAGTTTAAAATATTTAAATCTTCATTACAATTTTTATATTATATAAATAACAGATACATATTTTAAATCATGATAAAAACATGTAAATTCTAACAAATATAAATATTGCTTCATTTAAGTGGAAAAGCAATAGAAGAGTTTCTCATTACTATCTCCCTTTATATAGAAGGGATTTAGAAATAATTATTTTGAAGGAATTTCAATAGTGAGAAGGTATGATTTATGCTGTTCATAGGACACGTAAGGGAGAAAGGCAGGAGAAAAGAAGTATTCCATTTAGTATAGTCAAGTGAAATAAATCCAAACAAACAAAAAACAAAAATTTCAAGGAAATGCAACTTGTGTTAATCTTTGTTCTTCTGCAATCTGAGAATGCATTAGCCTCTAAAATTACACAGAATTCGGTATCAATATTTGGAAAGAAATAATTTCCATGTATTTTTTTTCTTTTTAACAGCAAAATGTATTGTTATACTTGACAACTGTAGGTAAACAGCTTACACTGTAAAGCATATATTACACTTACATGATTTTTAAGAGTGGATTTTTGAACCAGATTGCTAAAATTGAAATCTGAGTTTCATCACTTACAGTATCTGCATTTGAAGAGTAATAGTAGAAACAGTGTGTTCCCACTTAAACATGAAGGTAATTTGAAGGTAAAAGGCATGGCACACTTGTATATCAAAGGAATATGTCTTGTTGGGAACGATGCCTGGCACAAGATAACTGCTATTATTTTCAATATTTCCAATGACTGAGATATTATTCCTCAGAGAATGTAAAAGTAATATATTGTTTAAGTTTTATTTAAAACAAAGCTTCTAATTTGATTATGATTGAGGAAGATATAACTTATTAATGAAAAGAGACAACTTAAACTTAGATATATAAAGGTAATTGAAGCATGCTTATGTCAGCATCAATATTTTTGTTTACACATAGGCAATATCATATACTTTTGATTTCACAAAGTTTATATAAAGTTCTTCATGATGACATAACCATTACAATGCCTCCTTCTCATGCTATTGTTTTTCTGCTAAAATTGCTTTCATTTTCTTATGGTACAACCCTGACTACAAGATAGAATAATTTTGGTTTTCTAATTATTCTAAAAGTAAATCCTAAGATGCTATTGGCATTTTAATTAATACTTCTGAATAGTAATACAAAATTTATGTTTTTCCCCAAGAATCGCATAATCAATCACAATGTACAAATGAAATTCTAATACTATTTTTAGTAGAGAACTATGCTATCTTTGAGTACATAGATTTCTAAGTCCATCAAATTAAAATTATTATTATTTTTTTTTTGAAAACAAAGTCTTACTTCCCCTTACTCCTAATTACTTGGCTAGTGTGTATATAAATAGAGATAAATACGGACATAAAGATAGGGATAGACACATATATGCGCAGTACAAAAATATGAAAGTCTTATTTTACTTCCCATATTATTTATTTTAAGTATCTTATGTACCCTTATTTGATGAGTCCACTTTAATGAAAATGTCATGATTAAAAATAAAATCTTTAACTCTTTATTGTTATCATCCTCATTATTATTTTCACTGATTTCCCTGTAATGTCCTGAATTGTAGCAGGATAGTGTAAGCCATCAATGATTTCTCAATAAAAAATATGCAAATGAAAAAATATGCTACAGATTAACTTCCCAGAAATGTCTATTCTGATGGTCAAATTATGCCATTACACAAGAACTCTGAATATTATGATTTAATGTTATATAATATCACCTGGTGTAAAATGCTTAGAACACATTAGGACTGGTCTAGAATAGTAAGTGAATCTGAGAGTCGCTTTCTATTAGTTTTCTAAAGCTGCCATAAGAAAGTAGCAAAAACAGAAATTGAGAATAGATGTCCAAAATCAAAATGTCAGTAGGGTCATGCCCCCTCTGTAATTTGTAGAGGAAGTTTCATTGTGGGTCTCTTCCAGGTTTTGGTTGCCACAGACATTTCTTGGCATTTATCTGCATTTGAAGAGTAATAGTAGAAACAGTGTGTTCCCACTTAAACATGAAGCATAATTTCAATCTTTGCCTCCAGCATCACATGGTGTTTTTCCTGTTTCTTCATGTTGCCTTCCTTATATATGTGTCTGTCTGTGTGTCCAAACTTTCCCTGTAGGAAGGACACCAGTCATGTTGGATTTCAGCCCACCTTAATAGCCTTAGCTTAACTTGATTACTTCTATAAATGTTTTATTTCCCAATGTGATGGAGGGTTTTTTTGTTGGGGATGCCTAACCCTGCAGCCTCCCTGATGAGAGAAGATGGTCAGGAGCCCAGAAACTGGATTTAGACAGATCCTTGCTCAGCCCTCTTACAAGCTATGCTAACGTAACATTTTGATGTACTGGGGGTTAGGACTTCAACAGATATTTACTGAGGAACAGAACACAAACCATAACAGGCTTCACTATTTATACAGGAGGGTATTTTTGTTGTTGTTGTTGTTGTTGTTACCTGGACCTGGTTAGACAATTACATCTGAAGCTGAAGGCAATGCAGTATTAAATTTGTTGAGAAAATGAAACATGGTGGATACTCGAGAAGTATTTGTTGAGTGAATGAATTAATCAGCAGTTATAATGAAACAGAATCAGAATTTTGAAAGCAACGGAGTGAATACTATAGGGCTTCAGTTTTTGATTTTTTTTTTTTTTAACACAATCAATAGTTCTGTATTTTAATAAGTTCAACTGCAGGGCAGTACTTGACAGATTGGGCACTTGAGAGATATTCAGGCCAGTTGAACAGTATATGCAGATGCCCTACTAATTCAGGGTGTTTTTATGTTTGTTTTTTGTCTTTTTATAGGAAAAAAATGTAAATTAGACTTCATTACTGCACATTTTGTACTGGTTGCTAAATTATAAAGTGGTTATATCTCAAAGCTCAATAAATTTTGTATGGATTAATATGACATTTTCTAGGTGTTCCATATTTAGAAAAAGACACAGTTAAATTTAAATCTCAAATAACAATTTTAATATAAATATGTCACATTCAATATTTAGTAATCCTATTTGTTTCCTTCATTGCCAAAGTAATTTATATTTTGCTATTTTTATAAGAATAAATTTTAGAAAAACAGTGTTAAACTCAATCTACTTTGATGAGGTAAGAACAAGAAAATGGAGAAATATAACTAGTAGAAAATAAACTTCTTTGCAGTTGAAGATAACCTTCTTGTTGAGTCACCATAAGTCCATAATTTAAAACATTATAGGGTCTTTAAAACATACACCAGGCAAGTGAAATGTATCCTTTAAAGTTTATTTCGATTTAATTATCTGTTCAAAAAAAAAAAAAATCTAGTTCTTTGTGGCTAAATTTTAAATAGATCACCTGACAAACGCATAACAAATAAAATCCAGGAATAGTATTTAAGTTTGTATTTGTAGAACCAACTCAACAATTGTGTAAGAACTTAATATTATGCAAATTTTATAAGAAAATGAAGTTAATTTGAATAAAGAGAATACATGTAAAGAATAGCAAAATAATGGAAGAAAATATGGCTTTGGAGATTTAAAGAACAGCTAGGTAACAAAAATATGTGTGTTTGTGTGTGTGTGTGTGTGTGTGTGTGTGTGTGTGAGTGTGCTTTAAAAATATAAAGAGGAAACAAAATATATAAAATGGTCTCAAAAATCTGAGGCAGAAGCCTGTATAGCACTTAATATTATTTTAACAGTGAAACTGATTTGTGGGTAAGAAATCAAAGCTTGAAAATTAAATATAAATGCAAACACTTTTCCCTGCTTTATAATTTTATTATTTTACCTGAGTTAAAGTACACAACACTAAACTCCTGATCCTCATTCCTTCATTCTTCCCCACTCAGCATACATGTCTTTTCTCTCAGTTAATAGCAGCAAAATGTGTCCTGCTTTTCAGGCCAATAAACTGTTGCATGCTATTCCACTTTTCTTCCTTATTTTCATTTAAAATGATTTCTCACCACCTAATGTATTTATCCATATAGATACATACAAATATAGACAGATACGGATATAGATTATATAGATGATAGATGGGTATAGATTATATATAGCTATAGATGTTATTAATTGGACTTTAATTGTTTTGTTGATTTACAAAGTAAAATAGAAAATAGTGAAGTGAAAACTTTTCAATTACTGAATCATTATCTTGTAGAATGTTACATAATATCATCAGAAATAATTCAGAAAATGGAATAATTTCTGTGGTATATACTGCAAAATACCAAATGATTATGCAGTGACACATATAAAAATGGTTACACTGATGTCCCCTTTTTATTAAAAAAATGAGGCGTTTGACATATGCCTGGATAGAAATCTACTCACATTTGTTATAAAGGAAGAGTTAAATGAACCTCCAATTAAATAGAAAATTTCCTAATGAATATGTTAAAAGCCCCCACTTGCAACTTGTAAGAGACAGATTAATTTCAAATTTCTGCATCAAAGAGTCTGAGCAAACCATATTTTATAAGACTATGTTTAAAGCATATATTCTAATTGATAATTGTCTCACATACAAATGTGTACAGGTAAGTTGATTAACCTATATTCAACATGAGCTCTGAGCAAAAAATCTTTAAAATAGTAAACGATAACAAAAAAATAAAATAATAACAAAAAATTAAAAATAATAAAAACCTCTTAATAGTAGAAATGATAGTAAATAGAGATAGCATGACATAGAAATAGAAAGCATTCAATATGCAACAGACATATCTTCAAATCATATCAGACACAAATAAGTTTTGCCCATACAAACAAACCTCCTCCCCACACAAAAACCCTACAAAAATATATTCCATAGCTCTGTAGGATCAACTGCCTTGCAACGTAATTGTAACTTGCAACAAAGTGTGTGAATCAGATATGTACATAAAGGCTTAACATTTTCAGGAATATAAATCCCTTTTTAGCTTACTCTCAGTGAATTTTATACATACAAATACATTTTTATTTTAGCAATTAATCTTTCAATGTTTGATTTTAAAAATTTTCTTATGGTCTTCTTTGCCAAACTACTGAAGTGGAGTATTAGTGCCTCCTTGATTTTTTGTTGTTTTGGTTTTAAGATCAAATGTGAAGATTTCTATCACAAAGTCTAATTTACTCTTCTAGTAAACAGAATATTCTATGGACAAGGTTTTATGGCAATATTGGAAACTAGCAAATTAGGATTATTGAGGAATACTGGGTTATTTCCCTTCTATTATTTTCTATGGATATCCCAAATTTGTTTTCAGATACTAGAAATTTAAGATTTAATCTAAAACCGAAGTAACCACTTAACAATGACTATTTACTTTCTATTGTCATTAGAATCTCTCTTTAGCTGAAGTCAACGTTTATTCACAGAAACTGACAACTTTTAGTATAGGTTTTATCCTTAAATATTGGGTAGATATCCTCAAATAAATTTCATATAACCTGTGTACTTGCTATCGCATTGTCTTTTTAGCATTAGGCCAACTATTTCACTTAAGCTAGATAATTTTATGTAGGGATTATAAAGTACAGTCATTTTTTAAATTATGAATGATATTGTAGTCAGAAATAATTAAAGTCCTTTCATTGAGTTTTTTTCTACGTTGCTTCCAGTTACTATAAGCAAGCTAACTGACATATCTATCAACTCACATGTTTACACAAACACACTTTTTTTAGTGGTTAAAACAATTGAAATCTACTTTTTTTAAAGGAAATTTCAAGTATACAATACATTATTAATAACTATAGTCACCATGCTGTACATTAGATCCTATTGATTATTTAATTATCTCATGTATGGTTCAGTTAAGCCATTTTTATGAGTTATCATGTTAATAATTTAGAGGTTTAGGTTTTTGGTGCATGATTGTGTATTTTTGCATGTATATGATTGTAATTCTCAGCATTTCCATATTGAAAAATTCATAAATTACATAAACAAGAAAATTTTAAGATCATAGAATACTAATTCTTATTTCATGTTTAACCTAAACACAACATTGTTGATGCAAATTATTTTCAATCTAAAGATAAAAGAATCATATACCGTATACTGAATATATGTAATGTTTTTGACTACACGTAAGATTGAATAACTTCAGTTGTAATTAGAAAATCCCCAGCTTTATGGTCTTGTATACTAAAGTAAAACCCAGAAATACAAATTCCTAGAATCATTGTCAACTAGTATACAGACATGGAAAATAAGAAACTGAAGTCAAAATACTCCAAACTTATTTTGGAAAACAACAGGGTGATAAAGGTTTCATGACACTTGTCTTAGGTAATGGTCCAAGTATAGTGTCTTGATGGCAGCAGGGATGATTCTGGTATTCCACTGATTTTGAGATCGAATACTTGACAAGGAAATAGCTTTAGTTGGGCAACAGTTGGACAACAGCAGTAGTGTCATCTTTGCGTCATTTTTAATATGTGTCCTTAGGCACAGCTCCTGAAGGTTGTTTTCTATTCCTCACAACAACTCTCTGAATGACTTAATATCCTGTTACTGAATCATTTTGATTATTCTTTCAGAGTCAGCTTCTGTTGCTTCCAACTAAGACTGGTGCATAAAACTGGAAAATCTCATACCCATTGAAAGATTGCATTTGCTATGAACCATACGTGACAGAAAGTCTGACAGTTGCTTAAAAATGGTTACTTTTTTTCCTTGCCTAATATCGTAAGATGTCCAGAAAGAGAAGATCATTACATTGATTCAAAAGTCCAAAACTGACAAGGCCAAGATGTCTGTATTTTTCTTAGTCGTCTTCTGTGGGGCCACATGATGATTATTACAAATTCAGCCACCAAAACAAATTTCCTTCAATAAAGTAAGTTAAAAAATGATAATGCAAAGGGCAATAGGAGGCAGGCATATTAGGGCCACAAAACTTTGGGAGAATTTTCCAGTAGACTTGTGTTTGTGCCTAATTGGCTAACATAGTGTCACAGAGCCACCATGATTGCAATATAGGCCCATGACTGTCGTTTCATAGCTCGGTACTTTGCTGCCCAAAATTAAATTGGGATCAGTTTTTTAAAGAAAAATCTAGCCTGACTATATCATTCAGGATATCATACAGACAACATAAAACCCTCTAGATCTTTTATAACAAAATACATTTATTTAATACAAAAAAAAAATCCTATATTTACAATAATCATCAAATGCTAGAAGGATAAGTACATTGTTTTTGAATTGCTTTTAAATGATGTTCATGTCCACAAAACTAGCACACCAAAGGATGTGCTTCTTGTTTTTCAGGCAGAAAACCGCTAACCTAACTGCTGACCCCTGAGTCATAACCCATTAGTTATAATCTTGGAATCAAGAAGAAAATGCCGTGAATATCACTGCTCCAGCCCTAATGGATAGTTCTTGCGCACTTTCCAACTATAGCATTTGAACTAGTCCTAATTCAAATCTTATGTGGAACCAAAAGAAATAGAACCAAAATTGCATCATGAAGACTATCTGAAGAGAAGTTAAGAAAATATAATACTGTTTAAATTTTAAAACTCTACTATCAAGAAACATATACCTGAAAAGTGTCAGGAGCTATGTAGGACCATGTCTGGCATAATTCTTTCTTCAAATCCATCCTCCTTACAATAACTAGAGTAACTAGAGTTGGGGGCGGGGGATTAAACTTTAAACATTTAATTTTAGTATTCTGGTTAAAAATTCTCCTGAGTTTCCAACTGAGCACATGCGTTGCTGCCAAACTCTTTCCTATCCTATATCCCTTGTTTGATCTCTGACAACTCTGTCAAACACTACATTTTAACCTTAGACAACTTATAGTTCTCTGCACAAACTTCTTTGTTTCCCAGATTCTTAAATTTATCTTTATAGTAGTTTATTTGTGTTACGCTTTTTCCCAGCTAAATTCTATTTCCCTCTTACAATACAGCTGTGCCACCATTCTACTAGACACCTACCCTAACATCACATCCTCTCACTCTTGTCTCTTTCTTCTTTCTCTTTAAGACCATTTTCCAATAGTCTTTGAATGTATCTATGACTATACTTGCCTCATTTTATTATAAATACTTACCTGGGAAGCCTGTCTTTCCTATGACATTATGAGTTACTTGAGGAATGGATTCACTTAAATGTTTCAAACACATTATTCAGTGCCTGATCCTTGCAAATTGTCAATAAGTGTTTATGCGAGGAGAACAAAATCAAATGATGAAGACCACCCTGAAATTAGTAATCAGGAATAACACTGGTTACTAATTTTAAAGAAAAGCTTTTATCTAAGTGTTGTTTGATCTTTTTTTATATGAAGATTATCTGGAATTAATGAATTGATTAAAATCAATTATTTGGATGAAAGTAAAAATTTACTTGTACTCATGAAAATAAGAATCAAGATATCATTGCTGTTATGAGCAAGAAGCTCCACTTTCCTTAAATTATTCATATGCACTCATACCATGAAATATTAGTTACTTCCATAAGCTAACATGCTTTAATATATTGCATTTATAATGTACTTTCAGAAAAGGCTTTTTTTTTTTTTTTTTAAATAGTCACATCAGGACAAACTTTTGACTTGATTTCAAAATTAGAGTTTTGTAAAGCTGCAGTTACATTCTACATGCCGAGTTTCCCCGAAAATAATACTGGGTTTTACATTAATTTTTGCTACAAAAAAACGCACTAGGGCATATTTTCAGGGGATGTCTTATTTTTTTCATGTACAACAATCTATTGCTCAAATGCAGTCATGTCATCTTCTTCTGGAACATCGTCATAACGTATTAAATGAGGCTGTCTGTCTGACAATTTTAACTGGCTTATTTTCAGGGTAGGTCTTATTTTGGGGAAACACGGTAGGTAACATAAGCCTTCTATTGAGATATATATTAGCTTCAAAAAGATTACAATGTATTTATTTACACCTTTTTGTTTCATTATCAAAATCATAGGCCTTGTTATTTTCTCTAGGGACAAAAATAAGCAAATTATAAAGATAACAAAAATAAAAATAATTCTTTACTTAAACTTTTCAAGAAATAACAAATGAAGAAGAATGTCCTCTTGTGTAATTAGTTACATTCCTTGGAAGATCTCTATGATTACTTATCTCATAACAATTACTTGTTGTCATTGATTAGAAATATACTTTTTCTCCATCCTCTAAATTCAGTTAAAAATATTAAAATAGAAGTGCAATATGCATATGGACTTACGGCTGCTAAGCTTTTAGAAAATACTCTCTAACAAAAAAATAACTGCTCAGAAGTTATTTAGTCTGCTCTAATGCTACTTTGATTGGTGATTTTGAAAAATAATCCTTAAAAAATTACTCCAATATATTTACCATCACAATAATGGATATTTTTTTAATCCACTAACAAGTTATCCCAACATGGAATTATTAATATTTCATGTGGGACAATCAATAATCATTTTCAGTTGAATACCACCCAACATTTTCTCCCAAGGAACGGAATCCTGTTGATTTTTTTTCTTTTTTTTTTTTTTTTTTTGGCTAGCAAAGCTTAAGGATAGCTTTTATTTAAAACTTTCATATGGCCCTGTAGATTTTTAGAACTGGGTACTTTCCCCCTAGCATTAGAATTCTGGAATCTGAAGGCTGGGGTAAAAGCCTAGTATAAATGTAATTGAGTTTTTAAAGGTCTCTCTAAAGTTCAGCAGGGATTTAAAATGAAGAATTTCAAGACAGCCTTGCTGTAAGTAAAATATGTTCTTTAATGTTGGAACCAAGCATTTTTTTTTTCTTGTTAGCAGAAGGAAAAAAAAAAAATCATCATCATTGGAGAAAAATGAAATATTACTGATAAGTCAAAATAGTTTTCATCCTTGCCATCATGTTTTTATTCCTAGAAGTTAAAGTTCGTATGAAATTACTCCTGCTTTTCTATTGTCATAAGGGAAGTTAGACTGGATCTAGATTAAACTATTTTAATTAGGAAGTTTTTCAAATATTCAGCTCAAATTAAGTTGGTGGAAAGAAAAATGCATATACATACATACATATACACATAAGCATGCATATAAACACACACACACACACACACACACACACATATATCATGTTTCCCCCGAAATAAGACCTAGCTGGACAATCAGTTTTAATAAGTCTTTTGGAACAAAACTTAATAGAAGGCCCGATTTTATTTTATTATAAGTCCCAGTCTTATATAATATATAAGACCGGGTCTTTAATATAATATAATATAATATAATATAATATAATATAATATAATATAATATAGTAATGTGATGTAATATAATATAATGTAATACCAGGTCTTATATTAATTTTTGCTCCAAAAGACACATTAGAGCTGATTGTCCAGCTAGGTCTTCTTTTCAGGGAAACATGGTAGATATAGATATAGATATATAGACATAGATATATGGATATATATATATATGTGTGTGTTTGTATGCATGCTTATGTGTATATGTATAGATGTATATGTACTTTTCTTTCCACCAACTCAATTTGAGCTGAATATTTAAAAAAATATATGTATATAGCTGCAATTACCATTATTCCTTATATTCCTTATTCTTATATAACAGACATATTCAAATATTAATATCAGCAAAAACTTTTTGCCAAATAAGTAGGAAATAACATCCTAAACAACAACAACTAAAGGTAAGGTACAAATAATAATAGAAAAAACATGTATAATGTTTATGACTGAATGAACAATAGAGAACTTTTGAAAGAATGAAATTGCTTAATGGGAAGGATTTAAAGAATATTAAGGTACATGGTGATTCTAGTTATATGTCTTATGAAATCACTTTTATATGAAAGGTAGCAATTAAAGGTACCGGAAATCTCCTACTGTGCCAATTGGAAAGTGAAAAATTATACTGATATCTAAGAAGTTAGGAACAGTACCGAGTATTGGTTTGTGCTGTACAGGAACAATAGTAGCATTGCAAAAAAATGACTTCTGCTCTTGCATAAAAACTTACCTTGCATAAAAATGTTGATTAAAATCTAAGTCAAGAAGTTATTTCTCCATTAACACTAAAGAATGTATGTATTGTCAGATCATTTAAAAATTATTTTGTTAATTTCTTATCTCTTCAATGAAAATTTTCCTTTTATTTTCAAATCATAAGCATTAACACGTGTGTCTAAAATAAAGTGTCATAAAAATAATCTCATATTAACTTGATGTTGGTGTTGCTATAATAGTTATTTTACACTGAGTACTCTGAATAAGACTATTCTATCACCATTACTACTTCTATCTACAGAGAAGAATAAAAAATACTAATGCATTTTTGATCACTATAAATCTTGAACTGTCCTAAATAGTTTACATTCATTACTAAGCATTAAATTATGTCAGAATGCCATTACGTTTGAATATGAGATATAGAAGTAAAACAGACATCATTGTAAAAAAAATTAAATGCCTCATAATTTTTAGTCCTTTAGTTAAAAATTGATCATGATCACTACTTATATCCACTGTTGAATAATAGCAATGAAAAATAAAAATATATAATCCCACTTAATTGAAGCGGTGAAATGATTTATTTTGTCATTTTCATACTGCCAGTGAATGTCTGGGGAACATAACATTTCATTACAGATCACTATGGCACTATATTTGACCAGTACTCCCAGTGGAGGAGAAATACATATCGATGAGACTCTGGACATAAACTCCAGATCTATCTCAAGGTAACTGTTGCCCCATTACTTATTTTAAATCCTAGCTAACACTATAGATGTGTCCTTTCTTTCATGATTATGTTGGATATCTGTAGCTTCTTTATACAATCTGTGTTAAAGAAAACATGCACTGCTAAAAGATAATGCATTTTTATACCTTAGTTAAGTTTATCAACATTTTCTTTAATTCATTATTTTATTTTTATTGACTCTTGGTCTATCTAGTATCCAACATAAATTTTTAAAAAATGTAGAAGAAAAATATAAACCTAGGATTGCAAAGCAAATGAAGCGCTCACTTGAAAGCTATATTGAAAGCCTAGTATGAATTCAGTGCACATTACAGAAAAAAAAAAAAAAAAAGATGCTTAAGAGGTTGTATTGTGTTATGTTGATTATAATGAAAGAAAATTAGAAGCCCATTTCACTTATAAATACTGATTCAACTGAATTCTTACATATTAAGAACTGTACATTCTCATTTTAACAGTGTATTAAATAATAAAACATCATGGTCAAGTAACACTTATCCTGTAAATATGTACAAGGGTCTTTCACATCAGAAAACCTTAGAATATCAATCAGAAAATTAATAGACAATGCACATCATACAATTATCTCAAATGATGCAAACAAATTATTAGTGAATTTGAACACTTACAACTTAAAATATTTAGCAAATAAAGATTGTAAGAGATTCACTTACCTACTTAATGATTACATACAAATAACACAGTAAATATACTTATTAAAGGTATTTTAACATTTTAGATGCAGTTTTTGAAATCAAGAAAATAATGCTCACTATCGTTGAATTATTTGCTTTGGAAGTATTGACAAAAAATATACGGTAAATATTGGAAGAGAAGAGATGCACGGTACTTATTTGCTAATAATATTACCTTGATTATTGAGGTAAAACTGGTGTACAACATCGTGAAAGTTTCGGGTGTATAATATTATAATTCAGCATCTAAATACACTACAAAGTGAACTTCACCAAAAGACTACCAACAATAGTATCCAATAATAGTTTCTTAATTTAAATAAATTGACAGATTTAAGAAACTAATGAAACAAACAAAATAATTTGGCAAATTTTCCAGATGAAGCATGACCTTACAATATCAATAGCATATTTCTAACCAACTAGAAAATATAAATTGTAAAAATATACTGTCAATATGAACCATGAATATATAATAATTCACTTAGGCAAGAATACAAAGGTTTTTATAAAAATAAGTTTTGATTCCAATGAAAACATTACTATGATCTGGATTAATAAAAAAAAATATTCTAAAGACTTAATCTAAATAAGAGATTACTTTACCAGATACATATCCAACATGGGGAAAGGGAATTTATTTGGTACCACTACCCTTCAGCCTTCTTATCTGATCTAAAAAGTGAGGCAGGAGTGAAGAACTGTGGAACAATTATTAAGGTCAACATGCCAAGACATTGGCCCAGTAAAAAACTTAGAATTAATTATAAGATTGTAGACTACTTCTAGTCCCCAGTGTCTACCTTACCACCACACCAACAATGCTCAAGTATATTTAGAGATTACTATTACAAGCGAGGCAAGACACATACCGTTTCTTAGAAAGCATCCTTAGAGAAGCTCAAGGTCAAGGAGGGAGACAAAAACAACGACAGCAGATGAATTTGAAGACTTTGATACCCACAGGTACAGCAAACACTAAAAACACCATAACTTTTAGCCAAATAAACATAAAATCTCACATTAAAATCCTTATTAGCTCAATTATTATTACCTATCACAGCATGCTGGGCTTTCAACAAAATGTTACGTGGAATGCCAAAGAAAAATAAAAGTGTGAGAAGACAAAGCAAGTACCAGAACCAGACTAAGATATGACACAGAGGTTGGTATTATTAATGAAAGAATTTTGAGTAACTACGATTAGCATGTTAAAGACTTTAATGAAAAGAATACAAAGCAGGCATGAACAGATGATTAATGTAAGCAGAGATATATAAACTCTAACAAAAAAAAAAGAAAATAATAGAAATTAAAACGCCAAAATAACACTGTAATAGAAAAGAAGAATGCCTTTGATGAACTAGTAAAAACACTGTATATGGTCAAGGAAAGTGTCTTTGAGTTTGAAGATCTTTCAGTGGAAACTTCCCAGATAAAATACAAATAGGAAAAATAAAATAACAAAAGCAAAACAGACCAGTTAAAAACTGTGGGACAAGTTCAAAAGGCATAGCATGCTTGTAATTGTAACACCAGAAGGAGAAGAAAGAGCAATGTGGTAGGGGGGGAAAAAAGAAATTCAAAGGAATAACGCCTGAGACCTTTCCAACAAAACCAGAATTAGGAAGCTCAGAAAATATCAAGCAAGTTTATTTTAAAATTAGCCGAGTCATATTCAAATTACAGAAAGACTATGAAAAAGGAGAAAAAAAAATTAAAGGAAGCCAGAGAAAATAAACACCTTACCTAGAGAGGAGCAAAGATAGGAGTTACAGTGGAATCCTCATCAGAAATCATGCAAGACTAAGAGGGAGTAGAGTGAAATATTTTAAAAAGTCAAAAATAAAATACCATTAACTTAGATATCTATATCTGAGAAAGTTGTCTTTCTAGGTGAAGCAGAAATAAAGTTACCCAGAAAATTAAAAAGTTGAGATAAATAATTGTCAACTGAACTGCTCTCCAAGAAATGTTAAAATACACTTTCAGGGAGAAAGATTATAAGTCAGAAACTACGTAAAGAAAGAAAGAGTGTTGGAGACAGAATAAGGGAAGATAAGACATTTTGTTATTCTTAATCAAAATTATAACTCTTTAAAGTAATGGTAGAACTAAATACACTGAGCAATAAAAATATGAATAACTAACATTAATACGAGCAGTGTTACAAATGACAGAAGAGATAAACTGAGAATATACTGTTATAAATTTCCTACACTATTTATGGAGGGATATAGAGTTATTTGTAAGCTGGCTTGTATTATTTACAAATTTTTTTGGAAACTCCAGCAAAACTACTAAGCAAGTTTTCTTTTTGTTTTTAAAGAAATAAAAATTGATACCGTAAGAGTGAAGATAAATGGGATCATATAAAATGCTGAATTTATACCAGAAAAGACAGAAAAAGAGCAGGGAAAGTTAAGGGAAGAAAGAACAAATGCAAGGAAAAGAAAACAGTTTTAACTATGGCAGATATTACCTAATTAATAATACCAATAATCATTTTAAATTTGAATGGTCTACACACATAAATTAAATAACAGAGAATGTACAAGGAAATTTTTAAAAAAGGACCCAACTATATGTTATCTATAAAACTCAATTAATAAATTAAAACAGGCTGAAAGTTATACGATGGAGAATGACATATACTACTAATCCTAATCGAAATAAAACTTGAGTAGTTATATTATTGTCATAAAAAAATAACAAAACAAAACAGATTTCACGACTAGGAAAAATGTCAGTACAAAGGAGCAATAACTATAAATATAATTACAAATAATTATAAATAGGTCAATTCTCCAAGAAGATATAACAATCTTAAGCATGAATGATAATAACAACAGAGCTTCAACTTACACGAGACAAATTTGAAAGTAGAAATAGATACATCCACTCTTATAGTTGAAGACGGCAGCATCCTTCTGTCAGTAATTTGTAGTACAAGCAGGCACAAAATAAGTTACGGCTAAAGTTGACCTAAATAACACTATCAAACCACTTGATTCAACTGACATTTATGGTATAAACCATGAAACAATAGCAGGCTACACATCATTTTCAAGATAACAGGGACTATTTACCAAAATAGCCCAGATTGTGTGTCATAAATCATACTTTTTAAAAATTTAATAAATAGAAGATATCTAAAGTGTGTCTCAGAACACATAGAATTAAATGAGAAATCTATAACAAAAATATAGTTGAAATATGCTCCAAATATTAGGAAATTAAATAACACATCCATAAATAACAATGATCTCAAGAGAACTTAACAAATATTTTGAACTAAATAAAACTAAAAATACAACATATCTAAATTGTGGAATGCAGTGAAATCAATAATTAGAAGAAAATGTATAACAGTTAAGTACATACTTTAGAAAAGAAGAAATATTTAAAGTTAATAATCTAAGACCCATATTAAGTTTAAAATGTTAAGCCAAAACCAGCAAAAGAAAATGAATAATAAAAATTAAATTGCAAATCAATGAAAATGAAAAAATACATAATTGAAACTAAAGATGTATCTTGCAAAAGATCAATAAAATTTATAAATATATAGCCATACTACATAAGAAAACAACATTTAATTTCAGACACTTGTCATGATTATTGATCTCATGAACACAAAGAAAATAATAAAGGAATAGTGCAAATGACTCTAAGCCCATAATGATACCTTAGATGAAATGTATAATTTCCAGGAAAGACACAGACTACCAAAACTCATAGAGGGATAAATAAAAAAATATGGATATATCTATATTTATTACAGAAATTGCAACAATAATTAATAACCTTCAGAAAACAGTATCAGGTATAGATCACTTCACAGGTAAATTCTACCAAGCAATTAATAGAGGAACAATACCAATTTTATACAATATATTTTAGAAAATGGAGGCAGAATTAACACTTCCTAACTTACTCTACCAGGCCAACATTGCCTTAATAACAAATCAGATAAAGGAATAAGAAAGAAACACAACAGATTAATATGTCTTCATAGATTTGTGAATTTCTTCAAGAAAATACTATCAAATGTCTTCCAAAAGTATAGAAAAGTATTCACTAACACCAGACCAGGTGGCATTTACTTCAGGTATGCGAAGGTGTTTTAACATTTGAAAATCAATCTGTGTAATCTACCACATCAACAGATTAAAGAAGAAAAATCATATTAGCTTACCAATTGAGATCAAAAAAAGCATCTGGCAAAATCTAATATCCACTCCTAACCATTAGCAACAATGACTTTTAACAAACAGTAGAGAATAGAGAATGTTTTGAATTTGATAATCTATACAGCTATATAGCAACATTGTAATTTGTGATGAGTAACTGGACACTTTCCCCCTAAATTAGTAACAAGACATGAATGTCTCTTCCCACCATTTGTATTCAATATGGTACTGGAGTCCAGATAACGCAAAAATTGAAGAAAATAAAACTGTCTTTATTTGATGATGACATAATTGTTTATATAGTAAACCCAAAGAATTGACAAAAAAAAAAAAAAAAAAAAAAAAAAAAAGATCTTGGAACTTCAGGCAAGTAAAGCAAGGTCACATGATTTAATATTAATACACAAAACTAATTGCTTTCCTATATAATAGCAATAAGAACTTGGAATTTTAAATATAACACAATTACATTTATAGAAGAAGCAATAATGAAACGAATGCTTAGATATAAATTTAACGAAACGTGGAAAACTACAAAACTCTCATAAAGGAAATTAAAAAGATCAAAATTAATGGAGAAATATTCTATGCTTATGGATTGAAAGACTCAATATTTTTAAGGTGTCAATTATTTGTAATTCTATCTGTGGATTCAATATAATCTCAATCAAAATCTCAGCAAGCTGTTTGCAGATATTGACAAACTGATTCTAAAGTTTACCTGCAGTCATAGGACCTAAAGTAGCCAACACAACACTTAAGAAGAGGGATAAAGTTCATGGGCTTATACTACTTAATTTCATTGACTATTTATAAAGCTACAATAATACAGACATATGGCATTAGCAAAGAAATAGACCCAAAATCAATGTAACAAAATATAGAGCAAGAAAATTGACTCAAGAAAAAAAAAAGCATGGTAAGCAAAAATATAGTCCTTGACATAGGAGCCAAGGCAATTCAACAAAGAAAGGAGAGTCTTTTTAGTAAATGGTGATGGGATGATTGGATATCTATCTGCCAAAACATTAAACCTAGGCATGAACCTACATATTTCTCAAAAATTAACCCAAAATGAACCATAGACATAAATGTAAAATGTAAAACTGTAAAATTTCTAGGAGAAAACATAGGAGCAAATTTTTGACCTAAGATTTGATGATGATTTTTAAAGAAAAACACCAAAAGCACAATCCATTACTGAAAAAAAAAGATCCATTAGATTTTATTAAAATTTAAAAAACGTGTACTCTGCTAAAGACAATATTAAGACAATATGATAAGACTGAGAAAAAAATATTTACAAAACACATGTATGATAAAGGGCTTATATGAAAATTATAAAACTCATTGAAAATTTATTAATAAGAGGTCAAATAGCACAATTAAAAGGTGAGCAAAAAACATGCCCATTTGTGAGATGAAAAGATTGGTCACCAGGAAAGATATACAGATGACAAATATACATATGAAAGATGCTCATTATCATTTATAATTAGGGAACTGCAAATGAAAACAACATGGAGAAATTACTACACACCTATTAGGTCACCTAAAATTTAAGAACAAGACAAACAAATGAGAAACAAAAACTCATAGACACAGACAATAGTTTAGTGGTTACCAGAGGGTAAGGGGGTTGGGGATGGGAGATGAGGGTAAGGGGGATCAAGTATATGGTGATGGAAGGAGAACTGACTCTGGGTGGTGAACACACAATGGTATTTATAGATGATGTAATACAGAATTGTACACCGTAAATCTATGTAATTTTACTAACAATTGTCACCCCAATAAATTAAAAAAAAATAAAACCTAATGGTACTTATCATTGCTGAGGATGCAGAATAACAGGAGAGTTTCTCCTATTTATTGCTAATGGAAATGCAGAGTAATAGAGCCACTTTGGGAGACAATCACAGTTTCTTACAAAGGTAAATATAATCTTACCTTTCAATCACACCCCTATGTATTTACACAGAATATTGTAAAAAAATGTGTGTCTATACAAAAGCCTGAATGTGAATGATTATAGCAGCATTACTTAGTAAGCCCCCAACCCTCCCAAACTGGAAACAACCAGGATGCTCTTCGCTAGGTGAATAGATAAATAATGATACATCCATACAATGGAATATTATTCTGTAATAAAAGTAAATGAGCTATCCATATATGAAACATTTCATGTATCTTAAATACACCTTAATACCTTAATAAGCAAAGGAAGCTAGTCTAGTGAAAACAGGCTGCATGATTTTAATTATATGTTATTGTTAAATTAAAAAAAAAACAAAACTAAAAATTATAGAGATGTTCCGTGTTTGTCATTGGTATAGAGGAAGGGGGTAAGAAGGGAAGATTGAGTTGGTATAGTTTATCTGGATTTTTTTCTTCAATTTTGCTTATTTTACACCTCACTCAATCTGTATATTGATATCACTTGCACTCAGAGGTTTTCCTAAATATTCGTGTCTTTGATGACCTTGCAAACCACAAATTAGATGCATTAAAAATCTAGTAGTATAGAAGTTAAAATTTAATTTTACATACATTACCATAACTATTTAACAATTTTGATTCTTCAGCATGTGTGTAGACTACACAGTGTGTAAAACATTTCCAAATCCATGTTTTGCAACCCTGGTGTTGTCTATAATCTAGGCATATTATACTAAGAAAGCCATTTGCTATAGATTATATTAGGGTACAACGTGCTATATATTAAAAAAAAGCGACATCATGAGAGATTTGTATTTTCTGCACATATAGTCACTCACCTGAAAGTGCTAATTTTAGAAAATAAATAACAAATTTACTTTTTAATATACTTTTATGCAATTTTAAATGATATTCTACCTTTTGTGGAAGGAAGGTAGCAAATTGTTGAATTTCACTACAGGCTCAAATAAAGTTAGTAATTGGGGTTAGTTCTATGATGATTTGTTAAGCATTTCAAAGGCTGAAACTGATCTGTGTAAGGCTAGGATGTATAAAGCATACATTTCTAACAGAGAAAGCATGGCTTTATAGACAAATTTTAAGATTCCATGTGAGTCTCAGGAGAGAGAAATATAATTCTAAATTAAACACATTCCTCTATCCACAGCATTCGTTTTTTTCCCTCCTCTTTTATATATACATTTTCTTTCAAAGATAAAAACTCAGTGATTTTTTGGCAGAAAAGTTAGAAAATGAAACAATCAGCCATAAAAGAGAATATCAGAGCTATTGGCTAATGCTTAAGTTAAAATGAAGCTAATGTGAAATTGAATTTGCATTCTAGTCATCAGTGTGGTATCTCATCATGTACTGTATGCAGTTAAATGAGTCTGTTGTCTGGCTGTAATGAATATCTACATCCATCCTAACAGTTAATGAGGAATAAATGACTTATTATCCACGAATGACTGTGTCTAAATAGCTTCGCAACAAAAACAGAATATTAAAATGTGTAGCTAAAATAGATCTTAAATGATAATGAACTTACTTAGATTATTAATTAAGTTTAAGCATCATAAGGTTCACTGTTTCAGGATGAAATCAGAACTAGACCAAGTTCAAGCTCAATGACAGGTGCAAAGTTTGAATTTAAATCAGATTTGAATGCATGTTTTTGTGCATATGTAAGTATATATGTGTATATATGTCTACTCACACATACACATATATACTACATACATATATACAAATGTTAACACTAACACACATTTAAAGAAAAACTGTCCTTTGTACGATGTTTTGGCTACCTTAAACATAACAGCACATAATTAAGGTTACCTATACCAAAATGCTGCAATTCATACTAAATACATTTACTTATCATTTATAAATCTAATTTTTAAAGGAGAGAGTGCCAAATTAGAATTTTTTTTTGTAATTCATGCACATATTTTGAAATAATGAGGGGACTTTTTTTGTGATGGCTAAGAGTATCTTTAAAATTTAATTTATAAAAATAATTTACAACTTTATTCTTTTTTCATACTATATTATTTTACTCAGCTAGTATGAAATAGATTTTAAAAAACAACTTAACCCATAGTATTTTGTGGTGAAAAATTCAAAGGCAGTTTAATCTGCAAATGACAATGAGAGTAATTTCTAAAAATGGCTTAATTTAGATATTGTCTCAATCACCTGCCCAAACTTCAAAAAACGATTTATTATTTTATCATCTAAAGATCTTTTAATTTACCCATTCCTTTTCTTTAACTCCAACAAGATCCCAAGTACCTTTATCTGTAGCTCAGAAAACCACAATCATCTCCACATGTCCTAACATCGCTTCCATGTTTACCCACATTATTGTTCGTCAAGGTCATTTACCTCTGTGAAGGCAAAGTCATCTATTAAAATATCATATTTGAGTGTTTCCCCTCCCCACCCCCCGCCCATTACTTACCATTCAAATCGCCCACTGCTTTCTGGTCGGACCCAAAGCCTTTCCTATCTGTTGTACTTCTTGTACAGCATGCCCTCCTTTGCTCATTTTGTTATTGATACACAATACTTTTGATGTATTCTTTTACTGAGCCATGCACCGCTTCTGGGACGTTTTAATATTCTATTATACTCATACTTCCTTTTTCTCTGAATCATCAGTTTTCCAGGGGAAATTACCATGAACTTTCTGATCAGTCAAATCTCTGCTGTATGGTTCCATACATAACCTACACATCTCTCCAGAAATATTTTCCAGAGTTATAATTTTACTTTGTAGGTAGAAAGCAGAGTTTACACTGAAGCACAGGACTACTTTATGTAAATCAGAAATCATGACCGGACTGCATAGCATTGTGTGGTAAACAGGAAGAGTGTTAGATTTCAGTCACTTCTTGCCACACATAGTAGGGAAACAACAAATTAAAGAATGACATTTGATCAACGATATCTACAGTTAGCGAGTTGTCTTAATTTTCTGACATCTACTCTAAGAGAGGACAGCAATATTCAAAGATGGTCTGTCAATATTGGCAATATATGTCCCAAACTGTCACTATGGTTTATTTAATGAGTAGATGACTAAAATGTCAGAAATATAGGAATGTGTACCTTTCAGTAGCTGAACATTTTCAAGATTAATTACATTTAGACGTAAACTTGGCAGAAAACTGTATGTTTGGTTTTAGTTCACAGTGGTCTCATGTTCTTTCTGACAAATACTGTATCAGTATTTTAAGCTTTCTCTAATTTGTTGCAAATGTCACATGGTTTTTTGGATCAATTAATATTTGCTGTGTCCCTGCTAATGGTTAAGACACTGCTAGAAAAATAGCAAGGATATTTTCCTTAGTAGCTATAGTCAATCGTCAAAGGAAAGGAAAAGTAAGACTATATAGACAGAGCAAAGACAGGTTTGTGTGATTATACATGAAGAAAAAAAAATTGCACAGAAGAGAATATTTTTGTTTGATGTTTTTAAGATGGTAATTTTTACTACATATCATGGTATTATCTTTCTAATTGCTATAAAGGGATAACATAACTGAGATAAAATCTTATTTGTATCCTCAGAACTTAAAAAAAACACAAATTTATTTGAAATTAAAACAAAAGTGTGATTCCATTTCAGGAGTTGATTTTTCCCATAAAATATGTCTTTATGAACATTTTAGAATAGATTCTGAAAATATTTTCTTTTTCGTGAGAAAAATGATTGAAATGTCTAGAAGAGTACAGCAGACGTAATGTATTTAGACCTGAGTAGGGTCAAATAACACTTATATGTGATGTGTCTGTGTTAAGCAATGAGAAAGGCGAGACTGAAAGTGCAAGGATATAGCTCACACGCCTTTTTTTATGAGTTTTTATCTGATAATAATCGCTAATGATAGACAGAGATTTGAACCAGTGACCCTCATAAGAGAATCTTGTTACCTGTCGCCAAATGTTTTTGACAGCCAGCATTCATATTAGCTTGAATTTGCACTTAAACTATGCATTCAAAAATTAAAATTTTCATAGGAGTATCTGAAAAGTGTAATAGATTCTGAATTCAAACTGCCTAATGGCCACAGAAGAAAAAGTGAAAATAGAAATAGTGATCTAGGTAAAGCCCAGGGCACACAAGTCAGGAAGAAACATTTGACAAGCATATTCATTTACAAGGCTTCTTTAAATCATGTAGTGTTGATGGTTAAAGATAAAACACTGGTTTTCAACGAGGAATAGGAAACTAATTTTAATTGTTATTTAGATTCTACTTTATTTATTCCAAGACTCACCATTTCTTAAAGCAATTATCTTAATAATGGGGAATATCTCATAAAGTGAAATTTAGAGACTCTTAAATCTCTACATACCTAAAGCTATGTATGACTTCTTATAAAAAGCATATGTTCGCATTTGATAATGAAAGTAATCAAAATATATTCAGATTTAGAAGTAAAAGGATGATATTCAACATTAGGTTAAGTGGTTAAACAATATGCAACATGTAATTGACCAATATACTTCTCAGTTATCATAGTCTTCCAGGGTCTACATTTTAAAACCATGTTTTGTTATATTTTTCTCCCACAAACATGTTCAGTGAAACAAAGTTATTTTAATCGATGCTTGTTAAGTGTTTGCTAAACAAATAAGTGTGGTACACACTGTATTATTAATCCCTCTTTTGAAATTTTGAATGTTCTAGCTAAATTTATTTAATCATAAAATTTCTAAAACAAACAGCACTAAAGTCAACAAAAATCTAGCCTATTAGCTAAAGGTCTCACCATGCAGCTTGATACCAAAACCAACCCAGATCTGCCCTGGTATTTTTAGATGTTGACTATCATTGATTGTCTTACCCTCTAAGCATATTCTGTGTTTCAACCACCTAATGCATTGGTGATTTGCAACAACTTTTGATCTCTTGGAAAAGTTGATGTTCTATAGACTGATCTTTCTTTTCTCATTTTTCTAGGTGAAATGTTACATTATCTTTATGCTTAGTTCTTTTGCAACTGGAACCAAAGGGTGTTCACGTATATAAACTAGCACAGTATCTAATAAATAATGTCACAAATATTGTCCAAAATATCTTAAAAATCATAATTAAAAAATAAATGAATTTAAGTTAAATTTATTTTTAAATATAATGATATAAAAAGAAAGAGATATGGATTACAAATTTTTTTATACTGTTAAGGAAAGTTGAAGAAAAGTATAAGAAAACCTAAACACATATCCTTAGTGCAATGTTCTAATGATCGCTTGAACTACACACATACACAAAATACGTGATCTGCTAACAACCTTCATTTCCTTAGGATGATTTTTTGTGAACGTATTTATTAAACTTTCGTTAGGACTATCATTAAATGGTAATTTGGGAAAGGTGAAAAAAATAAAAGGTTAAGTAACTTAATATATTTGTTAAACTTTCCTTAGGAAAATACATGAGAACCATAAAAGATTTAATATTAATATTTTAGATTAGAATTATACAATTAATTTAGATGTTCCCTCCTAAAAATATAACTGTCCATAAACTATTACAGTTTTCAATCATAAGTAGCATTTAACAATAGACATAAACATAAGCTATAGAAAAGGAAGCATATATAATATCTTCAAAGTTGTTCAGTGCTTCACATAGCATATTGATTCCAAATTTATAAAAGGAACACTTTACTTCACATGCATAAAATTATAAATATCTGCTTGGATAGCTGGGTCCTAAAGCAGTAAAAACAATAGAGGAAACCGCTGTATAAATAGGCTTACATTGTTAGAAACGCAAACAACAACAACAACAAACTATAAAACTTCCCTTAACTTCCTGATTTAGCCCAACATTCAAGTTTCAAAATATTTTATGTTGGGCTTATTAATTACTTAGGCATAAATACAGGTCTGAACATGGCTGATCTACTCTTTACTATACCTTGGCAACAAGAGAAAAACTATCTTTCGGGGGTGGGGGAGAGCCCTAAAAATCACCAAGGTCATTTATGCACTTACAAGATGGTATTTTTTTTCACCCAGTGGGTCCAGTACTGCTTGAAGGCAGTGAAATTAATACATAAATATTGATTCTGAGGACAGTAATATAGTCAGTCAATTTCTTTCATAATTTAGGTGGGAGCTAAATATGACATTTAGGTTTCTTAGGTTTTATATTTAGGTTTGTTGCTTGATTAATTGGTTAGTAGTTTTACATGTACTCTCCTATGGACCTCTTTGTTTTTCTGTATTTTTATCATGTTACTTACATATCCCTGAGTCTTGCCAAGGACCCCCCCACCAAAAAAAGTATTTTAAAACAGTGAGTGACAATAAAACATAGTGAGCAGAAGTTGGGCTCTGAAGTTAGACTTTCTAGTGTTGAATCCTGGAGGTATAGTAGGGATTATATAACTACGGAAGTAACTTACCTTCTTTTTGCTTTATTTTCATCATCTACAAAGTGGACCTACATATCTTATATGGTCATTATATGAATTAAAACTAATTATCCTAAAATATAGTGAAGATGCATGGCATATCTGAAAACACTCAAAATATGTACTTATTTTCCACTTTGTTGAAAAAAAGCTGTTTCTTAGAAATTTATATATTTTTGATACAACTATTTTGATCATTAGTCTTTGATATTATTATCTAATGAACAAATACATATCATACATTTAAGTTATTTTTTGTAATGCAAAGAAGTTTTCTACAAGGATACTTTGCTTTCCATTTAAGTATATTATATTATAGTCTCACATGAGTTTTAAATTTCTTATATAGTTGTTCATATATACCTTAAATCAAAGATTAACAGGCGGAGTCTGACTTGGAAGGCAAGCACTGTGGGATCCTTATTTTAAACCTGTGCTAGTTTTAAAGCTTATTTATTATTTGTGTAATATGTATTTATACTGACAGTGGGATTTCAGTGCTGTTTTCAGTGGCAACAGACACTTTTCACATGAAATCAGAAATATTTAATACCAAGAAAGAGTATCTTATAGTTTAGTCACAGCTGGGAGGCAGTATTAAATAGTAATTGTTCTTTTCCTACAAATGGTCAGGAGAGACATTATATTTTCAGCATTTTCCCTAACATTTATCATTATTTTAATATAGTGCATACAAAATACATTTCTTCAGCCTTGCACTTTGGCATCTGCGCTCACTTAAAGTACAACAAGGGTGTTTATAGGTGACCTATTTTGTTGACTTCACTTAGGAGTCCATAGTTTTTCAAAATTTTCCACAAATTTGACAGCTGGACACTACATACAATGAACTATGTACATCCATAATGTACATTTTAACAAACTCATTGGTTCAGTTATTTTGTATATCTGAACCCTAAAAACATGTTAACAAGAATGTCTTCATTTTTTAGGGCTTTGTTTAACTACACTAATATACTTTAGTAACATATAGGGACAATCATAGGGAGTGGTGAGAAAGTTAATAAGGACAAAGGGAGTCTTTTTTTATATGTTTAATTAATGAATATTTGAAGTCACAGATAGATGAATCGATATCTTTGTACGTCTGTATTTAATACTAAACTATAACATGAAGTAGGAAAAGCGTGCACGTACACAACTCTCTTTTAACTGCTAAAAACTTTGTAGGTTTTGATATTCCAAAGCCTATTACAACTCTCTGAGAGAGATTTAATGAAGTCTTTTTGTTCTAGGAAAACTAATTATCATTGCAAAAAAAGTTGTTTGGGAAATGCTACCGGATGTTATGACACCTCCTAGATGTTTTTATTTGGCACCTGCTTCCTTTCTGATGTCACACTAAAGAAGATTGAATATACCTAGCAAATTTTTTATTTCCAAAGGGTTCCCAGAGTGACTGTAAAAAAAAAAGAAAAACCTGGAAAAATTGTTCACTCCACTTTGTGTTTAACAACGTATAACTCTACTAGAAGTGGACCCAGGTGTGATGAATTTTTGTAATTGTTTTTTTGACAGCTACATAAAGAAGATTAGTATCTCCCATATTCCTTTTTTAATTTCTTGAGGATCCAATTTGATGTGAAGATCAGTATTGCAGGGATGCATGGCTGAGAGATTAGCATTAAAACACAAATACAGCAGAAAATTATTTACCCAATTCCACTTATTTTCATGCCACTTCTCCCTTTTCTTTCTCCTCTCCTCCTCTACTCATTATACTATGTCAAACTTAGAGAGTGACCTACAGTTTCTCTAAAATTTCACAGGGTTTCACTGCCTGTTCCTTTAATCAAGTTTACTCCCCTTGCCAGGAAATACCTTCACTCCCAATGCGGTGCGTCTCATGTTCACCTTGATTTTTATAATAATATATGGTTAACTTATTTGTAAAACATTAGTGGTGTAGGTTATAGCGATCCTCACCTAATTATTTGAAGAATACTGAAATTTATGTTAAAAAATCAAAATTCCAAGATTCCACATCCCCTATTGTGTAAGTAACTCGACACTGCGTAAAGAATTTTTGAAGTGAAAAATTCTCCAAATCTTAAAAAAACTATCAATAAACTTTACGCTTAGAAACATTATCTTTAATTGCTCCTCCAAAAGTCTCTTTGCCCAGGACATTTCCAAAGCATCTTGTCCTTCATACAATGCACATGATATTTTCAAAACACAGTTTTGTTATTTACAACAACAAAGGTAAAAGGGGTAATGATGCCACATTAGCAGGCACTGTTTATTACAGGAAAAAATCCTGCCTACTGCAAAAGGAGGAACTTTGGAAAGGGAAGGTGTGTAGTTATTCTACAGTCTGAAAGCAAAGATGGCTACAAGTTAGCACAGATGGAAGTAAATATCAAGCTAATCTGGTGTGGTTAAATAAATAAGATTATTTTACTGAGAATGCAGTAGATCCTTCCATAAGAAGAGTAAAGATTATTCCAAAGGTTGTTTTAATTTTAGAAAAATAACCAAGGCATATTATTATTCTGTTAAAGATAATTGTCTTACATAAAATGGGTTTCTTAAAATGGAGAATCTTATTAGCAGCTAGTAAGGAAAAAAATGTCATGGTAAAAACCATCTGCAGACACAATGGTGCTTTGAAAATATCCTGAAAGCAATTTTCGGTGGAAGAGTTAAACCCTCTAACATTCAAACTTAATTTCAGGTTAAAAGATTCTATGGCTCTTGAGTAAATTAAAATTTGTATAGAAATGGCAGTATATATAAAAATGCATGAGATATTACAGTCAAATAAAAGAAAAGTAGTCTGAAATAACTGTGTTTTTCATGGTTGGAGTAGCCATGAGCTTCTCTAAGTACTAGGTAATTAAATAATACAATAGAGTTAGAATTTGTTTACGATAATTTATAAAATCAATATTATTGTATGAAAACGATGTTACGAAATCCAATATGCCTAATTCATGAGACATTGATCTTGCTGGATACTTACTCTTATAGAGATACCTTTCAAAAAAATATTTTTTTTTTTTTCTGGCAGTTACTATCAATCTGTTAAAACCTTTTAAATCTTAGGTCATAATTCTTAGGTCATCTTTTTGTTTTTTTTCAAAGGAGGAAGTATGTAAAAAGGACAAATATTTTCATTGAATGACTAAGTGTCCTATAGATCAAATACATCTTTAAAATGTGCCAGGCACTTTCACAGGTATTTTATACCATACAAGTTTGAGAACGTATGTAAGCCTAATTTATTTTATTATTTCATTAGTAACCTGACAGTATCAACTCAGGGATATAACTTGTTATGAAAAAATTTTCTTCAATTAGAAAAAATAAATCTGAGCGCCTAGAAATGAACACTCATTTTGATTAAAATAAACAAAATACAGCAAGCCTTCACTTTCAATGCTCCTTTTTACTGAAAAAGCAGTTCTCACTTAACAGTGTTTTTAAACTCATCTAAGGAAAGCATAAAATAATATTTTGAATCACTTTAGTTCAACCTAAAGTTCCCAAGCATAATTTACGCAAGTATTGGATGTCAGATTTTTGTAGACTAAATAGGAAGAGCAGATGGTGATAATAGAATAGCGAAACATTCTTAAAAGACGCCTTTTAGAATAACTGTATTCATTTATTTTCATATAAAATAGAGCAGCCTAAGCACATTGCATTCAATTTTAATATTATTTGATTAATTTAAAAATTTTAAACACTGTATAGTATGTTTAAAACACAAACATCATTTTTCAGCAAATAGGCCAAAATCAAATGATTACTTAAAGCTAATTGGTAGTAGAGGAAATGAAATAAAATAAGTTAATTGTTTAAATTTAATATTATAGAAATTTATTGTTTATTTATATTAATGAAGTTAGTCCCACATTATAAATAATGAACATTAATTATAAATACAAACATCACACCACAATCAATATTTTTTATTCAGTGATTAAAGCAATTAATCATGTATGCTCAATTACTCTTTTTTGCAGCTTTATTAAGGTATAATTGACATACAAAAAGCTACAAATATTTAATGAATACAAGTTGATGTATCTAGACATGTGCATACACCCATGATACCAAGCTCAATTACTCTTAAGGATACAGCATATGCAAGCTATATATAGTATATATCTCCAAACTATATATGAGTTTTACAAGCATAAATTGAACACCATAAATTTCTCTACATGTAATAGATAACCCATAAAATGAGAAAAATTGACCAGTGAAATCCATCCACTAGCTCTTGCATCCATAATTGATAATCTTAGTGTATTGAAATAATAATGTATCCTGTGCAAATGAACTTTCCTCTCTGGATGTTGACTCTCTCAACAAATTATTCAACTCAACCAAACCTTTTCAGCTCTCATATAGTTCTTTAATTTTAAAAGGAAAAAAAAGTTAACGTGAACATGTTTAGGGTAAGAAGCTATATAAAGCTGAATAAAAGGTAACTGATTACTGATAAAGGAACACACATTTATATCTACCACACACCCATGACTTGGCACTTAAGTGTTTGCTGTAAGTGGCCATGGGACATAAAGAAAATGTCAGAGCAAATTATATTTTGTTCTGTTGGGTTCAGGATAAAAAATAAATATGTCTAGTTATAGAAAAACAAAGAATGATGAACTTCTTGCACACTTTTTTGTAACTGAAATAAGTACCTACTACTTTTATGTGCATTAGGATTTAAATTCCACAAATGACTACACTGTATTCTAAAAGTAGACAAGTTTTGTTATTAAGGCAAATACAATTCATACACAATTAATTAAAAGCTGACACTATGAATTTAATTAATGAATTAAAATAACAACTTTCTTTACATACAAATGAAGGTAAGACTCATAGACTCACCTTATATTCATAAGGATGTTTAAAACACATACTGGATTATCTGGGCTGTGCATTTCCATCAGATTTGCAAATTTTCTCACTCCAAAGTATACCTCTGGATGTATTTTGTAATGGACAGTGGTCCCCAGGTTGGAGGTTACAATAAGAATTATTTCAAGCAAGCCCTCTTCAAATATATTTTTGGGATGAAGTAAATTTTAGAGCCCTCCAAAAAAGTTATGGATAAAAGGAATGGCCCTTGTTTGTCAGTGACATTACCATATATGAATAAATAGCAACAGTGGAAGTGACAGTCAAAGTTAGCAAATGGTAAATAGAATCAAAATCAGTGACTTAAGAACTCAAAAATTAGATCCCATTTTGTTTTATCACACTTAGCATAGATGAAAGAATTAAATAGCCACGTCTACAGACACAAGTGTATCAAATAATCTAATTATATTTTTTAAAATAGTACAATTCATTTTATCACACCTGTATCTTAAAATGGTAACATTATTTACATCTAATCCAATAAATAAATAAAAATTGATAGTAAAGGGATTATTAGTTTTTGTACTTCTATGATTCCATGTAATTAATGATTGTTGAATTTATTTTCTTAGAGTTAAATATATCTGCCAACAATTTTTGTTTAAAGGATGTTTAAATGATGTACTTGTAGTGGACTTATTTTTGGATTTACTGAAGTGTATTTCATGGCAACATTAAGTTTCTTTTCACCTACATATGTTCAGTCATTTTTATTCTGCAATCAAATAGTTTAAATGAACTACTACATAGCACTTAATGTAGCTTGTTAGATAATAAAAGTAATACAACAATTTTACCTTGTGCAAAATATATATGCTCACTAAGGATTTCACTTTATAGGTAGGTAAGTGAACCATAGAGAAATAAAATGATACATAACTGAGAAAGTCCAAGTTGTGAGAACCATGGAACAAGGATCTAGATTTCTGAAATCTTACATTAGGATGCTATCTACCAGGTCTTATTATGCAAATGTAGTATGTTAGACAAATTAATATCTCTGCATCATTACTGTTTACCAATTTTATTTAAAATGGATTTTTTTTTCATACATAGCACTTATTTATAATTACAATTGATCAAAAAGTGAGTACTTCTGCTATTACTTTTTAATGTTTACTAATTTATAAGCTGCATGAGCCTAAATACTTTGTCCAACATTTTTTATATATCTTGCTTATGGTTGGGAGTCTATAATAGCTGTTGAATGAATTAATTAGCAATAATCTGAATCTCTACACATCTTCTCCACTTCTGTTTGTCACTCTGCACTTTCCAGCCTACCACCTAGTGATGGCAGGCATGAGGAAATACTTTCCTTCATTGACATTAAAGAATAATATCTAATTTGGGAGGGATCTGAAGATGTCACTAAGGACTAATGCATATTGCCACACATGGTATTTTTCCTCCTTTGCAATTATTTTATTCATGTATTCAATTTTTAAGTAAGCTAATTTTTTTCCTATATTTCTCTTAAGGATTGCTTTAATCAAGTTTTTTCTTTTTTTTCCTAAATTTTTAGATTGGAATTTCAGGTCTCTTTTAAATTGCCTTTCATTTTTTATGAATTGAAAAGGTCCTCAATATACCGAAGATATATTCCTAAAACATATTTTACGAAGGTAATTATGTTTATTCTAAAAATGGTGAATAGACTGTATCATTTCAACCTACTGTGTATATGTTATTTAACACTAAATATTTAACATTTTTAAATATCTATAATAACATATTTAAATATTCTTAATTTTCAATATACAAAGACCTTTGGAAACTTTACTTATCTATTATCTTGACTAGAACTGTGTTCAGAGTCAAAATCTGAAAACTTGGTTTCAAAAAAAAAATTATACATAAAATGGTCAAGGAAATACATCAAAATCCAAATTATACAATTACAATTTTACAAAAAGTATAAATCAGTTGTTAAAATTAATCAAATTTTAATATGGTTTGCTGACCCCAAATAGTATATAACTTTATTATTTTTACTAATACTTTGAAAGCTTGCTATTTATATGTATATATGCAAGAATATAGTAATACTTTATTTTCACTTTAATTTGTCTACTGGGTGGTCAGAAAAAAATAGCATTTTATTATATTCAGTTGGGCATCAAACTCCTCCATGAATCATAATACAAAATGAATCACATTCAACGGGAAGAATACTAATAAAATAAAATGTTTCAATCACTGAAAATACATTAAGTTTTTTTTTTTTTTTTCTTTAAGACCTATCTCAGTGTAAGTAATTTCTCTTCATTGGAATGGGAACCTTCCTTGAGGGTCCATGGGCTCTTTAAGTCCTAGAATATATAGTAACTGACTCACAGTAGACACATGATACATTGTCCTTTAAAAATGAATTGGAATTATATTTAATCTGAAAGTCACAAGAAAATATACTAATATAAAATAGCAATGTATGGCGTTCTGTCTTTACATAATAAATATATCTCCAAATATGTTGTGGTGTAACTACTTTTCAAGTATCATGCTAGCAGTTCATCAAAATGGTAATGTGAGCATATTTATTCAAATAAGATTTGACATGTCCTTCAAATACTTTATATATTTACCAACCAACTACTGGTATGTGTAGATTCTAAATTATTTCCCTATACTAAGATAATATTTGCCATTTCGCTCTCATTTTCTAAAGACTATATAGTGGTGTTTACCAGAGGTTACATAAGATCAATGTCCCAATAGATTAAATATGGAATCAGATAAATAAACACCTACCTACCTACATACATACATCAAAAACATATAAATAATTATCTTTAAATTTTCTCACTTTTAATTTCTAATATAGTAAATATTGACTTACATAGCCCTCCAAATGAAAACCTCTGGGGTTCTCAATAATTTTTAAGAAGTCAAAGGAGTCCTGAGACTAAAGATTTTATTTCATTATTTTATTTTTTAGCACACAATATGATAATATAGATGATGTATTATAGAATTGTATACTTGAAACCTATGTAATTTTACTAACCATTGTCAACGAAATAAATTTATTTAAAATAATGCCTCTTACCAACCAATGTTTATAAAATATAACTGAAAAAAGGAGAAACTAAAGATTTAAAAAACTTCTAACACATGTCAAAGTATACAAGTTCTGACAGTTAAGTTCGCCAACTCATTGCAACAATGTTTCTAACCTTTTTTTCATGTCAGAGGAATTATTCATTATGTATTTGTACCAACTGGACAAACAGTTAACCAAGTTGACTATTTGGAAATTATGAAAAGGTTGCATGAAAAAGTTAGATGACCTGAACTTTTCGCCAGCAATTCATGGCTCTTGCATCACGACACTGCACAAGCTCACACGGCACTGTCTGTGAGGGAGTTTTTGACCAGTAAACAAATAACTGTATTGGAACACCCTCCCTACTCATCTGACCTGGCCCCCAATGACTTTTTTCTTTACCCTAAGGTAAAGGAGGTATTGAAAGGAAGACAGTTTGATGACATTCAGGACATCAAGTGTAATGCGATGACAGCTCTGATGGCCATTCCAGAATAAGAGTTCCAAAATTCCTTTAAAGGGTGGACTAGGCACTGACATTGGTGCACAGCTTCCCAAGGGGGGGTACTTCGAAAGAGACTGTAGTGATATTCAGCAATGAGGTATGTAGCACTTTTTCTAGGATGAATTTGTGAACTTTATTGTCCAACCTCGTACTTCTGAGTTTGACTACTTTAGATATCTAATATAAGTGAAATCATACAGTATTTGCCCATTTGTGACCTATTTCACTTAGTATAATGTTCTCTGTGAAAACTGAGAACAGCCACAAAGAAATGGATAATAAGGGCAATTCCTATGCTCACTGTCTTAAGTTGCTTTTATCAATCAATCTTATTACAATGTTTCCCCCAAAATAAGACCAGGTCTTATATTAAGTTTTGCTCCAAAAGATGCATTAGGGCTTATGTTCAGGGGATGTCATCCTGAAAAATCATGCTAGAGCTTATTTTCCAGTTAGGTCTTATTTTCGGGAAAACACGGTAGTACTAGCCGTCGTTGCTGTGTTGTGTGGGTTATTGTGCATCTGGCTTAGCACAGAATTCAATCATTCCCTACGACTCCACTGCTAAACACCTAACTTAAACATCCATAGCTCCTTAATTGACCTTTTTTCCAGCTTTGTCCGTAGAATCTTTATAAAATTAACCACTTCATGTGAATTCAGCTCAAAACTCTCCATACCTTCTCCATTCAAGTAAATATCAAGTTCCTTGGACATTCCTGCAGGGTGTCACAGGATCTGATCCCCTTTACCCTGTCTACTTAAGCCTCACTACATCTTCATTCATTCCTCTCTCCACCTGTCTCACAGGCAGGCCTCCCCTGTGTTACTCAGATACATCCGGCAAACTCCTATGTTGGTGCCTTTACAGATATACCTTCTGCCTGCAAATCTTTTCTCCCACATAACTACAACCAAGTAACAATTCTTTCTAGTCTTTTGTCAAAGAAACCTTCACATTAATGATTCCTGGAATGTCTACAATCACATATTCACTGCCTATAAACCTTACATGTGTATCCCATTTTATTTTATGTCTTATAATCATCCCTCATGCCATATATTTATCTTGATTATTATCTGTACCCTTAACAGAATAAATATCACAAAACCTAAATACTTTTTGTTTCTTTGGTTTGTATTCTTATTTCACCCGTGGCTCTTAAAAGAGCGAGTCTGAAACATTTTTAAGTACATTAATTAAAAATTAATTTATGGTTACACTTTGTAAACTAGAATTATATTTTAAAACAATAAATTAGCTCTTGTATTTGGAATAACAAAGAAATTTTGAGTACCATTATATTTATTTTGAATTTTATCTTACTATGTATTTATACCCCAGAAAGTAAGGGTGTGATTCTCTGTGCTTTCCATTCCAAAACCCAAGTAAATATATTTTTTGTGCCTACCAAAAGAAGCAACCACTTTCTTTAATGAATCCAGATGTTTAGTTTAAGCAACTTTCATGAGATACTCATGGAATAATCTTCAAACTGTCATCATCAAACATTTCTCTTAAGTCCCAAGGATTTAAAATTTTTGTTACACATTAAAAACATATTTGTTGTACTTGCTAAACTTCAAAATATAGAATTTCTTTCTTATTCTTATAAGATATATTAATATATCTTTAAATATATTAATTAATATACTTATTTTAACTACTTTATAGAAAAAAATGCTTAGATAATAAATAAACATAGGCTTAGTTGAAATGCCAAATAGTAAATGGAAACATTTCTACAGTGTTTCTCCTCTAGAAGAAGGTCTCGCAAACTATCGCCCATGGACCAAATCCAGTCTGCTACCTGTTTTTATTAATAATGTTTCATTCTCACCTGGCCAGATCCTTCAGTTTTTATACTGTCTATGGATGCTTTTGTGTTGTAATAGTAGAGTCGAGTGATTGGAACAGACATGAGGCCCGCAAAGCCAAAAATACTTGCCATGTGACCCTTTCCTGGGGTCTTTGTCCTAGTAGATGATGAGGGTTAAATCATGTGAGATGGAAAGGAGTAAAACTCTATGATCACCTTAAAATTTCTGCAACATTAAAGCCAGTGGTCACAAGCCATATTTGCAAATATATTCCTCAGACTCCCAAGAGAAATCAACATAGTCAAACATTAAAAATGAGAGTTATCACGAAGACTGTGATATATTTTTATCAAGAGTCGATTCAAATGTTATCCCAATGTTGGGAAAAAAGAATGCAGTGGAAATGGATTGCAAAAAAATAAGGAATTATCAAGTAATATCGCTGATATTTTGATTCACGATTTGCTACTTCCCAAGGAACATAAATATACAGTAAGGCCTCACTTAACATTGTGGATACATTCTTTGAAACTCCAGTTATAAGAAAAATTACATGTAATGGAACCGATTTTCTCATAGGCTAATTGATATAAACAAGTGTTAAGTTATAAAAGCATATTTCTGGTTACAACAGAAATCACCAAACTTCTAAATAAAGACCCAAAACCTTTCTAATACTAAACATTGAAATACAGGTTAGCTATACATACATTTAAGAAAGATTAATAAAAATAACTAAGATAATGATTGTCTAACCTGCTTATTTTAGTCAGGGCACAGGTGGTGGTAGACTCTTCTGGCAGCTTAGAGCACGAGGCAGGAAACCATCTCTCCCATCGAGGGCCACTCACACCCACACCCAAACTCACTTAGACTGAGATAATTAAGACTGGCCAGTTAACCTCAAGTGCACATCTTTGGGACATGGGAGGAAACTGGAATCCCCAGAAAAAACCCACGCAGAAAGCGTGCAAACACCATACAGACCCAGCTGGAATATTTTTTTTTTTCCCCCTCATCAACATTATAATAAAGCAATGTGAAATAAAACACCACTATTCCAGGACCTGTTTGTTGTATGCTACTTAAATGTCCCTCTAATACATGTCCCTATTTTTTAAAGTTTCTTATCAAACTACACTAATGCTTGAAAGCATTATGTGCCTAATAAAGACATCTATTGAACATTGTACTCATCCTCATTTTTAAGAATTTTTTTTAGCAATCTGACTTACCACATAAGAAAGAAGAACAATCCTGGTCGATTTTGTTTAACTGTGAATTGGGCTGCTTTTTGTTTACACTAATCATAAAAAGAGGGAACTGCAAAATGATGCAAAACAACAAAATTGGAATAACAATATAATTCATTTCAGTAAGGTATGTGTTTCTAAACTTCAGGGGAAAATACTATATCAAAATGTTACTCTGTAAGTGGATCACCTATCCCTTTATAACAAATCACTATAAAATGTCATATCTTAAGCCAATGACAATCTTTTATGAACTCTTACAGCTATACCTTTGGCAGAGATTGGTGAGGAAAAGCCCACTCTACTCCATGTGTCATCACCTGGGGTCTTTGAAGGACAGCTAGATGGTGGAATTATTTTAATACACACTCACTCACTCACATGTTTGATGGTTTGATCCTGGCTTTTGTTGTGGGCCTCATAAACGGGCTATCAGCAGACTTACCTCCATGTGGCTGCCTGGCTTCCTGGCAGCATGGTGGCTGGCTTCCCAAAATGAGCATCCTAAAAGAGAACAGGAAAAGCTACATTGTTTTTCAGCCTCGGAAGTTATATCTTATCACTTCTGTCATAGTACAAAAGGAAGATACATGTATTCTGCCAGGTGATAGTAGAGTAGCAAAGTTCTAAAAGAACACATGAAATTGAAAATATTGTCATGATCTCTTTCGGGAACTATGAGTCAAACTGGAGGTAAAGCATTATTTTAAGTGTTATTCATGCCACTACTATTTCCAAATCTTGTTAACATTTAAAAAAAATGAATTTACTTGGCAAAAGATATCTTATATCTTTTGTATCTTATAAAAATAATTAATGAAAAAAGCTGAGAAGAAACTTGTATAAGGGTAGCAAATGCATTGCAATTAATTAATTTTATTTAGTTATAGTATTTAATCATCAAAAAGGAGGAAAAATTAAATGACTCAGAGAGTTTAATTGCTGATGTTCATATGCCTAGTGAATGGTTGTTACAAAGGTCAGAGTGACTGTTGCGTAGCAAAGAAGTAACCCAAATCTATCAGTTATGGTATAGTTGGTGTAGACACAGGTCACTATTAGCAAATAGCTAGCTGCACAAAAAGGTAGCTCTGTAGAATTCCCCTCGTACACACTTCCCTGACTTTCAGTTTCCAATCAGGAGTCCTTGATGCCAAAGACACTGTCCTACCGAAGTCTGATATGATGCCCCCTTTTTCACTGCCAGGAGCATTTAACATTTTCTTAGTCCCTCTCAGTGGTTCTTGAAATACAAGCTGTGTGCTGACGAGCTCACTAGGCAGGTTTAGTGAGTGATAACATCCATCATACTCCAGAGTATTTAGGGAGAACTTGGGTAAATCAAAGGTCAAAATCCCTTTGCATTATCTCCCCTTTTAAGGTTTGCCAAAATTTATTCCTGAACGAAAGTTGTCTTTAAATAAATGACAACCACCACAAAGCACTATAAATGCAAATTGATTAAGTCACTATTTTTAAAATCCCTACCCTATTCTAGACTAAAAAAAAAACCTCAAGAAAATGAAAGATTGAGCAAAAGAGATGTGATGAAGCGGGGACTGATGATGCTTTTAATTCTTTGTTTGAAATACCACTCATATAACGACCTCATGGACAAAAACAGAAGAACATGAGTTATAGTATCATATAAATTAGGGCTCCATTTTCAACATATTCAATTTCATTTATTATGGAATATAAAAAGGAGTAAAGAGGTTGGCCTAGGTAGTAGCACATGCACGATACCTGAAGCACTAAGAATGTGTGAGCTGCCCCCGTATAAGCTCACAGAACCAGCTCCTCAATTCCACTAAGAAAGTATTATGTCTGTGTTACCCCAGAAATTCCAGTTAATCTTACCAGGAATCTAGTAATGCAAAATTGATTATTATTAACATCATAATTTACCATATGTTTCCTCATTTACGGGATTTCCTCACTTCTCTGTGGTAATATGCTTGTCAACTCCCTGAGCATATCTGAAAACCTTGTGAATCATTCTGTCTTCAGCATCACAAAAAGTTGAAATGGAATATTTTTTTCCAAGGAAACTATTAAAATCATGAAGATAATTTAAAAAGAAAATGATTATTGGAAGAATAAAATCACACTGTTGACTGTCTGTCTGGTAGGTATACATTAGGCTGGAAAGCAGTGAAGGAAGGTGTTGCATTTTATGAGTCAGAAAGTGGAGTAATGTTTGCTATCTGATAATGGAGAGAACATTTTCTATTACACTGTTTATTACATAAATCTTTATTATGTCCAGGAATACAGAAAATACAAATGTGAGGAAAGGGGGATCTGTGTCCTGATAAATTAAATCCTACAAAATAATTTTGAATATTGAAAATGAAATATTTTCCTAAAAGCAGAACATTTTATATATTGTTAACCGTCTCATTTTTTCTGGGGACACTGAGGAGATCTTTTCACAAGTGACTACAAATATAAATTAAAATTATACTGAATTATAAATAGTTGAAATCACATAAAAGTATGCTTGTAAAAACAGGAAAAGAATGGGCAGCCGATTAGCTCCATTGGTTAGAGTGCGATGCTGGTAGCATTAGGGTTGCCAGTTTGATCCCCACATAGGACAGTGTGATCTGCACCCTCCACAACTACCTCGAAACAACTGCTTGACTTGGAGCTGATGTGTCATGGAAAAACACACTTAAAATAAATAAAAATGTTAAAAAAAGGAAAATAATATGACTACAATGTCATGCTTCTGCTTGAATGATTTTTCACAGTTTTATTATCAGTACAGTAAAATGAATATATTGACAGAATATTAACTCCATTTGGGCTGGAGGTAGTACATATTAAAATATTTGTTCCACTTACTTTTCAATGTCATGCTCATATCCTTTATAACTAAAAGGTTATTTATGTATTTGTTACAGATTTTGTTTATCTAGGTATATGAATTGCTAATTTTGTTAGATAAGGAACTGAAAACTGATCAATTGTGCAAATATTCAAAATGTTACTAAGGTGCCAAGTATAATAAACTATATATTTGCATCGTTTGATCTGTTTCTGTGGAGAAGATGGTTTGAAAAAATGGACTGTCACTAAATATTTCAGTTTATCTCCATGGATCTCAATGAAATCAAATCATGTAATAAAGGCTGAAACTTCATCTAACAGCATAATATGCTCCTGTCACCTTTTATTAACATGACAAGGTTTAAACCATAATTCATGCATGCAGGTTTGTTTTTCATTATTCACAGGTATTCTTTTGTCCTTAAGATTTCCAGCTCAGAAATTATATTCAAAATTTAAGACAATACATAAAGCTCTGACAATTACATCAAAGGTATATTTTGTTTGCTACTGAATAATTTATGTTTATAAGAAAAGACTTTCCCTTTCTTTCAAATGCTGATCTTCTTGGGGAGATATATATATATATATATATATATATATATATATATATATATATATATATATATACACATTTGAAACCTAGAAACAAAGCAAAAGTCACTGATTTAAAATATTCTTTATTTTTCCTTAGAAAAATGAATACTAAAAATAAACTTATTTATAATAATCACAGTATTAATTTCTAAAATGTTTTGCTCTATATTCTCCCCCAAAATTCAACATAGGTAAGTTCTTGGTTTAAATTATTTTGTCAATAGCAACCACATTTCTGTGAAAAATTGCAACAAATCAACTTGCCTAAATGAAGTAAATAAAAAAGTTATTTTTTTAATTAAGATAATGCAAACTATAAAATGATCTGAGGGAAGACTGACTGAAACCTTGATTATAAATTTCTTAGAAAAAAATAACAAAATATATTAAAGAAAAATACTGTAGATAGAAGCATAGTGATGTGTGACCAATCTGACCAATATTAAAATATATTTGAAAGCCTCAAATATTAAACACATGTATTACTAAAACATGACTAAATTGATGGACACTGAAATAAAATAGAAAGTCGAGATATTGACTCAAATGTATGTGGAAATTTACTGTATAACACAATATCAGCCCAAATTATGATCAGCTATGCAGTATAGTCTGACGATATTTACAAAAATTGTATTGAAAATAAGAAGTGAATTTAGGAATGTTTGGGGAAAAGATTAATATGTTTATATAAAAATCTGTGGATAAAAATGTCCCCCTTCCATTCTAATCATACGTTGTATTAGTCATGTTTCTCATTTTATTTCACTGGCTAGGATCTTCACTACCATGTTGAATAAAAACGATGAAAGCAGATATCCTTGCTTTTCTTTTCCCTGAGCTCAAAAGAAATCATTCAGTCTTTAGTATTAAATATAATCTTAGCTTTAGTGTTTTTTTTTTTTTTTTTTTATAAATGTCCTTTATCATGTTAAGAGAATTCTCTTCTCTTTCTAATATACCAAAAAGTGACAGTTCCATTTTTAAGTGAATTTTCTGCATGGATTGAGATAACAGTATTTTTTTGAAAAGTCTCTTCATATTATGAATTATCACAACTAATTTTTGGATATTAAATCTTGTATTGCCTGAATTAATAATACTTAATCACGATGTATTTTAATCTTTATATTTTTCCGCATTGAGTGCCAATTGGATGATTTGTGGGATCCAGGGCTAAAAGAAAATATTGGACTTCTTGTTCAAAAAAGCAGGAAACTGTCTTTAAAGGTACTAAATACCACTTTTCTTTGTACCGCATCTCTTTTGATATGCTTATTGTGGTGTGTTCTTTTTTCTTTTCTTTTTCATAATGCTGTTCTACATAAAGAAAAATTTAAATTTAAAATTATTAGCATAGCTTTGCTTATTCATCTTTATATCATGCAATGCCAGGTTTAAATACAGATACTTCATTTATTGTGGCTCACACATGCATATGCATTTCAACCATAACAGAAAAAATAGAAACACTGCACAAATATAACTCAACTATTATTATTGTATCTCTTGACAACGCATATTGTACCAAAATTTTCTACCTTTGGTTGACTGATGGGCATGGGTGGATGGAAATGAAAGACACTATGGATTGTTCTATTTTTCCCTTTACTTCTATATCATGATTTTCAGCATAAGTGGTTGGTCAGTACAAAAAAGTTCATATGGAAACAGCAGCCTTGCTTACTCATATGGAAGCAGTGGCCTTGCTTATTCAGTCATAGCTATTGATGAAACGAGCACAGAAACCCCATTTCCTCCATGCATGCTTGTTTAGCAAGACTCAAAGGTAAGCTACCATAACAGGTTTATCTTGTGTTCACCTTGAATCTCACTAAAATACCATGCATTTTGGATTCACCAGGATCCTGTGCTCATTGGGTATGTAAATGGAGCATCAAGGAACTGAGTCACGGATAATGGGTGTATCTCCTCCCTCATATGCATGATGTATGGTCACACCACACACTGCATGTAAAACACAGTTTCAAAGAAAAAAGTATTAAGCATTTCAAGATGGTGATATCAGATCATTAAACCAAATACAGGCAACCAATAAATATTGAATTCTGTACAACTGCACAAGTCACACAGCCATAAGACAGGCCTTGCTACATGTATGATATATATATATATATATATATATATATATATATATATATATATATATATATAAAATATATACATATTTTATATATATATATATACTGTAAAAAAGAGAAAACAAACATTGAAATGCTTTGTCACTCTCATTATTTTTTTAATTATAAATGTGTCATATTTCAGTTATATTTCTTCAATTAGACATTTTCCTTTTTATGCATTTTACATTAATTTTTCTCATTTCAACCTGACTTGGGAATAATAGTCTTTTACAGACTTAAGTAGTTGCAATTATTATTATTGTTATTATTATTGTTATTGTTATTACTGCTTATATCATTGTTACAACTAATGACATTTTCAACTATTGGATAATGAGAGTCATTTCATCTATCTCTTTTATAACATTTATGTTTCCTAACAACAGTGTTACTGGATCCAACCTGACATTTTCTTTGCTTCCTAGGGACATGGGATATCCGTGACTTTCAAGGTGTCCCTTTATGGGACAGTGCTATAAGAGACATAATGAAAATAGTGGGGATGAAAATGAGAGTAAGTAGTAAGCAAGAGTACTCTGATACTGTTCAGCCATTCATAATATGGAAAGAGTTGGGTAAAATGTTTTATAAAAGATATGGATTCACACTGATTATTCCAGTTAAAGACATAAATGTTACTTCACCTATTTTTTCCCCAGATATCATGTTCCATCTATCATCAATAATTTCTATATGATGGCATTCAAAGAGATACATTTTTGAATTTCCTAGATAAAATGGATTATCTTTTAGTGTTCTTCAGATTAAATGAAAAAAAATATTTCTTATCTCTTCACCTATTTTTACCACCACCTCAAAGTGTAGAAGATCTAATGTTACATTGTAGTCATATATAATTTTGTTTTTACATAATACATTAGCTTCAACTTTCAAATGTTATTTATGATATTTGCATTCTGTTTTGATCTTGATTTGTAAATTAACTCTTTACATTTAATTAGTTATGTAACACTATTCAATGGAAAGTCAAAATGAGGAAGAAAAAAATTATCTTATGTTGATGTCACCTTGACTATAAATCAAACTCTTAAAATTCTGTGGGCCGAAGAAGGAATTTGTCTTTTGATTTGCATACAAAGATAGAGCAGCATCACTTTCTGAGTATTGACATAACGACAAGTGTAACTCAGGGCTTCAAAATGTAGCAAACATCTATGCATATTTGCCAGTTTTCACTTTCTCGAAAGAGACCTTAAGGCATTCCTGCATTTCTTACTCTTACAGAGTTTTCTGGTAAGCAAACTCAGACTATTATTTACTTAGGAGTTGTTCATATTATCTTATAGCAACGGTGATGAGGAAGTCAGCCAAAAACAAGGAAATAAAAAGGAAAGAGGCAATTATGCAAAGAACTACAGTAACAACATGCACTTGTGACAAGAGCGGAAAAAATAACTCGATGTTTGTCTCACATAGTGACAACATTGTGAGTCCAAGGGAAGAGGCAGTAATATATTCATTTATACTGTGTGTGTGTGTGTGTGTGTGTGTGTGTGTGTGTCTGTGTGTGTCTGTGTGTGTCTGTGTGTGTCTGTGTACCATAAAGAAGAAATAGTGTGATTCCAGGAACTGAGAGTGTGGCAATTTGTAGGGAGTCAGCTTCGGATGTTTTAAAATAGCCTTTTTAAATCGGGACACAACTGCAAAGACAAGCTTTGCATACCAGCTGTATATTAAAGAAGGGAAGATTTTATGCCTCGGTAACATCATAATCCTGGGATAACATCTTCCCATATTCCCACATTTATATAAATAGAGGGATCATCTTTTCTAGGTGAACTGTGATCTGGATACATAAGTGAAGTTGGCCTTTTAATTACTCCTCATTGGTAAGCATTTTATTCTTAAACCTGATCATTTAAAGGCATTTTCCCTCTGCACGATTATAAGTGATTTGTGGGGAAATTCTTATAGACTTTGAATATGCGGTTCCCCAATGTGGCAATAAGTACTGAACAACTGAATCTGAAGCTGAATAATATTGTATGTTAACTATAATCTAATATATATATATATATATGTATATATGTATATGTATACATGTATACATGTATATATGCATATATGCATATATGTATATATGTATATATGTGTGTATATATATATTTAGTCACAATAAATGGAGTACAGCATAGGGAATAGAGTCAATGGAATTGTAATAGATATGTACGATGTCAGAGGGGTGATAGATTGTGTGAGGGAGGGTTATCACTTTGTGAGGGGTGAACTGTCTAACTATTGCACTGTTTTGTACACCTGAAACTAATATTTAAAAAAAAATTATATATATATATATATATATATATATATATATATATATATGTGTGTGTGTGTGTGTGTATATATATACATACATACACACAACACACACACACACCTTCCAAAGATTGACACAGCAGCATGTCTGGTCCCACATGATCTCTGACAATGTGCTCTAGCCACTTTCTCATCAATAGACGGAAAATAATTAACCTCCCCTGAATACATTTTGACTTGTGACTGCTTTAACTAATAAACTATGCTGGTGGTGACACGGTGTGACTTCCAAATCTGTGTCATCAAAGATGATCCAGTTTTTCCTTAGTTTGCTGGAAAGTGCTCACTTAGAGCATTGAGCCACAATTTCAGAAGTCTTACTTCCTAAATCCACCTTGCTCTGAAGAAAACAGGCAATACTGAGAGACTACCTGAGTACGTTTTCTTCTAGGGAAGTCTAATACCGTGTTTCCCCGAGGTAAGACCTAACCAGAAAATAAGCCTTAGCTTGATTTTTCAGGAGGACATCCCCTGAACATAAGCCATAATGCGTCTTTTGGAGCAAACCTTAATATAAGACCTGATCTTATTTTCGGAAAACACAAGAGGTATGCGATGGCACCTCACTGTGGTGTTAATTTTCACGTCTCTAACATTTAATAGTGCTGGGTATCTTTCATTGTGCTTATTTGTCATTTGTGCAACTTCTGTTTTTCCTTCCAGTACTTTAAAGATGGCCCTACACTGACTCCTATCTTGGATCGTTTTTGAAATCTGCTGCTAATTTCATGTTTGTTTGTTTGTTTATTTTACCCTTTTTACCTAATGTGTCATATTTCTCTCATTCTTTTTTTTTTTCTTTTCTTTTCCCTTTAACAGTGTTTTCTAGTACTTTGATTATCATATGCCGTGGTGACACCTTTCATGTTCTTGGGGTTCTTTAAACTTCTTTGATATGTGGGTTTTTAGTTTTTAATAAATCTGTGGAGTTTTTGTCCATTTTTTCCTGAAGTGTATTTTTCGTATTACTCTTCTGTGATTCTAATGACACAATTTGCTTGAAATTGTTCTATACCTCTTTATGACTGTTCTATTTTTTAGTCTTTTATCCAATTTTGCTTCATTTTAATAGTTTTGATTGTTATGCCATCTAGTTCATTGCCATCAATTCTCTTTTTTTATTGTAAACTATAATTTTCATCAAGTGAAAGTTCCATTTTTTTTAAATCTTCCAAGTTTCTAAACATGTCCATCTGTGTTCTGACTTTTTGAAAATAGGAAATTTCAGTTATAATAACTTTTAATGTCTTTTTTAGCTAATTATGAGATCTGTGTCACTTTTACATGTTTCGAGAGGTTAATTAATATTTCTTTCATTTTTGCATTCCTGGTGATTTTTAATTGAATATCTGACATTGTACACTTTATCTTGTTGTTGATATTTTTGTGTTCTTATAAAAACCCCTGGGTGTTTTCTGGGACAAAATTACTTGAAAAATGTTTGTTATTTTTATTTCTTGCTCAGTTAGCTGGGGTGAGAGCAGTGTTTATTTTAGAGTTGTTTCAGCCCTATTATTGAGGCAAAACTCTTATGACTATTCTACCCAAATGTCCTTTGATTTATAGTTTATACATTTTTGTTGAATACAGAAACTATTCCTGTCCCTGAGTAACAGTAGGGATTTTTCTCTGCTCCTTCTGGTTGGCTCTTTCTCAACCTTGAATAGTCCTTACATCCATGCACTGATAACAGTTGAAAATTCAAGTGATGGTCCTTTTTTCATATGTCTGGAATTCTCTCTCTGTTCAACTCTCTCATCTCCAGTAATCTGTTTCATAATCCCTAATTACTTTGGCCTCCACAGAGGCCCAACTCTGTCTCCTCATCCCAGAAACACGGACTGGCTCCATCTGGGTTTCCCTTCCCTGCATATGACTTAGCAACTTTCCACAGGCATTAAATTGTGAGATAACATAGGATTAACTCATGTATTTACCTACTCTCAGGGAATAGTCCTATATTGCCTGATATCAGATATATTGCGACATTGTCTCATAAAATGTGTGCATTTCTTCGTGTGGCTGAAAGTAAAACAACTGGTTACATTTTTGAAATTTTCTGTGAAGATATAAAGAAACACACAGAATTGAAGGGAAAGCTAAAAGAACAAGTAAAGGGACAAGGACTGTATGGTCATAAGAACTGTAACTATTCCACAATCTAGTCTAGACAAAGGTACTAAATTACTAGACTAAATGCTCATTTATATTGTTTTTCTCTTTTTTATATTTTATACTAGTTTTAAATTCTAGACATCGGCCTAACTTTAGTGATATGTGTGAGTGTGTATTATGTCTTTATAACTGTGTGTGTCTGTGCGTGTGTGTGTGTGAGAGAGAGAGAGAGAGAGAGAGAGAGAGAGAGAGAAGGAAACAGTTAAAATAGTGTACCAAAAATCTACAGATATTTACAATATTCTAATTTATTTTAAGCTGCTGGTTGGAGGTATATTTGGGAAATAGAACAATCATGTTTAGACACAGTGTAAGATAAAACTGAATGTAGCATACATGTTTATGTAATTTTTATTACAAATAAATGACATGTTAATTTTTAAATAGAGAGGTTATTGATTTTATTATTAATGCCTGCATTTTTTCTATCCACAGAAACATTGTTTGATGTCCATTTATTTCCAGATTTTTTAAAATGAAATTATATTTTTGATTTAAAGAACTGAATATTTTGTCCTATTTTTCTTTTCCCTTTATGTATTTTGTTCTATTTTATTCCTAGTTGTGGTAATGTATTTGATTATACTGAATACTTTTATCCCCATGATTTATTCTTGAAGAGATCAAGAAAAACTCATTGACATTTCAGTCTTTTCATTGCCTCAAGTAAACAATTAAATTATAATTTCAATTCAGTGGCATTCTAAAATACACTCATTGTATTTTCACTTTTTTTTTTCTGTGTGTGTGTGTGTGTGTGTGTGTGTGTGTGTGTGTGTGTGTGTTTGTGTATTTTGGTTAATCTGCTTCATACACTACTATAGCCATGGGGGGTGGGAAAGGCGAAATATAATTCATTATCCTTAAAAAATGTAGACAAGTTTATCCATAGGCAATTATAAAAGAAAAGGTAAAAATAATGAAGCAAATATCTTCATTTATTTTTCCAGTGTTATTGAGATACAGTTGGCATACAGTATTGTGTAAGTTTAATATGTACAATGTATTGATTTGATCCACTTGTATATGATAATAAGATTACCACCACAGCATTAGTATGGTATTCAGCTTTTTTAGATCACCATATCAATGATATTATAGAATCTTTCTCTGTCTGAGTTATTTCACTTAGCATAATACCCTTAAAGTTCATCCATGTTGTCACAATGGCTGGATGTCCTTCTTTCTGTCCTTCATGGCTGAATAATATTTCACTAGATGCATATCACATCTTCTTTATCCACTGATCCATTGATGGACACTTAAGTTGTTTCCATATCTTGGCTATTGTGAGTAGTGTTCTCATGGACATGCACTTTCAGATATCTCTTCAAGATAGTGATTTGGTTTCCTTCAGATATATACCCGAAAGTGAAATTGTTGATTCATATGGTAGTTCTATTTTTCATTTTTTGACAAACCTCCACACTGTTTTCCATAGTGGATGTACCAATTTACATTCCCACCAGCAGTATATTGAGGATTCCTTTTTTTTCCACATTCTTGCCAACACTTGTACTATTTAATGTACCTGCTGGCAATTTGTATATCTTCTTTTGAAAAAATATCCATTTGGTTCATCTCCCATTAACAATTTTGCAGGTCTTTCTGAACACTTCTGCATGAAAAAATTTTTATTCCGTATGTGAGTATCAGAATTGAGGAACAAAACTTACTTCTTCCTTCTTTCAATGCCAAGAAAAGCATATAATTTTATTTAATTACCTTTTTCTACAATTACCTAATTGTTTCATCCAAAAGTTAATGTTGGCTTAATTTGTTTATATCTTGTGGTTTATATTTTACCCAAAATTTTATTCAATTATGTTTTTTAAAAAATAAATTTTTTGCTAGCTCTCAATCTCAGAAAAAATATCTCCTCTAATTACAAAAGGAAAGTTATCTGCTTGTATTTATACACTACTTAACAATTCCTCATTGACTTTCTAAGAAAATATATACATTTACACGCAAATATATGCACAATACATACATGTACATACACATATACATATATATCTATACTTATAAATAAATAAAATGATAATTATAACCTATATATTTTAATCTTTCTTCACCACTAACACTTCTCAATATCATAGATAGCTAATTTATTAATTTATGTACAAAATAATATTCCATTTAGAATATATTAAGATAAATAAATTTTACATTCTGAGAAACAAGTAAGTTGTTTCTATCTTTCTACCAGGATAAAAAATGCTGCTTTGAAAATTCCATGTAGATTTGTTTGAGTATTTCTGTGGGACACATTTATAAAAATGAGATCAGTAGATCAGAGACTATATACTTTTTAAATGAAATGAAATTCTCAGTAATTAGGTTCACATGGTTTTCCCTAAATTTAAGGATTCTCCCAAACATTGTATGTTTTCCATATTGCAAGAGAAGCCATATATTTTATGCTATCAGTCATTCAACATAGCCTACAAAACAAAATAAACCAAAAGCTAGCAAAGAGGTTAAACAGGATTCTTCCTCACTTGGTATTTCAGCTGAGGAAACATAGTTGAAATGAATATATTAATAGTTGCCTTATATCTCCAGTTTTAATATGAGTAACAGAACTTTTTATGTAGTATCTCCAAAGTGGTTTTACCACCCTTAAGTCATTATCAAAATTGATATAGAGAGGGTGATAAATCAATAAATAAAGATAGTTGAAAGCATTTAAAAGATCCCTGCCATATCACGGCCCTGTGCTGATGGTGATGCTTGCTCCCCTCAACAGAAAACACTGTGATGATGGTGTCATGTGACTCTGGAGATATACAAGGTAGGAGAATTAAGTTCTCAAACACATTCGAGAAAAGTGCTACATACCTCATTGCTGAATGTCACTGCAGTCGCCTCTGAAGTACTCCCCTTGAGAAGCTATGCACCAATGCCAGAGCCTAGTCCACCCTTCAAAGCAACTTTGGAACTCTTTTTCTGGAATGTCCATCAGAGCTGTCATCATATTACACTTGATGTCCTGATTGTCATCAAAATGTCTTCCTTTCAATATTTCTTTTATCTTTGGATAAAGAAAGAAGTCATCGGGGGCCAGATCAGGTGAGTAGATAGGGTGTTCCAATATAGTTATTTGTTTACTGGCTAAAACTCCCTCACAGACAGTGCTGTATGAACTGGTGCATTGTGATGTAAGAGCCATGAATTGTTGGTGAAAAGTTCAGGTTATCTAACTTTTTCACTCAGCCTTTTCAGCACTTCCAAGTAATAAACTTGGTTAACTGTCCAATTCGTACAAATTTTTAATGACTAATCCCTTGATATCAAAAAGTTTAGCAACATTGTTGCAACAAGTTCGCAAACTTTGTTGTTACACCTGTATTCTCTGAACCCTTACAACTGACAGGTTCCAAAAATGAGTGGCTGACTGAAGCTTACATAGCACAAGTGAAAGAGAGAGAGCTGGGTTTGGACTTCTCCTTACATGGTTTTCTGCACAAGGATGCTTGTGTTTTCCCAATTCCTATGTAAATCTTTGGAAATTCATTACAACTGTGTAACTTTAAAGTTATCTAGCCACCATGACTTGCCTGGAGGTACAAGATGAACTCACAGAGAAAGTGTCTGAGGGAGAAAGTGCTAGAAACAGGGGCAAAGGCATATTGATAATGGGAATGGCAATCCTACATGAAGCATGTCCTGCCTTGAGTATTTGCCAGTAAGTGATCCCAAGGATTTGAATCAATCAAGAGAAATGAAAAAGCTTCATGGAAACAGACTTAGACTTCCTCAAGCCAGATTTAAAGTAAATAAAATTCCCATTTTTTTCTTCTTTTCTTCTAGAATTCCTTTTTCCTGGTCCCAACACAAGGAAAACTATAAAAAACAACTACTAAGTTTAGGAGAGTGTGGAATTGCAATGTGAAAACAGACCAACTATAACCCCTTCCTCCTCCACTATAGGCTTCTCATTTGTAGTTGGAATTAAAGGGTTTTTGAGCCACAATTAAATGATATTTGAAAAAAAAATACAACTAATTTATCTTTATAATAGTCTTATTTAATTTTAATATATGTCCTTAAATGTAATTAACATATTAATATGGGGAATGTAATTCTGATGTTACACTATAAAAACTTAAAAAGCTTTTAAGACATGCTTAGGTCTCTTTTAATTAGTTTACATGTTGAAATGACAATGAAGAACATGTGGTCCCAGCTGCCATTTTCCCTTCTCTAGCAGGCCACATCCAACAACTTTTTATTTTTTATTTTTTATTTTTATGGCGAATAAAGGCCTGGACATTTCAGCTCAACTGGAGAAATTTTTGAAAATCCATTGTTGTTCCAAAGTTCCCCCAAAGGATGTGCTGAAATTATTGCCAGGCCTGTACTGCAGCTGCACAACTCCTATGGCCTACTTTTGCTTCCTTACTCTTCCCTGCAGAGGTGTTATTCTTAAGAGTACTTAAAACATCATGACAGCTAAGTTTTGTCCCAGAGTCTGCCACCAGAAGCACCCAACCACAACATATATACTATTTGTTTAATATTAAAACAACTTTCCGGTGGGAACAATTCAGGTTTCTATTTTAAGATAAGGAAATAAAGAAATGTGTATATGTGTGTGTATATATATAATCCAAACAAATAAGTAGACATATATAGTGAATATATAGTAAACATGTATAGTAAATGTTTCTAAAATACTTAGAGACTCTTATTTTAAGAAAAATTTTTAAAGTATTCTACTGAGCAGAACTATGAAGAAAAATAGCACACTTAGACACAATTTTTGATCCAATCAACAGGATGCCTATGTGATAAGCATCATTGTTTTGAGAGATAATACTTTTTTTTTTTCCCTATCTGATCCTTTCTGAAATACCAGACATCTATCTATCATGTACAAGCATCAAGTCTTGACAATTTTTCAGACTTTAGACTTATCTGCCTTTTGATTTTCTATTTTTTCATAGGGAGCCAAAAACATACAATGGAGAAAAGAAAGCCTCTTCAATAAATGGTGCTGGGAGAACTGGAAAGCCACCTGTAGAAGAATGAAACTAGACTACTATCTGTCACCATGTACCAAAATTTGAACTCAAAATGGATTAGAGACCTAAACATAAGACCTGAAACAATAACTTGTGTAGAAGATAGAATATGTATTAAACTTATGGACCTTGGGTTCAGAGAGGACTTTATGAATTTCATCTGAAAGACAAGAGATGTAAATCAAAAATAAATGAATGGGACTATACCAAACTAAAAAGTTTCTGCACAGCACAGGACCAAATCTTGCTTCTCAACTTTTAAATACTTTCTCTAGTTCATTCCCTACTTCCCTTAACCTAAATTCTATCAACTAGATTTAAATCTCTACATTATTCAAGATAAGCTTGAGTGACCATAAAATTCAGAAACCACGGTGATTTAATACGACAAAGGATCATTTGTTGATCTGGCAAAGTCTGCTATAGTCTGGTGGTTCTTTAGAAACTCATGGATAAAGTCCACTTCCATTGCATCACACCATCATCTCAAGATGTGACTTCCAACTCATGTTAGCCAGGAAAGAGACAGAAAAATACCACTCAGCCCAGAAATCATGCATAACATTTACATTCAAATTTATTTAGGAAGAAATAGGCTATTCCTAAGTGTCAGAGGCCTAGGAAACATAACCTACTGTGCTTCCTAGAAGGTGAAGCACAGCAGGTATAGATGAGCACTGGTAATGTATCTGTAATCCTCAACACAGACCAACCTTCTGACTAAAATGGTCATCTTTCTTGACTCCCAATAGAAAGTCTACCCACCACATTCCAGCCAATAAGAGAATAGGATATGATTACATCATTCCAAATTCTCCAAATCTCACTAAAGAAAATACCATTGTGGTAATATGGATCTAGAACACTCACCTGCTTTTTGACCTACTTTTATGACCTATTTTTATTTTCTTATCCATTGCCATCCCCCCCCTCCTTGGTGGAATCCAAGAATTGTTATCTCATGTTCAAATAGCTGAAAAGAGGTAGCTATTGTTAAAGTATCACTGGCCTTTCACTGGACCTTGTGAAACATCTTTCCATGTTGATCATCTTTTAATAATCTTTGGAAAATTTCAGTGTTATAGAAGTAAATAGTGTCTTGAATATAGTGAGTTCTCAATAGCTATTTGCTTAAAGATTAAATATTACATTGTGTCTAGAAATTTTAGTTGAAAGTGTAGGACATATGTTCCCTTTCCCAGAGACAGGTGAGTTTTCCAATGCTTTATAATTATTATTGTGAATTTCAACAATAAAATAGATACCACTTGGAAAACTAAATCCTTTCATTAGGAAATTTACAGAACTGAAATATTGAATTCAACTTAATACTATCAACCTGAATCAATTTTATCCAATTTCCAAGGCCCCAAGAGTATAGGACTAAAGAAAACCAATTAAAACATAAGCTGTCAATAATAACTCCTTAAAGATAAAAGATTTCTTACTAAAGCTGTAAGATTACAGAGAAAAAAATATTTATTATTTACATGCTAATATTAATTATTCATTTTATACACTAAACCATTAGAGAAATTAAAACAAACACTACATTAAGACTGAAATGCTGGCTTGTTTCTTTGACCCAAACTCCATTTAGTCAATGTTTGACAGTTGAGTATTTAGGGTAAATATATTAAATGCATCTCAGACACAGATTGGAATGGCTGATTTATAAGTTCACTTCTTAAACTGTTCAATTTTATAATGTCAGCAAACCTTATGTCTAGCTTTATTGTAGGAGTTATGGACCAAACTAAAACTTGTCTTATGGGTCAGAGAATGCCTTGGGCACATATGTTACTTACCAGCAATTCTATTATTACTCAGCTATAGATCATCTTGATTTGGCATAAAAACGAGCCACTTCATCTTTTCTGCTTCAGTTCTCTCTGTTGAGAATCAAAAAAAAAAAAAAAAAAAGTTTCTATTTAATTGCCTTATAGAGAAGATATTTATGTCATGCTATTAGCTCTAATCACCTACAGAAAAAGCTTGGTCATTAATAATTGCATGGCTTCCTATTTCCCAGCTGTGTTTTCTAATTGTTCCTTGTGTTAAGATATATTTGGGATACAGTAGGTAAGTGGTAGAAACATTATGATATAAAGAGCTGATGCTAATGTGATATAGGTTTAAAAATTCCCTGACAAAGATACACATGGTCAAGAAAAGGAAAGAGGGTATTTGGTGACCAACAGTGATGCTATCCTAGCCAATTTTATTGAAGTAAGTGGCCAGAAAAACAGAAACAGGCCAGAGGCTAGATCTAGGTACAGAGAAGAACCTGATGATAAACGCAAATAGGATTTAAAAGTTTGAGTTCTCTACAGCTACTATATTCCACCAGAAATATTAAAGAAAGAATAAGCACATGCAGATTGAATTTAATTCATAAGCATATATTAGAAGGATAATTACTATTATGTCTGTGGGGCCAAAAATGAATTGTTTACACATACTTTTTTGAGTAATGAATTAACAAGAACATTTAAAAATGGTAATGAATATTTCCTCAAAGATTCCAATATTTATATTTTACCTTCTATAATGATTTCCCTTGTCTATTGGCATTCTATTATTAAAGAAACTCAGTACAAGGCTTGCAGTTTGTTAAACTTTTATAGCACATAATATTTGCATCATTTTAAACTCCATTAGCCCCAAAATATCTGACTGGATCTACAAGTAGCTATAGATTGTGGTTTCAACCAGACTAGGCATATACACTGTGGTATTACTATGGAAGTACACCCCCGCTGGGAAACAAAAATATCAGAAAGACGAATGCTAGTGAAAATCCAGGACAATACTTAATGAAGTGTTTTTTCTGGAAGCAAAGGAAGCCATAGTATAGGTTATCACAATGAGATGAGACAGGGGCACTCACTACAATTGAGTTAATGAGCGAGGACAAAAAGAAAATATCTAAATTCCAATACCAGGCACCTGCACACAAAGATTTTTGTTTGTTTGTTTGTTTGTTTGTTTGTTTTTTATCTCATAGTACCTGGCTGTAAATTAATACTCTAGCATCTACTGGAAAAATAATAACTCAGTTGTTCTATCACAGTCTTTATTGATATACCTTACTACAAAGTAAATCCAGAGTAAGTCCACTCAAATGATAGCTTTTTAATTAGGTCCTAATATGTGTGAAAAGGCTGCAAAAGGCATGAAGGAAAGAAAACATTAATATGATACATAGAAGATTGGGGTTGGGTAACACAACATTTACAGAGGTAAATAGCTTGCCTAGATTTGTCATTGTAGCATGCAATATGACAACTTTTATTTGGAAAAATAAACTTTATAGAAAGTTTATGAGAACAAGAATATTGCAAAGAATACACATAAGCTTTTACCCAGTGCATTTCTTTTTTACATGCACTTTATCATTTGCTCCCTCAATATTTCTCTCCAAAGACACTAATACCCACACACATACAAATACACACACATACATACTCTCTCTCTCACACACACACACACACACACACATACACGTTTTGAAACATTAGAGAAGTGAAATACATTGTGACCCTCTATCCCTGAATACATACATATGTTTTTTAATGATAGGGAAATTCAAACTACAGTTATCAACTTCAATACATTTAAAAGTAACATTTTGCTTTACTTTCCATCGTATAATTTTGTCATTTGAACTAATAATGTTCTCTATAACATTTTTCCTCCCATTATTGGCCCCAGTCTAAAATTTGGTATTACATGGTATATTACAATGTTGATAGAAAAAAGAGGAGTTTTTGAAATTGGATGTGAAGAGGTCAAATGTTTGTGTGCAGGAAGAGCTTGCTCTTTGTATGGAATCAGATTTTCCAATAATCTAGATTTTTGTGCAAGGACATTCAGGTTATGTGTGGAACTTAACATTATGAAAGTCAGAATTCAATAAACTATGAGTAGAATGCTATTAAATTCAAGTTTACTGTTTTCCCCTTAATATCTATCTAGGATAGCAGGAAAACATACACGGGAATGAGATAGCATCATCTTTATATCTAAGACTGCTCCCAACACTCTATCTGTCTTCTCAACAAACGTGTTGATGACTGTGTAAAATGTGTGCATATTAATTAATAAATTCATTCATTTAGCAAATATTCAATGAGTGTTTACTGTATGTTGGACTTTTTATTGACAAGCTGGGGACATTGAGATGAACTCTCAGGAAAGCTCCCTGCTGAGACCAGTAAATGAGATCAGGGAAGGCAGGATACCTATCATAAAGAACTTCGTAAGTCTTGATAAGGAGTTTAGAATGTATTATAAATTTAATAATATGCTATTAAAGGTTTGGTGCAACATGTTGGCACATATTTTAAAATGTAACTCTGGATACTATTTTGAAAATACATATTAGAGTGTTTGGTAAATTAACTGTAAATATGGACTACAATTCTCCACTCTCTTCACCCAAACCCCATATTGTATCCACAATCCTTGCCACGTGTCTTTCCAGCAATTCTCATCATTTCTATTTCTCCATCCCTTAACTCTGGCTGGGCTTTGCAACTTTTGGCCAACAGAATGTGACAGGATTTACATACAGCACTCTAAATCTGAGCCTGAGCCTAAGCCTCATGTGGCATTCCACACTTCTCTTCTCTCACTTGGACCCCTGAGATCATCAGGGAAAGATGCCCAGGCTGGTTTGCTGGATGAAGACAGGTATGAAACAGAGCCAGTGGTCTAAGCAGAGGTTGTCCCACAGTTAAAAGCCAACTAACTTCCAGACATGTGAGTGTACCTAAGCCAAGCCTAGAACCTCTCTTCCAAGCCCAGTCAAGATATTCTGAAGCATCTAGCTCTGTTAGTCTCATGAAACATCTAAAGCTATTCTTTCTTGAAGCCTCTACATAGGTATTGTTGCCATCTAACATTCATTGATAGCTAAGTGTTGCCGAGAAACAGTGCTATCAAGGAGGAGAGTTAGAAACCTATTATGACAATGGAGGCCAGTGAAGATTTTGGCATAAAGATCTAATATTAGAAATGGAAAAATAACATATTTGGTATATGCTTTGAAGATAAATTCTAGAGGACTTCTACATGGTGTGAATGTGGACCATGACAAAGATGACTAATTACCCAAGATTCCTGTTCTATGTTTCCTTTAGAGTAAAAGGTGTGATGTGTCTGTAATCTTGAAACTTACTTAGCTTTGCTGATTATCAGTTTTTAACATTTTGATTTGAAAATGATACTTGAAATTGAGTAGTTAATTAAATATCAGATTGAAAAGTGTTATAAAGGGAAGCAGACACATTTTTTGCTCATTAATATAATCATTTCCCTAACATTTGTGATTTGAATTATCAAATAGAAATAATTCTGGAAATACTGCTTATTCTAATAAAAGCTTTACATGGGAAAACATATGCCATTCTTTATTTTCAGTTATTTTTAATTTAGCATGCAAATTATTTTTTATATCTCAATTTAGATTTATTTTACAAATAAAGTAATTCGAAATGATAAAACTCATGTGTAAATAAAGATTTTTCCTAATAGTTTTGATGTACAATGATGTAATAGGGTATATTGAAGTAATAAGTCACTGATTTTCAGCTGCTTTTAAATGTGAGGCCTTACTTTCAGGGATTTATTATTTAAAAAGTACAATTACCATTTATTATTTTTTGTTATTATTGAGTGTAACAGGGCAAATTATTCTGTGTACAATTGGTTTTTTCTTCTGGTATTGAAACTCTACAGAATATCATTTATATAGAACATAAACTTTCACAAAGTAGATAATAGAACGTGAATAAAGCTGTGGGAAATGCCTTCCCAAAGCTTTGAAAAACATCACAATTGCCTTTAAAAAGTTAGGGAAACATGAATTATTTCAGTGAGCTATTTAAATATAAATTAATCATAACACTAATATAACATTTTGCTTTAATGTTTTTGATGGTTAATTTTATGTGTCAACTTGACTGGGCTATAAATTGCAATATATTTGGTTAAAAGTTATTCTGGCTGTGTCTATGAGGGTGTTTCTGGTGGAGACTAACATTTGAATTGGTGAACTAAGTAAATCAGATTTGCCCTCCCCAGTGTGGGCAGGCCTCATTCAGTTCATCCAAGGCCCAACAGAACAAAAAGCAGAATAAGAGAGAAGGTCTTTTTATCTGTCTTTGAGCTGGGACATCCATTGGTCTTCTCTTTCCTACAGATTATAATTTACAGCATTGGTTTTCCTGCTTTCAGGACTTCCTACTCAAATTAGCACTACATAATTTATTTGAAAGCTTGAGGTAGGGGAAAGTATAGAGTGCCAGAAATGTATTCACTCATTCTTTCAGCTCAATAGAATGGACACCTATTAGATGTCAGAAAATACACTGTATAATGCGGAGCAAAACATAAAACAAACTAAACAGTCTTTCTTCGTGAAGTTTATGTGTTATTGGAGGAAGAGACTTAAACATGTGAATGAAATCTGTGGTATGTCAGACAGTGCTAAGTAGAATAGGGAAATAGCAGAAGATATGTTTGTTTGTTTGTTTGTTTTTAACTTGTTTGTTTTGTTTGTTTTGAGAATGTGGTATTTTAATAAAAACCGGAAAAAGGAGCATAAATGAGCAATGTAGATATTTGGGGAAGGGTCCCTCAGGCTGATGAAAGAGTAAAAATGTAGGCAGCTCTTGATGGGAGCACATATTCACGGCGCATAAACAACAACTGTTAAGAAATGCATCGTGTATTGTAAAACATTTAATTTTTTTTAGGCTTTTACTATGAATAAGCATAGAGTGAATGATTTTCAGTTGCAATTAGCATGATCTCACCATTACTTTAATAATGTCCTTCTAGCTGTTGGGTTAGGAATAGTTAAGAGGGAACACATGCAAAAACAGGGAGACTGTCTATTGTAATCATCCAATAGAATGATGATGATGGCTGTAGTAGGGTGTCAGTCAGTGGGTATATAAGAACTAGTTGTGTCTGAGGCATATTTTGAAAGTAGAAACAGATTTGCTAACACACTAGACATGATATAAAATGGTACGAGCATAGGATTACTCAAAAATATTCCAAGTTTCTATAATCTGTGTAACTGGGAAAATTGACTTGTTATTTACTGTCATCAAAAAGACCACACAGCAGATTTTGTGAGTAATACAGAATCTTTTGGACATAAGTTGGAAATGTCTAAGAATGTAACAGGAGGCATAAGAAGGTAGCCACATGTATGATTTGAAAGCTTATGGGATAATTCTGGGTGGAAATCTTTATATATATATATATATATATATATATATATATATATATATATATATATATGTATATGTGTATGTATATATATATATATATATATATATATATATATATATATTTGCATATATAAGAAGAGAAAAAACTGGCTAAATACAAGAAGGATTGAGAAATGACTAATGCTTTGCAACAAATAGGGCACTAGATCCTTGCGGTGGAAATGTTGAGAGTAAAAATCTATGTGGAATAGGTTCAAAGACTATGGGATGAAAAACATTTGAGTAGCAGCAATATTATTTTTCAAGAAATTTACTTCTACATTGAAGCATAAAGTTGGGCAATAGCTGGAGGAGAGTGTCATCAAAAGATTTTATGAAACTACAACTTTTTTTAATGGAATGATTCAAGAAATATGGATAAAACTGGCAATGCAGGTGCAGTATTTCCAGTGGGAAGTTCTATCTATGAAGGGGGAGAATCTGCCTTTCCCTGGAACATAGTCAATTCTTCTTAACTGAAAGGAATTTGGGGAACTTTCTTGTTACCTGAGAAGTGACATAAAAATAAAAAAAAATGCACTGGGGAAATATGGTACTTTTTCCAGGCATCACTCAAGGTCTCTTTTAGGTATTATGTTCTCCTGAAATCTATCATGATTTCCAGTCTTCTGTTTATCCAATTGTTTCCTGGAAATGAGGAGTCAGGTATAGATTGGTGATGTAAATAGGGCTTTTTTTGTATTTTTAAGGGTAGGACTTAATAAAAACACTAAACTTGATTTTTGAATGGGTTTCTTTCAATTCTGTTTGTTTCCAGATAGCTTGAGGGGTATAAGAATTGAGAGTGTTTTCACTAGAGAGCATACCCAATCAGTTTTCTATCCCCTTTCGTTTCAGGGTACAGATTCAGACCACAGGAATTAACTGACTCAGGAACTAAAGACACTACCTAACAAATACTTAAGAGTCCTAGAAAACAATCAACATAAGAATTCGATCAAAAAGTATTTTTTACCTCATTTTTATTACCTGTTATCAGCAGTCAAGTACTATATTAACATATTAGTATTTTAAAAGGGTACAAAGCAAGCCTGCCTATCTGCTTTGGGGACTTAACCTGGCACACAGTACAGAAAAATAAAAGTCTATGACACAGTTTGGCCTAAATTAATATTGAAATTTAGATGCAACACATCACATTAATAAAGATGATCAGCTTCCTAATCATTATATAATCCTCATGCATGATTTTTGGGAACTTTCTCAATGTGGTGGTTGGGAGTAGAAAGAATTCCAGGGTTCCAGCTTTCTGGAAAAATACCATCTCAATATCATCTCTTAACATATTTACTGTTTCAGAAGACAACAAAGAAAAGTTCAGTATCATGTGTTGTCAAATTTTACATAAACTTTATTTGTCCCATCTCTTTTGTTAATTAATGATTTGAGGACCTTCGAGGAGCCTCTTTTTGCCCAAGACTCAAGTGCACCTATAGATTCAAGAATCTTTTGTAGAGTAGCATTAACTATTTTATTTCTCCCATCCACGCTATTTTGTTAATTGACAAATTCAGTGATTGTAATCAGGAATAGGTTACTTAGGTACCACTGAAACATATTGCTACTAAAGACAATTTTTAATTCTTGCTTCTTATTTTTGATGATTCTCTTTTCTTTTTCTTTATCTTCAACTCTTAACTTTATTTCTTCCTGCTTACTTGGATGAGATACACCCTATTAGCCTATAAATATTTAATTATAAATTCTATAAATCAATGAATATTTTTGTTAATTATTTCATGCAAATATTTATTGATAACTTTAATATTCATACCAATATAGAATTCACTTTAGAATATAAAATAATCTTAGTATTTAAAATGCCTCAATAGAATATTTGTTATTATAAAGAAAAATGAAAGGAAGAAAGATCGGTTTTCTTTTTATTTTATACTACCATTTGTTCTACTTTCTTGTGGAGAATTCATATAGAAGTGAAAGGACAGTAAATTGGCAAGGTTCAAATAAAAATTTATACCTTGGGATAAAAAAGGAGGCACAAAAAATGACATAGATCTTCTTAACAGAAGGGCCCCTGTTACTAGTGTTGTAGCTGATAATACTATGTGGTCCAAAGATCCTATGAATTACCTACTTTCTTGACACATTGTTGAGAACCTATTGCCAGTCTTCTTCCTTGCAGAAAGCCGTTGATGTTTGGAAAAATAGCAAGTGAATTGTATTTTACCTTCATTTTTAAACTTTCAGGCCTCTCAACAACAAAATGTGTTTCTCATCCTTCAATTATTTTACATAGTGTACTATGAAATGAAAGATATTTTGGTAACATTAATATTCTCCCAATTAAATAATTAGCATATACTTTCTCTTCTTAATTTGTGTTTTATTGTTTAAGCCATCATCATGTTTCCAAACTGAGATCTTGGTTTCAGTTCTGATACATATATCACTACCATTGTTCAAAGAATTGTCAATGCTTTGTGGTTTCACTCATAAACTATTATTTTAACCATGACATCATATTGATTTATTTAATCAAAACCATTGCTATACTTTTAGTTTATTCTATTTTTGTATTATTTTGTGAGAATCATAATTGAACTTTTATTCATATTCTCAATTAAGATTGGTAATTGTCAACCATTAAGCATGATTTTGAGGTTACATTAATTTCCTATTTAAACACCTCAAGAACTCACCATCCACTTTCCAATGTTTTTCATGAAAGTGATATAATGCAGAGATATAATCTAGTAAAATCCAACATATGTACAGTTAGTGAGAAATAAGGGTGGAGATTATCTCCAATATAACTGAGATGACTGGAATAAACATAATCAGAAAGGATACAACTAGATAGTATGGAATAGCTTCATTAGAAATAAAACCACTACACATTTTATTCTTCCTAAAGGATGTTAGTAGCCATCAACCCTGAGAATCTGCCTTCACTTAATCCCAGATAAAGATCAGGGGTTCTTGTATACAACATTCCACATTTATTTTAACTTTATGGTTTCCAAGTACATAGGACCCTGTGTTCATTTCATAGTCTAAACCTGATGTTGACCTCTTTAAACATACCCTTGTGTGACTTTGACCCATTGAAATATTGTTTCATCTAAATTTAACCTAAATGTCTTTTGCTCCAAATCTTATAATTTCTATTTATTTTTCTTTATTGAGTAAGACACTCATGATTTTTTTTTTGACATGTAGTTTTCCTTGTTGCAATTAGTCAAGAAACTTGAATTTGTTTGTGTCAGGTGGTCAGCTGACTAGGAGAAAGCCTAGCTGCTGGGTATGAGGGTAGCCAATTAAAGCAATATTGAGCTGAGATGAAAGCAACAGTGGATGAAGTCTTTAATCAGTTATCTTGATAGTATAAGCAAGAGACTAAATCCAGAGAAGGCACCAACTCCCCACTGTTTCATTTCCCCCCATGAAATAGTGCACTGGTGAAGAACCAGGTAGATTGCAAAGATGTCAGGATTGTCCATTGAAGGAGCCCCAAACAAAAGTTTCTAGCAGTTTTATGGACCCAGAATCTGGGTAATGGGTCAGGGGAGAGTGCTAACAGTGGAAATTGTCACAATGAACGGGGCATCTTCAAGGTTTTCCTGTCCTCCCCTGTGCAGACCCCATGTGTCTGCCTGAAGAAGACCTCTGCCAAAGGTCTTGGGAAAACGGAGAAAAAAAAAAAAAAGACCTACGAATGAAGACCCCTGACTAGGAAAGCAAATACGCAAAGAGCATGATCAGCCAAAGGGGTCTGAGTTCTTGACTCTTTCTCTTTTCAAAGGCTATATAGCAAGTCTGGGCAGGCTAGCTTTCCTGGTAAGGCCCACGGTTGAGTCTGAAATATCACCCATAGGTTTTTAACCAGGAGCCATACTCCTCAGTCAGATAACAAATTTGCCCCTTATAGTCTTAGCTCTTTTGTCTAAGGCATCATAGACGTGTATGGATAGACACACTCATAAGAACACACATTCATAAACACAGACACACACTATAGACATCAAAACAAAAACAGTTCATGATAGGTATGGTATAGTTGATGGAAAATTCTATTTTTGTTTGCTTATTTAAACACTCTCATTTTGCCTAATGAATTGTTATTACTAAGCAATATTGAACAAATAGAAGTTGAAGAAATGAAAAATGAAGATAAATAAAGCAAGGGGGGAAAAGTCTGTTTAAAATAATGATGACATGAACCATTTTATAACTCCACAAAAAACAATACAATTGTTCACTATCTCTGAAATTAAAAGTAATGAACCTGCTTCTTGAGAAGCGCTTGTTTAAAGACATTTAGAAAAATCAAAGCAATAAGTGTACTTAAAAAAAAAATAAGACTTCTATTTGTCAAAGACAATACTAATACAATTTGTCTACATATTCTGGAATAGAAAATGCTTTTCAACAGTCTGCATGCTTTACGATTGTTCACCAAACACATCTAGGAGCATGAAATGCATTTCAGAGTGCATAGTCCATTTAGATTACTTTTTTCAATAATACTCCAGCTTCTATAATTGAAATATGTGTACCTACTCCTTACTTTCTATATACATATCTTCTACAAAAATTGAACAAATAAAGAAATATGAGATTGCAAAAATATTAATAACATGGCTTGACACCTTGTAGGAAAAAGAACCTAGATAGATGTCAGTTTTGTATTGATTTGTCATGTGAGATAAAAGAAATTTCTGCTGAAACCTCTACATATGCACAAAGGCTTGATTGCTGCAGAAACTTAACTCAGCTGAGCCTAAAGGCCTCATCTCTCTGAATACTTGGCTGGGCTTTATGCCCAAACAAATGGCATCATGCTACAATAATGACCAATCACAAAAGGGACTTCTCAGTCACCTTCTGTAATTAATCAAATTTTGTCTTTCTGAACCTAGCCTAATGAAGAATGAAATTCTTCCCTCCTGCATCATAACTACCCTTCAGATTACACATCCAGAATTATTTTATTTATTTATCCTATCATGACGTGGGCTCTCCTGGCTTAAAAAAGTAATAAACTCAGTCTTAATTTAGATGAATTTTTCATCTTTAATTAGTATTAATATTTAACCTAAAAAATGATTTCTGATTAATTTTACATGTTTTCTACACCAAAACACCAACTACATTATAATTTAAAACTCTTTCAGTATACATTTAGTATTTCCACATTTAATATTCAACCATTCTTTCTATCCTATTTTTATTTATATACTCATTTTTTGTCTCCTGATAAGAAAAGTCTCTGCTGCCTCTTTCCATAGAAGCTCAAGCGGCCAGATTATCTTTTTCTTCATCATTTGGTAGATAGGGAACATCTCAGGTAACATAAGGGATTGCCAGTCTCCTCGTTCTCTTTAGGATTTTCAATTTGGGAGAGTTTTGAAGCCATCATTTAGTGAATTTGTGGAGATAAGCTAAATTCATAAATTCAGCACATAATCAGTGAATACATGAACTCCTATATCATGTGGATCCATGGCTCCTATTTTGTAATTGATTTACTTGTATTTGCTACTGCCTATATCTCTGGAATTTTCTTGGTTCGTTCTCTATCCCCATTTTCCAAATAGCCCTTTCAACTGATTTTTAATTAATTCTCTCCATGCTTATAAAACCATATTTGAGATTATATTGTATAATTTGCAATCCATAAATCTGCCTGGTAGATAAATTGTTATTTTACAGTGAGTTTTAGACAAGACAACCATAGGGGAATGTGGGAGTTAATAAATAACTAAATGGCTCAGAGAAGACAGAGGGTTATACGCATGCCAGAAGGATAAAGTAGCTGACCATGGCATATAGTCATGAAGGCAATGTTTAAATTACTGATTGTGATCATTTGCTCAGCAAAGTCTTTGCAGACTCTGTTGAGGATCCTGAGAATCCAGGATTCTGAATAGACGTGAATGTTTTGGACATGGTTTTGCAGGCTAGAGAAAAACCCAAGACCAAACACATACACATACACATACCCCAAATCAATTCCAATATTCTTAGTTTCAAAGAAAAATGAAACTCAGTAATATTCTATGGCAACAGAAAAACAAAGCTCTGTCTTCTTTAGGACTGAGAGGACTGGAAATTACACGCATACTTTTAAATGGTAGGCTGTCATATTAAAACCTCCACTGGTTAACCTAAGCCTGTTTTTAATACACGCCATCCAAATAAATAAAGATGATAGAAATATCTTGGAATAGTTAAGAACAATGCTTCTCAATAACTTTCAATTCATGTCAAAAAATGAAAATTAATGTGTAATGGTATCGTAGTCTAAGTAGAAAAGACCACTCATAGCTCTGAAAAATCAACACAGGGCCTAGGCCCTTTCTAGCTACACAAGGACTAATGGTACCAAACATAAGCACACATGTATCACAGATACAACCTCCATGTTGAGGGACAGGATTATAAATATTAGGAAAGATAGAAAGGCTCAATCATGTTTGCTGGGTTCAAATAACCCTTAACTATGATTTTTGAGACGGCGTAGACATATTCTCATTGCAAACATATGATACATACTTCCAATGGAAGTATCAACTTATGCAGAAATCTCTCACTAGCTCATCTCTGCCAGCTGGAGAAACTAATATGAACTGTAATAATTAAAACTGACCTATGGTGGTGATATAACCATTTTTGGTGGTTATGTGATCATGGGTTCCCTTTGAATTAAGTAAATCAGCAGTCCACTAAATTTGTATCTCTCTTTAAATGTTTAACAATCAAACAATCAATCAATTCAGGATTGATAAGCAAAAATTACATTGGAGCAAATGGGAAAATTGTGATTTTTCTCCCCTAATCATTTCCCATATTTGAGTCAAATCAGAGACCCAAAGATTGCAGACTAAAATATGTTAGATTGCATTGTTCTGTCAATATATCTACTGTTCCTTTCTATTTGGCACCAGGTCTCTGGCCTCTCCCATCTGTCTCTCCCTATGGAAGACTATATAGGTTTGGCCAGTGAAATACTAACAGAAGTGATATTTTACATTTCGAAGTAAAGTTTTTAAAAGGTATTTGTGGTTATGGCTCTTTTCTCCTGGCCCTAAATATGACATGTTCTGTATTGTGTATATGACATATTCTTTGTTGCATATATTGTTGTATACATTACTTTGATTACGGAATTGAATATTAATGAAGGATAACCTAGCAAAGTTTGATAGATTGAGAAAGGTGTCTAGTCATATTTGAAAAAGGAATATTCAATGACAATTCAGATAATACTGATAGATATATTAAGTATAGCCTAATCTAAAAGAATTTTGGGCTATGTCATGTAAATGTATACTGAGGAAAACAAAACTCAGAAATTTCTGGAATTTTTGTAACTAACTCAAAATTATTATTAATTCCTGGAATCCCACAATGTCATTGCAAACCAAAATTAAAATGGAGACAATGAATTTTGATGACTAACCATATTTTTATCTCAGTCATACTCATGGTTAGCCCCATACAACCGAAATCCCACTGTATGATTATTTCCCCAGTTTCTGAGTGTAAAATTAGAATATTTTAGTTCAGAAACTGTCAGGATCTGTTCTCTTTCTCTCTGCTCTAGGCTAGAAGGCAGGGAAGTTAGCAAGATAATCAATTGAGGAAGTGACTGAGTTCCTATACAAGGAATGAGTATGAGTTTTTCAAATTAGAGAGTAGGGGAACATCTCTCAGAGGATGTGGTATGCGTAAGGAAAGTAAAAAAAAAAAAAAAAAAGGTAACTTATAGAAAAACAAACAAGGCCAGTTCTACTGGTACAGTCTTGTGGAATGGGAGGTAGTTCTGTGGGTTATTACAAGTATGGCTTTATGCTAAGAACTATAAGTTTAAACATATTTTATCAATGTGAATAGACGTCTATTTTGTATTTGTCATTTGAATTGGGTATTCAGAATAAGTGAGCAGAAGGTTTCAAAAGAAATAGTTAGATCCATTTCTATTCCTAGATGATTCTAATTTCAATTCCTAGACAACTGCCATAGCATACTTGAGATATGACGAGGATGGAGAAAAATGGAAGAAGAAATATTTAGAAATATTAAAGACAAAAATCAGTGAGACTGGAGATAAACTGATTAAGAAAGGTAAGGGCAAAGGAGGTAAAAACTACAACTTGGATTTCTCGTGGAAAATTTGGTGGATTGTTGACCTAAACACACACACACACACACACACACACACACACACACACACACCACTTACTGTTCCTAGAGATTTTCATTTTATCCTGACTACAACTCTATTTTCTCTACATTTGAGAAATCATCCTTATATTTATTTATCTGAATTTATAGTGTGACATTAAGCCCAGTGGTTGAAATTAGTTGTTTTTCACCTTTATCTTTTTCCACTTTTAAATAGTTTATTGAATATAAGCACATATAGAAAATCCTAAAGGTACAGTTTGATTAATTCTCATAAAAAGAACACACCCATGTAACCAGCACCACAATCAATAAACAAATAGTCATAAACTGAAACCCAGAACCCCCGGGGCCACCTTTCACTCACAGCCCACTGCCTCAAGAGTAAGTGCTATTCTGATGTCTAACAGCCTGGCATAGTCTTGCTGTTTTTTTTTCAAATTTATAGATGTTGTAAGAAAGGCCCTGTGCTGAGTTTTAATTTTGTTTCTCATGTTGTTTGTTTCACATTGTTTGCAGCTTTTACATTTAATATAAGTAAGTCAAGTAATTCCATCCTACAACATTGGGATCAGGCTGCTGTGGGCATATAGTCGATTACTTCTTTCAAAATAGCAACTGAAAACAAGCAGAATGAGTGTTAAATATACAGTAAATGAAAGGCATCTCCTAAATGCAAAATTGTATGTGTAAGGAAGAGAAATTTCAATCTATGTTATATGTGTTTTCATAACGTTTGAATACTCAATCACTGCTTTTTGCAATAAAATTCTAATTTGTTTCCAGTAAGGCTGTCAATACACAACGGCAATCCATGGTGACATTCACTTAATTTTTAATCACTACTACAGAGAATGTATTATATTATCACAGAAGAATTTTAATATTTATTGATTTGTCAGTAGGTGTTTTAAGTCTTTTAATGAGTGATTAAGTCTTTTAAGGAGTGATTTTTCTCAAGTTCAGATAACCTAGTGTTAAGGTTAGGAGTTCAGTATGAAAAGATGGCTTCAGAAGCCCCCAAACTTTTAATGCAAGAATTGGACAAGAAGTCTTAAACAAAATACTTCATACAGAACCAATGAAGATGTTAACCCTATGGGTTCAGGAACTAGATCTCAGGGTGATTTTTATACACTTTTCTTGAAAGTTAGAGGGAAGAGTATTTCTCAACTATTTTAGCGAATTCGTATTCCTGAATACTTTTCATTGAACCTTAACGCCATCTCTAGTTAATTATGGTAATTACTTTGTTAATCAATTTCATTATGCTAATTAAGGAGACATGGTTTAACCAACATAACACTTTTCTATCCATATGCTAATTAGAAAAGTGCTGATTGTTGAATGAAATATGGCTAATAGAAGGATATTTAATAGCCTAATCTACTATATGTCTTTCTCTTATAAAGCGAGCTGACTGCCCTCAAATTGCGTATACTTAATAGAGTTTGTTATGATCACACTTAGGATTAAGTTCAATACAGCTGGCGTATAGATAATAAACCTTTCACATTGACTATGTCAAACCATATGAAATATGTTGTTTTTAAGGAAACAGGACTGGTATCAAAGAGAGTATAGTCAAGATTCCGTCATTAAAATGCACAGTATTATTTTACTGTAATGATCCATTTAAAGAAAAATTCACTAGGATTTTAATAAGCCTAGAGCTCCAATAAAATGCAAGAAACATTATATTTAAACTATTAAAAAAATAAAATTATTCCTTAGCTGTCATACCCAGCAATAGAATTTCATAGAACCAATATACATTAGAGTACTGAGATTTAATTATAGCTGTTTTAAGCTGCAAAAAGCTCATCACTTGACAAGAGAATATTGATGAATAGAATATGTTATTATTAAATTTTATATTATGAATACATATTGATTTTGAAATGTACCTTTTGGCAATTTTATCAGAGCCCACTCAAATTTTAAAAAAATATTTTGAGAAAATATTACTTTGGAGGTATAATGGCATTATCTACAACGTTCATTTATCCTTGGTTTTGGTAGAAATACCACTCAGTAATTTTAAGAAGTGGACATGATGTATCTCCATCACTTTTTTCAGCTGAAGCTCATTGATCTTGAACCTCCCTATCATGAATCATTGTTGTAGCAATACATTTAAATGTTACCTGCCCACCCTGTCTGAGGCCAGTGATGGGTACAGGTCACACCTTAGGCTATGATGTGACATATAATTCATAAAAAAGAAAAAAAACGAAAGTTTTTTCCAAAGAAATAAGACCATATCTTAAAAGTAAAAACATATGTTCAATATCGAAGATGTCTGGCTTGAGTACTTTTATGATATGGGTACATTTCATAGTCCGTTTGTGTCTGTAGAAACCCTTACGCTGCCCCTTTACTGCTTCCCAATCAAATCTTTTTTTCCAGGGAGCCTTATTCCCTCCTCTCATACTTATGTTGTAAACTTGACCATTACATAAGATATAAGTTCTACAACATCCTTCCCTTGCCCATTTTTTCAGCTTTGTCTTATTAAATCTGCCCTTCAGTGCTCTGCTCCAGGCTCAGAGGGCGACCTGCTATCCCACAAGAACTCTAATCTCTTTCCCATGTTAGGGCTTTGCACATGCTCTTATGGCTGCTTGAAGGTACTGTTCTCTCTTCACGTGACCGAAACATTCTTATTCTCCAATACTCAGCTTAAATGTCACTTTCCTATGGAAGCAAGCAGTAACTAAAGTATCTCAGTGGATTCTCTGACTGCCAAAATCTGAAGGTTCCTTCACACTGTTTTTATCTATTATTACAGCTTGTTACCATCTTGTGTGTATTACTTGTTTCTACCACAAATTGTGCTTGTATATCTACACACACAGACAGATCTAATGTACAGAAACAAAAGTCTGTTTACTTGTTTAGTATCCCCTACTTTGCTGCAATTTACATACCATGTATCATTCAGTATTTTATTGTATGAGGCCTGACACATAGAATGAAAATAAGATTTTGTGATCATTTATTGTGGTTTTCCTGAATCTCTATTCATTCTAGGAAACTTTAAAGTACTCCTTTGCATATGTTACAGTTAGGCTTGAAAGTTAAAGATTTCCAAAGACTAAACAGTTATTAGAGATTAGAAAATACACACTCTGGAAAAAACACCTAAATAGAAACATTCTGTAAATCTTCATTAATCCCACTCATATTATCTTTACAGCTTTATCTCCACCACTTTCTCCTTTGTACTTCCCATTGTTCCAACCCTATTTACTTGCTATTTGCTGAAAACAGATGGCACTTCCCCGAGTTTGCTCAAATATCACATTCCCTTTGCCTGCAATGATGTCACCATTTCATTCTACACGATATTTATTATTTGCCTTAAATGCCACTACTGTCATTATTCTTCCATCTCAGAAGGAAGTATTTTTCCTTCTCATAGATTCATATCATTTACGTCTCTTTTAGTATTAATCTCAGTTGGAAGATAAAGCAATGAAACATGAAAAAAAAAAAAAAAAAGCCTAGAAATTATCCTTAAAGACTATTCTCTCAGCACACATGTTCAATTAAATTTTCCAAATTCCGCCTATAAATGTATTCATATTCCATCAGTTTCTTTATATTCCATTACCAGTTCCCATTTTCATGTTATGTTGTAATTCAACAGGCTACCACAATAATATACACAGGTTTTCCTTCATCTCGGCCTTCTCAAAATAGTTCAAAAAAGATACTAGGCTAAACATCTAAAACACCAATGTGACAGTGTGACCTCTTGAAACAAAACACTTCAGGGCTTTCTATTTCCTTCAAGGTTGAATTGGATCTCTTTGATCTGGCAGATAGAACCTCTGGGTCTGCTTCCGGCAGAATTTTCCCCTTTCTTCTTCCATCATTTTATTTCTCTACTTCCATAATCCAATAATTCTGAACTGCTTGAAATTCTCTACAACAGCATTTCCCATGCTGTTTCTTCAGCTTCGGAACCCTTCTCCCACTCTCTTCCCTTTGTTAACTCTCTTACTTTATAACATTTCAGAGAATATGTCCTAATTCCACCTTATTCACCACAAACTCTCCTAGTAGGTAGTTCTTCACACATTTCAATACAACCTAGTTAATATGACATATATAGACTGTGCGTGCATTCCCAATCCCACATTTGTTACTCTGCAATTATATGAACTATAGCAAGACAAATCCCTGTGTCTCAGTTTCTTCCTCTGAGATGAAAGGATGAAAATTTAACTTAAATGAACAGACAATCATAAAAATATAACAGACCATGACTGACTCAAGGAAAACATCCTCTAAATGCTCCATGCTTACTTTGCTGTGATTATTAATTGTGTTGTGAATATCTGTCTCTGTGTTTGTCTCTCTCTCCCCAGATTTTCAGTTCCTACAAGGCAGCATTCATGGCTTATACTGGAGTCAGTAGAGCATAGAACAATGGCAAGCACATACTATACCCATTCAAAAGTTTGCTTCGTTAATGAGTGAAATAATTAACAAATTGATTATTTTGAAAATATGAAAACTTTCCTACAAGTATAGCAGGTTTTGTTTATATGTGATCTTTAGTGTTTTGCACGCATATATTAAATTAATGAATATATGTTTAAAAGCATGTAATATTATCTAAAGTCTAGATTTCATCTGCGCATTTTATAGCAATCTCTGGAGACAGTGCCTCAATTCAAAAATAAATAAATAAATACTGGAATATGACAGGCAGTGAAACCTGAAAATGATACTATCTTTGTCACTGACTATGACTTATTTCTATTCTAGTCCAGATTTTAGCTACTTTTCTCTGATGTGAACTCTGTGATCCAAACAAAATTTACTTTTCAAACTTTGAAATATTTAAGGATAACATTTGAAGTGATGAGGAAAAGAAGTACTGAACACTCAGTCTCAGAGATCACATAGCATTTGCTATTTACTCATGAAAATGGATGATTTCCTATTTGCATATGATTTTGCTGAGATCTGCAAATGGAATGTAGTGGTGACTGTTTGACAAATTGACCAATCTAGAGCATTTTTAAAAACTCATGTAGTCTAATAATCTTACACTCCTTATGGCTTGGGAGTTTTCAATATGAATTTATGCGTGAGAATTGAGAGAATAGTTTATAAAGGGGAAAAGATGGAGGTGGGGGAGAACTAACCATAAAAAAATGCAATCTTTTTAAATTAAAGTTTATTTGGGTGACAATTGTTAGTAAAGTTACATAGGTTTCAGGTGTACAATTCTGTGATACATCGTCTATATATCACATTGTGTGTTCACCACCCAGAGTCATTTCTTCCATCACCATATATTTGATTCAAAACAATGTAATTTTATGAATCATATAGAAGTCATTAGAACAAAATGTATCCAGAAAAAAAAAAAGTCATGAAGATTGATCATTATGTTTACTTAAGGAACTCTTCATTTGAAATAATAATATTTCTTGATATCATATAGCCAACAATTTTAACTAAAGTGCAATTGATTTATCTGCTTATTGCTTCTAAGTTCTATATGGGAGATACTTATTTAAAGATCTATTTACTGACAATACATATTGTATTGCCCAATGAGTCTGTAATTCCTGCAATTCTAGAATTTTCTTCTATACCTAAATAATGTAAAATGTTTTTAACATTAATTTAAATGAGTATACACACACACACACACACACACACACACACACACTATATATATATATTTCTGGAGGAAAAAAGTCTGGAAAAACTCTAATGGAAGAAACTATAATCATGTAATGTGTCATTTTTGCAATCTCTTAAAAAGTATTTAAATTATATAAATATGCTACAGTAATACCACTGTGACATAAGAGAAATTCTGAATTAGCTTTCTTAAACTGTGTTGTCTAAAAGCAAAGGATGAAATGCATATATATATATATATATATATATATATATACACACACACACATATATGTGTGTATATATGTACATATATATGCATATATATTAATATTATATTTATATATTTTGGAGATATGAGTCAAATATGAGTCAAAGATGGAAAGGACTAAATGAATAAAATTGACGACTTTGATTAAAATTGGCTTTCAAATAGTTCTGCAGCTTCTTTGTGGACTAGTTACTGACACTCTGCTAGTGCCAAAGATTGTCACATAAGTATATGACTGCTGATAAACCTACATAAGGTGTATTTTAAGTATAACTTTTAATTACTTACACAGTGCAACATAAACTTTTTAAATCTCTGAGATATGCACTAAGATTTATTTTCACCCAAGGACAGTTGCTTCAGTTCAAAAACCAAGGTGCCTCAAAATATGCATTCTTATCGGGGATGTACATTTATATGGCAAACTTCTTAACATGAGTAAGATAATTTCCTATCTAGTGAGCCTGTGTGTCTTTTCAGAGTAGTCCCATGAGAAGACAGCAGTTTATCATAATGTTAAAACCACAAGTATTATTAAAATATTATTCTGTATTTTAAAAGTATACAGTTACCTAAAGTAGTTCCTAAAGTAGTTTTTATGCTTCTTATAAAATATTACATATATAATCTCAAAAGAAGATATACAAGTCTAAAATGTGATTCTTTGTTAGACTGTTAATTAAAATTCAAGTTATGGGATAACAATCATTTATTTTTCATGTACATTGGTCAAGGAGGTTGGTCCAAGATATTACTCATATCCCATTAAAGGCTAATCAAGAGATGATCCAGACAATTTTCTGACTATTAGGCTCATATCACAGTTATTAATTGTTTATATTATTATTGTGCATATATAAACAGAGATTTTGCAATAGTAATTTGTTCTATAAATTTGAAAATAAGTGCAGTTAATATTTTAATAACATTTAATAAGGAAGACTTTTAGAAATCATAAGCAGTAATTATGTTAAAAAGCCACTAAATTTCAAAGTAGCCGAAACAAACACAAATATTTGTATTGCATTATTTTATCTGCGTTTAAATCACATATTTCTTGTTTATTGTTAAAATATGCTAAATATTTTACATATATAAATAAATAATGTAAATGTATTTATGTATAAATATATAAATTGAAAAAAAATGTTTATATATATATGAATTTGGCCAAATAATAAAGCAATTTCCCCAATATTTTTAACACAGGAAATCCTTAAATACATTTCCTGAAATTGAATCATATTTGTTAGATTGATTCCTCATTTGTATCAGAATAATTCAATAGTTATCACCTATTTCAAAATAGAACCTAATTCGTCTCCCTGCTTTTATCTTTGCTCTTTCATCTTATTCTCTATAAGCAGGCAAAAAGTTCCTTCTTAAATGTAAGTCCATTCCAACCCACAGTTCAAGCCCTGTAAATGGATTTCCAAACTATTTAGGAATAAAACTTGAATTCTTCTCCAAATATCCAACATGACCTGGCCACTTGTTCTTTCTCTGACCTTATCATCCATTAACTCTGGCCCCTGGTTCACTCTGTTCCAGACATACTGACCATCCTCCTGCTCCTTGGTCATGCCAAGTGTGTACAGTTTTTTAATTCTGGCTTGATATTTTTTTTTCATATATTTGCCAGAATCATTCTTTCACAACTAACAAAGTTCAGACCAAATATAACTTCAACAAAAGACTTACTGACCACCATAAATCAAATTTTAATCCCTACTTTCCTCTGTATCATCTTAAACTACTTTCTTTTGTCGCCAGAGAAATTATCTCCTAATGATGTATCATATGTATATATGTATGTGTATATATGTATATATGTATGTATGTGTGTGTGTATATATATGTGTGTGTGTGTATATATATATATATATATTCTGTTTACTTTCTATCTCTTTATCTCCACTAAAATGTGTCATGAAAACAGTGATTTTATTTGTTTGTTTTATGTCGTGTATGGTTTTACTTTGATTTTTGCTGCACTGTCTCCAATAGTTATAACAATTCTTGGCAAAGACTAGGGGTTCAATAAAAACAAATTGAATGAACTAGTTTATTATCATTTGATTAAGCAAGATGATAGATTCTTGAGAAGTCAGCATTTTTCTTCTAGTTTTTTCTCTGTTTGAAATGTTTCAAGAAGATAATACATTTTAAAAATGTATATGGACTGAATTAATGTAAAGTAGTTACGAAAGTTAGAAAACATACATTGATGAAATAATTCAGAGAAACAATTTAGAAAATTGCCACACTACAATGTCCAGCAAAGATGACTTACTAATAAATATTTTCAAGTGCACTGAGGCATAAATAGAAGTAATACATATTTATTGCATGAATAAATGGGTATGTGGATAGACGAAAGAGAGAAAAAGAAGAAAAGGAGGAAAAACTTCATGTTTGAATAGGTATCTCCCATTCACCCCATGAGTGAGAGAGGGATTCCTGCCTTAGTTTACAGGAAAGGCAGAACACACAGCAACCCACATTAGACAGATTGGATTTATGGCTGTTTATTAGTCCCATATGCTTACAGCCAGGAGGAGGAGGAACTGTTCCACACAGGGCCACATGGGGGCTCCACTCTAGAACAGAGAGCAGAAGCAGGACCTGCAGGTGGCAGGCTTTGTAGTAAGGGGGAGGAGGGAAGGGGAATTTATGATTGACTTATTTGAATAAAGGTCAGAGTTGGTAGGGAACTGAAATCCAATACTAAGCCATAAGTAGACAATGTGCCTGGTCCCTGTGATTGGTGTGATAGGAGAGTTGTGAGGCTAGGGGATCTTGTCCACAAGAGAATAGTGACAGGGCATGTGGTCCTTCTAGACTTTACCAGATTTGGAAAACAGTGGATAATAATAATCTTATTTTCAGACCCTGCACCATAACCTGCTTATGCATAAAGAGAGGTGGGTTTAAAGGCTGATTCAGTGATGCTTCCATAAATTAAATTTATCCCAATATTAGGACAGTAGGATAATATAGTACTAGGAAGAAATGTTCAACTTTGGTTATCTTTCTTCATGGAAGGAGCTAAAAACTATGATTGGAATAGATATAGGAGTGGGCTGGGGAGGCAGATGAATAATATATGACACTCTACTTAGTATTATAATATTACATCTTTTAAAATACGTATTTTTAAATTTAGATTTGTGACTCATGCAAACATAAAATAAAAAAGTGAGGGAACTATAGATGAATTAAAATCAGTTCAATGAGCATCTGAGGAGCTTGGTCTTTACGGGTAATTTAATAAAAAATGTTAACCTAAGATTATGGATACAAAATTGATCTTAAAGTTACAAAATTAGTTAATATCTCAAAGAGCAGTAAATTTAATTTTTAAAATTATCTTTTCTTCAAAATAAAGGGGAAAAGTGGTCCAATCAATAGAAAGCCAATTAAAAATGTAAGCCCTATGCTTCACTGAAAGAACACTCAGTAATTTTTTCTGCCAATTTCCAAGGTTAGTTTATTTTTTCTGATACTTTGAATCTTCACCAAAAACATGTCAGATGAATACATTTTAATATATTCTCTACATTTTACATTTGAAAAAATAAAGCTAAAAAAGGTCTAAGTAATTTGAGAAAAATCATAGAGTAAATGGGTAGAAAATACTGGATATTAATGAAGGTCAATCCTTTCTATTTGTAAATCTATGTTATTTCAATTATAATGACTGTCTGGTTAAACCTTCCCTAGAGGTTGGACTAATCACTGAACAGAGATATATTAGAAGGAAAGCAAACCTTAGATTGGTAGTTGGTTTTGTTGCCAATATGTGTAAGGAGTGAAGTTTTATATATACATTTTCAGACAAAATATTTGATACCTACTCTGTTTCCCTCACTCTCATCTGATGACATTGTAATCATAATAAAATCTGCAAGCCTCTAACTACTGATTACTCTTATATCTATGCATATAGTCTTATTTCACTCTGGATACTATGGAAAAACTGTTCTCTACTTCAAACGAAGCCCAAACCTTTCACCTATAATGTAGATCCCATCTTTTGTTACTCACTCAAAGATATTGATGCACACTTTCTATCTATTATGTCTTGCATATTCAGTTTTTCCTCTATTGCTTATATCCTCTTTGCATATAAGCACGATGTTATATATTTCTTTATATATTTATATGTATATATGTATATGAAATATATATGCAGTTAGATTAAATATATATATATATATATATATATATATATATATATATATATATGTATTCTAACTTGAACTTCAACTACAAATCTGATTTTTCTCTTCCCTTGAGAGAAAATATTCTATGAAAGAGTATCTTTGTAGGAGTTTGCTCAAAATTCTTTATGATATTTTTTCTTAAATCCCATCTAGCAAGGTTTGCAACCCTTCTCTACTGAAATTGTTCTTGCCAAAATCCCAAAAAACATTTAAATTGTGAAATCTGCAGTCTTTGCTCAGTTTTCATCTGACCCGATAAGCTACAACCTACTAGCTTTCAGGACAAAGCATGCTTCTAGTTTACCTTCAGTCTCACTTACCTCTTTTCTTAGTTTCTTTTACTAATTCTCCTATCTCCCAGACTTTTTAATTTAGGAGGGCTGGAGAGCTCAATCTTATAATAACATTGGTAAAATGATTCTAATTTATATTTCCAGCCTGAACCTTTCCCCTGAACTCCGGTCTCATATCTAACTGCCTACTCAAGGTCCCAATCCCATGTCAAACTGGCATCTGAAACCTGGCAAACTTACAATGGAACTCTTCCCCTCACTGTCCCCCTTGACTTCATCTCCAACTTAATTGATAGCAATCCAACTCCTTCAGTGGTTCATCCAAAATAACTTGTTATCCTTGGCTTTTCTGTTTGTTTCTCACAATCTATACATAAACTACCCACAGTCTTCTTGGTACTACTGTGTTTCCTTGAAAATAAGACCTAATGAGAAAATAAGCCCTAGCATGATTTTTCAGGATGATATCCCTGAACGTAAGCCCTAATGCATCTTTTAGAGCAAAAATTAATATAACACCCAGTCTTATTTTCAGGGAAACACGGTATCTTCAAAATATATCCAGACTCCATATCATCAGCTTCAATACTAGAATCTTGTGCAAGCTGTCATCATACTCCCACTAGATTATTCAATAACATCTCCTTGCTTCAGTTTCCCTTTCCCTTTATTGTATTCTCTATAGCAGCCAGTGAAGCTTTTCCATATATAAACTAAAATTTCTGTGTTCAATATCCTTAATTGAATGTCCACGTCATTGAGAGTAAAAACCAAAATCATTACAATGACTCACGAGACTGTACATGGACTGACCTTTCATTACTGCTCAGGCATCTTCCTACTTCTCTGGCTCTTACTTGTTCTATTCTTTTATCATATCAGTCTCTCTCTCTCTCACTCTCTTTTCTTTTTTTTTTTTAACTAGAAAACAGCAAGAAGTAAACCCAACTCTGTTTTAGCAACTGTCTTTAATGAAATTCTATGACCCCAGTTATCTACATGGTTTACACCCTCACTTAAAACTTGTGTATTTATTTAAATATTACTTATTTTGGAGTGTTGTCTCTTAACAACAATATTAAAAAAAATGTTTTTTACTTCCTATACCCTCTTCCCTGCATTATTATTTTTTCTATTAGTCACTGTTAACATCCTATACATTTTAATCAATATATTTCAGTATCTGTACCCCTTCTTTGAATATCAGATGTTTGAGTGTGGACATTGTATCCTTCATTTTGACTCTCCATTTCAATCTCATAGAAGACCAGAAGAGTGCCTAGGTGCTCAGTATATCACAGGCATTCAATATGTATTTGTTCACTCAGTTAATGAATAAGGAATAGATGGAGACCAGCTGAATCAATAGGTAATAGATGCTTGTTAAACAATGTTCTCTTTTTTCTTGCCTCTTCATTCCAAACCAAATCTATCTTTCTATGATTCATTAATTCTGGACGTTATTCTAACTTTCCAAGATCAGGATGACAGTGGATCTAAGAAAATATACTAAATATATTTCCTCTACTGAAAATCACTTTACTTTTATTTTTCTCCATGACGTTTAAATGCATAAAATGTCTTAAGTAACATCAATCTAAAGGAATTATTCTCTAATAATGTAATTAAAAATACTATAACATGTTCCCTAGGAGATTGACACTAGTGAAAACGCGGATGAACCTACTATGGATTCTAAAGTCTTTTCTTTTTTTGTTTTTCAAGGAAAATGCTTAGGAAGACAGATTCAATAGACTTTTAGGTGATCTGAAATATCTATTGTTATAAAGAATACATCTGAATCCAGAACTACTTGGGCAATTTTACAGCCTTATTCGTTAAATCCACACTAAATATGAAAGCACCATTATTCTACAGAATGCCAGTACCTATTAATCTAATGGATAGGAGTATGAGACTTTCCCAAGATTGTGGGTAAAGAACAAAGGGAAGTGGAGAGTAAGAAGTTTGGTAACTCAGGGAAGAGTAGGACAGCACGAATTTCCCCAGGGAAGGGCTAAGAACAACAGGTGGGATGATGAAATGAAAGGTAATAAGATACAACACACAAAAGCCGTCTTTCTCACTTTTTCCTGGAACTGATTTTATCTCTTGCTCACTTCTGTTATGCTCATTCACACATTAATGATGATAACCATGGAACATAAATTTTTATTGGGGAACAGTGTGTTTCTCCAGGGCCCATCATCTCCAAGTCATTGTCCTTCGATCTAGTTGTGGAGGGTGCAGCTCAGTTCCAAGTCCAGTGGCCATTTTCAATCTTTAATTGCAGAGAGTGCAGCCCACCATCCCATGTGGGAATTGAACTGACAACCTTGTTGTTAAGAGCTGGTGCTCTAACCAACTGAGCCATCTGGCTCGCCCCAAAAATGTTGTTTTTTTAAAATTTGATGATGTTACATTTTAACCTGAACTATAATGTCATAAATATAAGGAGTTTTGATATACACTGGAAGACTACCCAAATTAAAGTATCTTTTAATATTTCCTTAGAAGAAAGAGCTGAAAGTTGTGTTTTTCTGTTTTCTTTGTTTTTGCTTTAGCCCAGCTCCTCTTCAACACAAACTCCTGTGGTTGAATAAACTCAAAAAAGCATAATTGGCTGTTGTGTTTGTTATGGTTAGTATCACTGCTTTAATTAGCAAATAATAATATTGCATATGTTAAACAGTTTCCAGAAAAGACTACCAACAATAATGTCACTAACAGTTTTCTTTTCCCAATGCTCCAATTCAATATAAATTCATGGACATAAGATTTGTAATGATTTAGAAACTTTCAATCAAAGTATGATCTATTGTATTAGTTTCCTCTTTCTGTTGCAACAAATTATGATACATTACTTGCTTAGAACAACAAAAATGTATTATCTTACAGTCCTGGAAGTCAAAGTTCAGACAGGGCTTCATAGGCCTAAACCTGAGTTCCTGGCAGGGATGCATTCCTTTCAGAGACTCTAGAGGAGTCCATTTCTTTGGCATTCCCAGCTTCCAGAGGCCACCCACATTCATTGGCTCACTAACCTTTCCCTCTTCAAAGTCAGAAATTGCCAGTCTGGTCTTTCTCATGATGCCATCTCTTTCTTATTCTGACTCTTCTATGTCCTGCTCTATTTAAGGACCTCTGTGATTATGTTGTGTTCCACATGGATAAATCAGGACAATTTCCTTAATTTAAGACCAGATGCTTAGCAACTTTAATTCTACTTGTAACTTTAATTTCACCCTTCCCATGAAACATATCAAATTAATAGATTCCAGAAATTAGGATGGGGTCATCTTGGGGCAGGGAAGATGTCTACTGCATCTATAAATAAATAACAAAAGCGTGAACTATGAGTTAGCTAGAAATGCAAATAACTGTACCCCACTCAAGTCCTACTCATTCAGAATCTTTGAGAGTATGGGCCAGGAGACCTGTCTGTCTGTTTTACCAAGATCTCTAAGTCATTTTTGTCACATGAAAGTGTGGGAAATTAGAGTTTATCAGACAAACATCGAGAACTGACTTTCTTTGTCCAATAAGAGTTAACATTGTAAACTAAAAATACGTAAACACATTAACTTAGGTATTTTAGATCTTTTTTCAGCTCTCCTTTCTTTACCTTTGCATTACTGACCAGAGTCTGCTACTAAATATTTGAATAAGTTGTTTCTATAGCCTTTTCTCTGCTCACCTTCTAATCTGTGGTCTGCAAACATTTATTGTTTTTTGTGTTTTTTTTCCCTCCGTCTCTTCTTAACGATTTCAGGGACATCACTGGTGCTGTTATTACTCTCAAACCAAGATTACACCATGCCAGTGCTTCTTGAAAATAAACAACATCAAGGTTTTCTAATCCAGAGTCTGGATACTATTATTACCTGTCTGGATACTGGTTTTGTCATTTCAATCTACTGCCAGAGAGATGCTGTGCATTTTTATGAATTGTATCTGGGCATATCAACTTTTTTTTCCTGATGGAAATATCCAAGAAGCCAGATGAAATCATAATTCATATTCTGTAAAGGTTTGTTTTTTAAAATCTGTTATAGGAAAGCTACCATTTATTATGTAAACAGTGATTTATAAGATCATTTCATCAACGTTTACAGTTTTAAATAGAACTGAAATATAAAATCACCTACCTTTGCGCTTTCTCTCATGTTATCAGATATTTACGATCTAATTAATTCCATATTAGATAACATTGCTTTTCTTTGTCACTCAAGTAGAAACATTAATTTGACTCCTTTCCCAGAGATATAGTGATTTGAATTATTTCTCAAAATAAATTGTTGTTTGTGTGTAGGTCAGAGGTTTAGAGTCTGTAGGAATCTAAGAGGCCGAGACCAGCCAGTGTTCGTTCGTATGGAGACCTGCCTGTCTGTGAATTACCTACTAACGGTAAGAACAAGTGATAGTTCACACTGCTGCTCTTGCTGACTGAAAGAGAGATTCCAAAATGTTCACAGAAGTCCAGGGCATTATATCTGCCATGGTCCTCTGAGTGCAGGAGAGTCTGTCACAGTGTTGACTGGATTCCCTGCATACATTATGAGAAAAAAAAAATATTACTCAACCTATCGACTGTGTTATTTCCTCAAGCAATTTGGGGCCCAATGTGATATTGAATAAAAACACTAATAATATATTTCAGGGAATATTCTTACCTTTTCTTCTTGGCAAAGAAAAATGAGCATGATATTTAACTAGAGGATATTTAATCCAGGAAAATAGATCATGGAAAACCTTACTTAAGAGCAACAGATAAAGGGCTCAGTCATTTTATTTCATCTAATCTTCACTGGCAAAAAAAGTTCTGCTGCTGTCTTGAATTTTCCTGAGTCTACATCAAGTTTCTTAAATGCCCATAGCTTCTCTTGTCCCGTTAGTGATATAGAACTAATGTTGACCTGACCTCAAGTAGTATTTTGAAAAATAAATAAAACAATAATGTAGATAAAACCTTTAGTAAATTGCTTGGCTTACAGTAACTTCTCAATAAATAGTAATCACAATGATCTATCATATCACTATTGTTTTTATTTTATTTTTATGCTTTTAAAACTAATTTATTTTTTAAAATAAAATTGTATATATTTAAGGTATACAACATAATGATTTATTATACACGTACATATTGAAATGATTATTAACTCAAGCTAATCAACATATTCTCTCACAGAGTTACACACAGATGACCAACAGTTACATGGAAAGGTGTTCAACATCACTGGTGATCAGGAAAATGAAAATCAAGATCACAATGAGCCAACACCCCGTACCTGTTAGGATGGCTATTATAAAGATAAATAAATAAAAGATAACAAGGGTTGGTGAGAGTGTGGAGAAAATTGAGCCCTTGTACATTGTTGATGAGAATGTAAATTGGTACAGCCACCATAGAAAACAATATGGAAGTCACTCAAAGAACTAAAAATAGAATTACCACATGATCCAGCAATCCCTCTGTGTATATAAACAAAGAAAATAAAATCAGTACCTCAAAAAGATATCTGTTTTATTGTTAACACAAGACCCTACATCTATCTAATTCTGTATTTCTATCTTTGTATTCTTCTTTCTATGGAAATTTTAGATAATTTGATAAAGGAATAAAATAGGGGAATTGATATCTCTATATTCTTTTTTGTTTTTTAAATTAAAAACAGGAAAGTAAAACTCGTAGACACAGACAATTTAGTGGTTACCAGAGGGTGAGGAGGCAGGGGGGTGGTAGATGAGGGTAAATAAATCAAATATATGGTGATGGAAGGAGCACTGACTCTGGGTGGTGAACACACAATGTGATATACAAATGATGCATTACAGAATTGTACACCTGAAACCTATGCATCTTTACTAACAATAGTCACCCCAATAAATTAAACCAAAACAAAACATAACAAGGAAGCAACAAACAAACAAAAACAAACCAAATAAGCTTTTACTTTCTGTAACACAATTTGGAGACTCTTCATTAAGTATTTTTTATATCATTATTTTTTCCTTTTTATTCCACGTAGATACCAACCTCCACCTTTAGAGGTACCTCTGCTCAATACCTTTTTATCGCTTTACTCCTGTTAGTTAGGTGACACCATGTTTCCTCTCACAGTCCTATTTTTTTCATCCAGAATTCAAGATCCTGAAATTTATTTTAAATGCTACAAAACACAGCATGCAATAGTTTAAACATGAAGAGAAATTTCATGGTTCAAATATGTGCTTAATTTCAAGAAATTCAATGAAATATATGTTTAAAGTGTGCTTCTTTCTCAATGGTAAGTGTACATTCCTTTAAAAAAATAAGTACACTAAGAAATCTCATGGGAGAGAGTCATGTCATTTGAATAAATCTATTTTGGTATGCTTAACAGATAACCACACTCCAATTTTGTACTTCCCTATCTTGTTTGGGGTTTTCTGTGACAGTAATGGGAACTCAATGGAAAAGTAACATTTGTTCCTGAATTATCATGGTAGAAAAAAATAAAATTCACTTTGCGAAATAACAGTTAATAGCTTATGACAATTGTTTAGAAATAAAACTTAAACTAAAAAAAGAAAGCATGTCTTGATGAAAACTGATGCTAAGGTAATATATGAATAAACTATGTTTTTTCCACAAAGAATATCAATATAAGTGCTAACTAGTCAATTTTTTTAAAAGGTTTTTTGTTTGTTTGTTTATTTGCTTTTGTTTGTGTTTTTTTCTTTTGCTTTCACATTAATAAAATTTAAAATAAAAGTTCACATTTCGAAAGAAAATGAGAAAATTGATTTGTCTAGTCTACACATTTATTCGAAATAAATGGTTATCAATTGGGCTCTGTGTGCATGTGAGAGATTCCCTATTATAATGCATGTTCTATGATGGTAGAGATGACTCAATGCTTGTGCACCATTGTTTCACAACCAGAAAGAGTAACTATAATATACTCATATTTTAATTAAATTATAGGTGATATTTTTTCTCCCACTTCTCTTGTAGAACTGTAATACATTATCAGGATTCTAAAATTTCAAAAGTACTCCCTGATCTAGGCAACCCTGACCTTGATAACTGCAAGAAGTTTTTGCTTCTTCCTTCCTTCCTCCACCCCAAAGCTTATATATTCTAATTTTCATTTGATTTACCCTGTATCTCTATGTTTGACTATGACAGTCAATCTACTATAGCTGTAACACTATTATGTAGGATTCACTTGAATAATTACCACTTTATTTCTGACAATTGTATCTGGTTTCCTTTCCCATAGATTCTTCCTTAGAATACAAGCCTTATTACCTAAGTTCACTTGGCTAAAATGTTTTTATCATCATATGTGAAACACCAATTTATTTTCCTATAGGTAAATTTTGTGATTGCATATTTTAACATACCTAGAAAGTAAACCATTAATTAAAAAAAAAAAAAAAAGATGTCCTGCTTTTTCCTATGTCAGAACAATCTACTGTATTGCTCATGGCTAGATATTTCAGGAGGCAATTCAAAGCAATACACTTTTATAATAGATTTTTATGAAAACAGATTAATGTCTGCACATATTTGATCTTCCATAAACATTTGATAATTGAATGACTTTAATTATTCTCTCATCAGCATATAATTTGGCACAACCCCTTTGGGCACTGCCACTGTCATACAGAGGGATGAGGAACAGCAGGATATGGCTAGGGAAAGAAGCCAAATCCAAAAATCTCTGTTAGGGTAAGGGAGTTCTGACAGATTCCATTGGTGGCCCTACAAAAAATTAATTATATAGAACTAAATATGTCTAAAAGTATCAGGTGGGGAATGTAACCAAGCAAGCAAGAAATTTAGTTTAGAAAAGTCAGGGAAGGTCAAAAAACTACCAATCTATCTCTCTCTTCCTCTGTTTTAGTCTATCTGTGTATTGAGTTTCACCAAAAATCACTACGAGTATCTGGACAAAGAAAAATAGTCATGGGGGGGGGAGATGAAGTATGGAGATCATTCCCCAAATTATACATTTGGACCTATACTTTTAGGTAACAAAAAAAGGTCATACAAGTGACAGTTCATATCAATGCCAGTGAAGTTACAGAAATGAGGTCAACTATTTATCATATTGAGGTTTTTAAATAAGATTTTGTGAGATTTTTACATGCGTCCTAATAAAAAGAGTAGTAAAAAATATTGCGACAATAACATTCACAATACTCTTCTCGTGAAAAATAATTCATTGTGTGGAATTTGTATATTAATTCAGGACAGTGAAATAACAATCAAATGCTTTTCAGTAAAAACATTTCCATTAGTGGTTAAAAGGTATAGCCCATGCAAGTAGGCTTCCATGGTAGTCTAGTTAAATTCAAGAACACAGGGTGAAAATGTATTAAAACAATATTTTCAAGACATTGGCAATCATACAATGGAACACAGTGATTTCTGAGAAATGGAAAACAACCAAGGTGAGTCTTACACTTCTCCAATCTCATTATCCTGTGAGAACTTGCAGACCATAAAGCTGGGAAAACTCAGTTGGAGCCTGACCAATTCCCTAAGTGAAGCGATGCAACAGAGAGTGTAGAGATAAGGGTAGTTGACTTCCCAAGGCAGAGTGCCAGAATAGAAGGAAATGCACACAGAGAGAAATGGAAAGATCTATTGCTAGCCCCCCTTGAGTATTTAGCAGTGTATAGGTCAATGCAAACATGCAAGTAATCAACCTTGGTGCGGGCAAAGAACCACACCAAGAGAGGATTCGAGAGGATTTTAAAAGGTCATGATTCCCAGGAATTAGGTAGAGTACTCAGAAGTATCCTGCCTCAGTAGAGGTAAATAATTAGCAGTAGACTACAGCCTATTTTTGGTCCCATTTTATAATCTTCGAAATTAAATATCAAAAGAATCAGTTTCAAAGTAACAACTACATTTCAGAACAAAGTTCATAGTACTAAGAGAAGTGCAAAAGTATGCTGCAACTAACAAGGTGTAAAATTCATAATTCCTGATATGTAATCAAAACTTAGCAGAAATGCAAAAACAGCAAGAAAATACGACTCAGGTAAGGAAAAAATCAAATATATTGAAAAAACAAACAAATAAAAAGAACTAAAACAGATGTTATTATTGTAACTTTACTACAAAAAGCTAAACAAAAGATTGAACATGTTCAGTATAGGTGTGAGATGAAAATGGCTAGAGACAAAAATTATAGTAATTGAGCTAAACAGCATATTAGTCACTGCAGAAGAAAATATGTATTATCGTGAAGACAAGGCAATAGAAACAAATTCCAAATTCCTCACAGACTGAAGAACAGAAAACAGTAAACTGAGAATCTAGTTAGTAGTGGGTATCTTCAAATGATCTAATATACATAGATAATTGAAGTTCCAAAAGGAGAAGACAGAAGGGGGGATAGAAAAAATATATGTATATATTTGAAGAAATAATGCAGAAGATGTTGTTAAATGTAATCAGAATTATAAACTCATAAAGATTTTCAAAGAACCCAATCACAATAAACATGAAGCAACTAATAAATAATTGAGCTGCTATACAAGTCCCTGACCACCAACATTTGGAACATATATATAATCAACCTTTCCCAATTACAATATTTATATTTTTTCACTGATTATTCTGTTTGACAGAAAGTTTATGTCGATTTTCTTTTTCTTAATCCAGTCTGAGAGATTTTCACAATAGTTATTGTTGCCTACTGTTTCCCATTATGCTTAAAAATCATGGCTTTATAGCCAAAAAGCTATATCTTTCCCTTTTATTTTACTTTTGTGTTTTAGCCAGCCTATTTGATCTTCCTATATTTATTAAATTCATCTTATAGACTGTCTTAAATTTTCTTCAATTCATTTTTTCTAAGTTATTTTCCTATTAGATTTCATATTCATTTCAAGTCTACCTGCTTCCTCTGTCTAAGCTCAAAGTCCCAAGTCTCCAGAAACTCCAATCACTTACAAACTATGATGAAGCAATACAGTGCAAGGACTGGGGTCTGGCTTCCCAGTAGCTCTAAAGAGAAAAATGTTATGATCCAAAATTCTAGGAGCATCAACTCCCTGATGAACAATCATTGACAAATGTGGACAGGAGAGAGAAGGGCACTTCAAAAAAATGTCTTCTCCATCCTGCTGACTACAGGAAGAATACAAGGCCTCTTTCTCTATTCCTCTGTAAATATGTCCTGATTGGTCATGTGAGCTTTGGTTCAGGCCAGACACAGTGTAGATTGGAGTTTATTTTTTATATTTATTTTGTGTATGTGCATTTCCTCTCCTCTGATTACTTTAGATATATATCCTAATTTACACCTTGGAGTTCTAAGAGCAAGATCCATGATGGCGGATTAGATAAATCCTCTGCTTTCCTCCTTCCATGGACACATTAAAATTACAAATAAATTATAGAACAATCAACCTGGAGAAACATCTGAAACCTGACTGAACAGAAGTTTTATAACAAAAAATATGAAGAAGAAGCCATGTTGAGATTAGTAGGAAGAACATGGAAGCAAAACGGGCTGGCCCCAAATCTCGGTGTAGTGGTTGAGAATCAGGACAGATATCTAAGCCACGGAGGTTCCCCCTGGGCAACTAGGGACCATAGCCCCACACTGGCCTCCCCATCTCAGAGTACTGGTGCCATAAAGAGGAGACCCCACAACATGTGGCTGTGAAAAACAGTGGAAATTTTACCATCCAGGTGGGACAGAAGGCTGCAGGAAACCCAGACTAACGCTTAAATAGCCCATGCACAGACTCTTACTTGCAACCATTTACCCAGGCTCTGGAGGAGTGACAGTATGCCGGGGGGGTGGGGGTGTCAGAGACATACAGGGGGCACAATGAGGTTTGTAGCTTTGGAGTGAGGACTGGAGAACAGTAACCATTTTTCCTGGGAGTAGGTCCTCCTCCCATGTAGCTGGGAGGCGGGGACCATCTTTCCTGTGTTGAGCCCTCCCCCACAGGACAAATCTGAATCTGATTGGCCTGGTGAGGTCTGCTGCTTCACCCTGCTGACTCCCTGAGACCCCACCCCACCCAACTCACACAACACCAGAGGCACTTTCTGTGTGAGCAACCAGCCCCTCCCATATTGCATTCTTTCTTGGAAAACTATCACAGTTGGTGGACCCAGGCAGGCAGTTACTGGTCTCAGTGTCCTCTGAGATTTTTGCTGAGTAGCTCAAGGCTCAGCACTAGCACCAAACCAGAGTCCATATTAACCTGTTGATCACAATTCATCCCACTCTAGTGACTCCCTGAGACCCTACCTCACCCATTTTGTGTACCAGAGGATAATTTATTAGTGGCTGAAACTTAAGGGGGCTGGCAGATGGCAGTAGGACTCAGGGTGTCCTGGCATTTTGTGGACCTACCTGAAGCACTGTACTGGTGCCAGACATACTGGGTTTGCAGTGTGGCCTCTCCCATAGTTCTCCAGGGTTAACACAGGCAGCAAACAACCATGGATAGCTTTGTAGCTATTACCAGATAGTCTCCTGCCAGTCAAGGGCAGTGGGTTCCCTGCCTACACTGGAGTACCTCACAAGGGGCCCCAGAATCAACATAGTTGGAGATTGGCTACAGACGACAGCAGAGTACTCCCCAATTAGCCCAAAGTGGCATACCCAACAGGCGGTCTCATCAGACACTGGAGCCTACTGGGGCAAATGTCACTCAGTGGGTAAGCCTCCCACACAGCACCCTGTAAGCTTGAACATGGCCAAAGACCATAGCTAATCAACCTGAGGGTAAATCCCACCCACTGACATGCCAGCAGCAATCAAGTCTCACTTATAACAGGAGGGCATGCACAATCTACACAAGGGACATCCCTGGAGCACCTGGAGCAGATGACCACGGAGACTGTGCCAGAATCTCACAGGGCACTTACTACATAAAGTCACCTACCTGACCAAAACTGGGAGACATAGCACATCTACCTAATACAGAAACAAACAGAGAGGCAGACAAAATGAGGAAACAAAGAATTATGTCCTGAATGAGAGAAGAGGATAAAAGTTTGTTATCTCATCATTTATCAGAGATCTTGCTCTTATATATGAATATTGCTATTTCCATTAATAATTGTAGTAATTTTGTTTAATACTGTAGTAATATTGTAGTAATAATGGGAGGAAAATACATCCCATTATTCTGGAATAATAATAATAATAATAATAATAATAACAGTATAAAAATTTGTGGATTTTTAATTCACATATTAGCATAGGATAGCAAGTAAAAATAATGTATCTTTAGAGGAGCTTGTGGGACAATTTTGACATTTTTAATCAATGTTTTAATATATCCAAAGGTGATCACCATGGATGCTAGAGCCAAGCCAGCCCAACATATTTAAGTTTTTTTGTGTTTCTTTTTTTGTTGTTGTTGTTTTTTCTTGCTCATTTATGTGAAGTATAAAAACAAGCAAAACTTACTATGCTGTTCTAAATCAGGAATGTGGTTATTCTTGTGAGGGGGGTGGTAAGTAAGAGGGCTTCCGGAGTGCTGGAAAAGTTCTTTACCTTGATCTGGGTGCTTACACGGGTGTATTCAGTTTGTACAAATTCATCAGCTATTCGTCAGTTACATACTTATGCATACTTTATACATGTATATTTATATTCAATACAACATTAAAATTGGGAGAAAAAGAATGGCATATTTTGCCTCAGGGCACTTTGCAGTATGGACTTGTAATGTTTGCATAAAACAGCATATGCTCCCACAAACTGTCATAACATCCTTATAAAGAGAATTTGTCAAAATGGAGATCAGAAAGGTTACTTGGTAATATCTGCAAATTTGAATGTTCCCTTTCAAAAATCTATGCAAAAGCTTGCTACACTCCATCATGATTATGTGCAGTACTAGTAAGTTTCAGTCCATACCACAACAGCAATAATTGTCTCCATTACAAGGTTAACACATTGTTCTATGTTTCTATTTTTCAGCCCTGTTAAAGTGGTAGTGTGGCAAAGCTTCAAATAACTGCCAATTTACTGTGCTCTAATTCAGCAGGATGAAGAAGGTTATTTTGAAGCACAATGAACATAATACAATGGTATCTGTTCTTCACAATGGGTAGGTTTTTTTTGTTTGTTTTATCTATATTTTAAACAAATGTTTGGGAAAATAGCTCAAGTAAATCTGTCTATATTTCATCTAGATTCACCGAATGGTTGATATTTTGCCACATATGCTCTATCTATCCATCTGTGCCTCCTCTCTCTCTCTCTCTCTCTCTCTCTCTCTCTCTCTCTCTCTCTCTCTCTCTATCTATCTATCTATCTATCTATCTATCTATCTATATCTATCTATCTATCTATCATCTATTATCTATCTATCCATTTATTTCTAAATAGAAAAATATTATTATTATTCCACTTGCTGATATTTCCGTGAACTTATATAAGATTTTTCACAGGGCCAAAGTCATTCTTTACAAAAGCAAGGTAAATTATCATCGAATATTACATAGATGCAATGCTATTATCTGATTTATAATCCATATTCAAGTTTTGCTACTTATCCTAATAACATACTTTAGATCATTTCCCCCCAATCTAGCATACAATCTAGGATCACTCAATGCATTTAGGTGCTAGGTCTACTTAGGTTTCTGTAAACTGGAAAAGTTCGTGAACCTTACTTTTTCTGTCAGGAAGCAGGCATTCCTGAAGGGCACAGAGTAATTTGTTTGGTAGAATGCTCATCAATTTCAGGTTATCTGATTTTTGTCTCATAACTGGATGTAGATTTTGCATTTTTGGAAGACTACTGCATGATGTGATAAAATATTATTTCCTACATATATATTTATTTTTGAGTATAGAATTAGTAATAAAAGCTCCTTTTCTCTATCAATGGTTTACAGGCACTATTATATTTTCTAGTCACAAGATCATTTTGTCATAAATTCTATTTGAAAGAGTTGTTTACATATTCAAGCAAGAAAAAATTTTTACACTATTAAAGTTGTTCTGTCCCCTAATTAATTATCTTTACACTCTACCAACCCAAAATCCAATGCTTCCATATTTGGAGTCACAACAGAAAATAACTGACATTTTTGGTAATCTTCATTGTCACCTGACTGTGATTGTGTTTTTCTCAGTTTTTATTATAAAATATATTGTTATTTTTATGTCATCAAACCTCTTTACTCTGTATGTGCTAGTGGCTTTCCTAAAGTGTTGCATTTTAATTTAATGTTACTTGTATTTAATTTTTATAGTAATTCCATAGTTTAAAATCTTGACCATCATATAGGTAATCATTTGTGTTTAATTAGCCATTTAGAACTCAAGGTCATATGCATGTATTCTTTTCAGTTTCTTCACTATTTTCAAATATCTGCAATTACTCAGTAGAGAATATGTTTTCCAGAATTCAGACTATTAAAATTAAATTAATATAGTTTTTTAATGAAATATGATTATATCATAGACATACTATTGCACAGTTGGATAGCAATAAGCACAAAAAATAATTATTTTCAACCTCATTTCTTTAAAACAAAGTCTGCTACCTTTAAGATTATGTTTACATGTTTAAAAAATACGAGGGCAATAACGATATTGTAGAACCCTGTATAAGTATGTTTTTTCATTGTGTGTTTGTTATTTTATCTTTGTTTTTTAGAAATAATACAATATAGTGATGTGTTTGTTCTCACTGATATGTTTTAAATATTTTCTACATATCGGTTTACTTTAAAGGGCATCTTGTAGAAATTCATGTGGATTTTTTTTTTCTAAAGGCTCAAATGTTAAGACATTTTTATCTTTAGCGGTAAATAGATCTGATGAGAACTAACCAAAAAGTCAACAAGATTAATAATATCTCTTAAAGGAAAATTAAAAACATTCTTTTCCATTGAAAAAGAAAAAGTAAATCACAGCAACAAATACATTAATGCAGTTAATCCATTACATTTACAGATTCCATTATGTAAATTTGTTAGATTTGTATCCAACATCATTTGTTCAGAATAATACAATCTTACAGGCCATAAATTGAAGCTTGCTAATGAATCCAAGTATGTTTATATTTTTTAAGTGCTAAGGAGTAAAAATGTAAATACAGTTGGACCACAGTTGACTCAGATCATCCATCTATGAACGGAGACGAAAAAATTCATCAAGGCAATAAAATGATATTTAAGTATAAATATGTATCAAAACATATTTTCAAGGGAACAATGCCATTTAGCTGAATCTGCACTCAATATGAATGAACGGGAAAATGTTCAATAATAGTTTACTATGTGTTATCCACTCAGTTGAATGACTCCCCTATATTAGTATGGATGTCCGTGGTCGTGGTTCAAATGAAAAGTTCTCAGGTTCTCTCCTCGCAATTTACTTTTTATCCCTATAGGTTTTAGTTTTCCAGGATTATTACTTAAGATATTTACATAATTTGTAAAAATTATTAAAGATCTGAGATAGAAGGAAAAACCGACTATTATTTTCATGTTTCCATCAGAGCTTACCAGTTCAATGACTGACGTCTCCTACAATTTTTTTTTAATTTATGGAGTCTTTTTATTCATAATAGAATAAAGCGTACTTTTTACTTACTCTGCATAAAATACCCATACATCTCCCAAATAAATTTGAATTATTTTTCTCATTTTCTTAGAGATGATTTTTTTTTGTTTCTTTTTTTTATTTCCATTTTTTTCTTTTTTTATTAGCTTATGTTATACTTTTTTTTTCTTTTTTTTAAAATTTAATTTAATTTAATTTATTGGGGTGGCAATTGTTAGTAAAATTACATAGATTTCAGGTGTACAATTCTGTATTACATCATCTATAAATCCCATTGTGTGTTCATCACCCAGAGTCAGTTCTCCTTCCATCACCATATATTCGATCCCCCTTACCCTCATCTCCCACACCCACCCCCCGCCCCCCCTTACCCTCTGGCAACCACTAAACTATTGTCTGTGTCTATGAGTTTCTGTTTCTCATTTGTTTGTCTTGTTCTTTTGTTGTTTTTGGTTTATATACCACATATCAGTGAAATCACATGGTTCTCTGCTTTTTCTGTCTGACTTGTTTAGCTCAGCATTACTCTCTCAAGATCCATCCATGTTGTCACAAATGTTCCTATATCATCTTTTCTTACTGCCGAATAGTATTCCATTGTGTATATATACCACAACTTCTTTATCCATTCATCTATCGAAGGACATTTTGGTTGTTTCCATGTCTTGGCCACCGTAAACAAAGCTGCAATGAACATTGGAGCACACGTGTCTTTATCTCTAAATGTTTTCAGATTTTTTGGGTATATACCCAGGAGAGGGATTGCTGGGTCATATGGCAATTCTATTCGTAATTCTTTGAGGAACCTCCACACTGCCTTCCATAACGGCTGCACCAGTCTGCATTCCCACCAACAGTGTATGAGGGTTCCTTTTTCTCCACAGCCTCTCCAACATTTGTTATTATTTGTCTTGTTGATGATAGCCATTCTGACTGGGGTGAGGTGATATCTCATTGTGGTTTTGATTTGCATTTCTCTGATGATTAGTGATGTTGAGCATTTTTTCATATGTCTATTTGCCATTTGTATGTCCTCTTTGGAGAAATGTCTCTTCAAGTCCTCTGCCCATTTTTCAATTGGGTTGTTTGTTTTTTTGTTGTTGAGTTGCATGAGTTCCTTGTATATTCTGGATACTAGCCCCTTATCGGAGGCACTGTTTGCAAAAATCTTCTCCCATTCCGTCGGTGGCCTCTTTATTTTGTCAATGGTTTCTTTTGCTGTGCAGAAGCTTTTAAGTTTCATATAGTCCCATTTGTTTATTTTAGCTTTTATTTCCATTGCCTTTGGAGTCAAGTTCATGAAATGCTCTTTGAACCCAAGGTCCATAAGTTTAGTACCTATGTTTTCTTCTATGCAGTTTATTGTGTCAGGTCTTATGCTTAAGTCTTTGATCCATTTTGAATTAACTTTGGTACATGGTGACAAATAGCAGTCCAGTTTCATTCTTTTGCATGTTATACTTTTTTTTAATTTATTGGGGTGACAATTGTTAGTAAAATTACATAGACTTCAGGTGTGCAATTCTGTATTACATCATCGATATCCCATTGTGTGTTCACCACCCAGAGTCAGTTCTCCTTCCATCACCATATATTTGATCCCCCTTACCCTCATCTACCACCCCCCAAACCCCTAACCCTCTGGTAAGCCCTAAACTATTGTCTGTGTCTATGAGTTTTTGTTTCTCATTTGTTTGTCTTGTTCTTTTGTTGTTTTTGGTTTATATACCACATATCAGTGAAATCAAATGGTTCTCTGCTTTTTCTGTCTGACTTATTTTGCTTAGCATTATACTCTCAAGATCCATCCATGTTGTCACAAATGTTCCTATATCATCTTTTCTTACCACCAAATAGTATTCCATTGTGTATATATACCACAACTTCTTTATCCATTCATCTATCAAAGGACATTTTGGTTGTTTCCATGTCTTGGCCACCGTAAACAAAGCTGCAATGAACATTGGAGCACACGTGTCTTGATGGATAAATGTTTTCAGATTTTTTGGGTAGATACCCAGGAGAGGGATGCTGGGTCATATGGTAATTCTATTCCTAATTTTTTGAGGAACCTCCACACTGTCTTCCATAACGGCTGCACCAGTCTGCATTCCCACCAACAGTGTATGAGGGTTCCTTTTTCTCCACAGCCTCTCCAACACTTGTTACTATTTGTCTTGTTGATGATAGCCATTCTAACTGGGGTGAGGTGATATATCATTGTGGCTTTCTGTTGCATTTCTCTGATGATTAGTGATGTTGAGCATTTTTTCATATGTCTATTTGCCATTTGTATGTCCTCTTTGGAGAAATGTCTTTTCAGGTCCTCTGCCCATTTTTCAATTGGGTTGTTTGTTTATTTGTGGTTGAGATTCATGAGTTCCTTGTATATTTTGGATATTAGCCCCTTACCAGGGGCACTGTTTGCAAAAATCTTCTCCCATTCCGTTGGTTGCCTCTTTATTTTGTCAATGGTTTCTTTTGCTGTGCAGAAGCTTTTAAGTTTCATATAGTCCCATTCATTTATTTTAGCTTTTACTTCCCTTGCCTTTGGAGTCAAATTCATAAAATGCTCTTTGAACCCAAGGTCCATAAGTTTAGTACCTATGTTTTCTTCTATGCAGTTTATTGTGTCAGGTGTTATGCTTAAGTCTTTGATCCATTTTGAATTAATTTTGGTACATGGTGATAGATAGCAGTCCAGTTTCATTCTTTTGCACATGGCTATCCAATTCTCCAAGCACCGTTTATCGAAGAGGCTGTCTTTCCTCCCTTATATGTTTTTTGCTTCTTTGTCAAAAATTATCTGTCCATATTTATGTGACTTTATTTCAGGGTTCCCAATTCTATTCCATTGGTCTATGTATCTGTTTTTCTGCCAATACCATGCTGTTTTGATTATTGTAGCCCTGTAGTACAAGCTAAAGTCAGGGAGTGTGATACCTCCAGTATTGTTCTTTTTTATTAAGATTGCTTTGGCTATTTGGGGTCTTTTGTGGTTCCAAACAAACTGATGATTTTTTGTTCTATTTCTTTAAAAAATGCCATTGGGATTTTGATGGGGATTGCATTAAATCTGTACATTGCTTTGGGTAATATGGCCATTTTAACCATGTTGATTCATCCAATCAATGAGCACAGAATGTCTTTCCATTTCTTTGTGTCTTCTTCAATTTCTTTTAAAAATGTCTTACAGTTTTCAGCATATAGGTCTTTCACATCCTTGGTTAAGTTTATTCCTAGGTATTTTATTCTTTTAGCTGCGATTGTAAAAGGAATTGTTTTTTGTATTTCTTTTTCTGAGATTTCATTTTTAGTATATAGGAATGCAATGAACTTTTGTACGTTGATTTTGTAGCCAGAAATTTTACTGTATTCGTTGATTGTTTTAAAAGCTTTATGGTGGAATCTTTAGGGTTTTCTATATATAGCATCATGTATCTGCAAAGAGTGACAATTTAACTTCTTCATTCCCAATTTGGATGCCTTTTATTTCTTTCTCTTGCCTGATTGCTTTGGCGAGGACTTCCAACACTATCTTGAAAAGCAGAGGTGACAGTGGATAGCCCTGTCGTGCTCCTGAATGTAGATCAAAGGGCTTTAGTTTTTCACTATTAATTATGAGATTAGCTGAGGGTTTGGAACATATGTCCTTTATTGTGTAATGGTATTTTCCTTCTATACCTATTTTGTTAAGTATTTTAATCATAAAAGAATGTGTATCTTGTCAAATGCTTTTCTGCATCAATTGATATAATCAAATGATGTTTGTCCTTTATTTTGTTTATGTGATGTATCACATTATGGATTTGCGGATGTTGAACCATCCTTGTGCTCCAGGGATGAGCCCCACTAGGTCATGAAGAATAATCTTTTTAATGGATTGTTGTATTTGATTTGCTAGAACTTTGTTTAGGATATTTGCATCTGTGTTCATCAGAGCTATTAGTCTATAGTTTTCTTTTTTGTGTGTTGTCCTTACCAGATTTTTGTATCAGGATAATGTTGGCCTCATAAAATGAGTTAGGGAGTACTCTCTCTTCTTCAATTTTTTGGAAGAGTTTGAGCAGATTTGGTATTAGATCCTCTTTGAAGGTTTCGTGGAACTCACTAGTGAAGCCATCTAGTCCAGGAGTTTTGCTTTTGGGAAGGTTTTGGATGACTGATTCAATTTCAATACTGGTGATTGGTCTGTTTAGATTTTCCAGTTCTTCATGGTTCAGCCTAGGAAGGCTATGCTTCTAAGAAATTGTCCATTTCTACTGTTATTGAATTTGGTGGCATATAGTCCTTCATAGTATTCTTGGATGATCCTTTGTATTTCTGGGGCTTCTGTGATAACTTCCCCTTATTCCTTTCTGATTTTGTTAATTAGTGTCTTCTCTCTTTTTATTTTAGTGAGTCTAGCCAAGGGTTTGTCAATTTTGTTAATCTTTTCAAAGAACCAGCTTTTTGTCACATTACTTTTTTCTATTACCTTTTGGTTCTCTATTTCATTTACCTGTGCTCTGATTTTTGTTATTTCCTTTCTTCTGCAGACCTTGGGTTTCATTTGTTCTTCCTTTTATAGTTATTTAATGTGTAACCTTATTTGGGAGGTTACTTATTTGGGATTTTTCTTGTTTCTTGAGATAGGTCTGTAATGATATAAATTTCCCTCTTAAAACTGCTTTTGCTGCATCACAAAAATTTAGGTAGGATGTATTTTCATTATCATTTGTTTCTATGTATCTTTTGATCTCTTCTCTAATTTCTTCTTTGACCTGGTCATTCTTTAAAAGTATGTTGTTTAATCTCCATGTATTTGTGTTATTTGCTACTTTCTTTTTGCAGTTGATATCCAATTTCAAAGACTTGTTTTCAGAGATATGCTTGGAATGATTTCAATCTTCTTAAATTTGCTGAGGCTGATTTTATATCCCAATATATGGTCTATCCTTGAGAATGTTCCATGTGCACTAGAAAAGAAAGTATAGTCTGATGTTTTAGGATGAAGTGCTCTATATATGTCAATTTTGTCCATTTCATCTAATGTGTCATTTAGGGCTGCTATTTCATTATTTATCTTCTGTTTGGATGATCTATTCATACCTGTGAATAATGTATTTAAGTCCCCTAGTATATTTGTGTTTTGGACAATTTCTCCCTTTAGTACTGTTAGAAGTTCCTTGGTATATTTTGGTGCTCCCTGATTGGGGGCATAAATATTGATGACTGTTATGTCTTCTTGTTGTATAGTCCCCTTTACCATTATGAAATGTCCATCTTTGTCTCTTGTTATCCTTTTCACCCTGAAGTCTCTTTCATCTGATATCATTATGGCTACACCTGATTTTCTTTGGATACCATTTGCTTGGCATGTCAATTTCCACCCTTTCACTTTGATTCTACGCTTGTCTTTGTAGCAGAGATGTGTCTCTTGGAGACAGCATATGATTGGGTTTAGTTTTTTGATCCAATCTGCTACTCTGTGGCTTTTTATTGGTGAGTTCAGTCCATTTGCATTTAGGGTGATAATTGATATGTGAGCATTTCCTGTCATTCTATCTTTAGTTTTCTGGTAAGGCTGTATCTCCATTGTTTATTTGCCTTTCTGGTAAGGCTGTATCTCCATTGTTTATTTGCCTTTCTGTTTTTGTCTATTAATTCTGTGTGCTGGTAGTCTATGATGTTTCCCTCTGTTTCTTCTTTTATTACAGTATATATTTCAGTGCTGGATTTTTTTTTTTTTTTGAGTGGTTACCCATAAGTTTATGTAAAAAAAGTTTGATATTTAGAGTATTCCATTTTCTTCAGCATGTTTACTTTCTCCATTCCCATATTCCGGTTCAGGCCTTTTCTCTCCCCCTTTATATGTTTTAATTGCCACAAATTGTCCCTGTTGATGGTGGTTGAATAAACTCTTTTCGTATTTCTTGTAGTACAGGTCGTGTATTAGAAAATTTCCTCAGCTTTTGTATGTCTGGAAAGGTCTTTATTCCTCATTCATATCTAAAGGATATCTTTGCTGGATATATTATTCTTGGTACATAATTTCTCTCTTTCAATAGTTGGAATATTTGGTTCCACTCCCTCCTGGCTTGTAGAGTTTCTGCTGAAAAATCTGAGGATAATCTAATGGGTTTTCCTTTGTAGGTTACCGTCTTCTTTCCCTGGCTGCCTTGAGGATTCTTTCTTTGTCGTTGATTTTAGACAGCTTCAATACAATGTGCCTTGGAGAAGGCTTGTTGGGATTGAGGTAATTAGGTGTTCTATTTGCTTCTTGGATTTGAGTATCCAGTTCTGTCCACAAGTTTAGGAAGTTCTCATCGACAATTTGTTTGAATATATTCTCCGTTCCCCTCTCTCTTTCTTCAACCTCTGGTATGCCCATTATTCTTATAGTGCTCTTTCTGATGGAGTCAGAAAGTTCTTGTAGAGTTCTTTCATTTCTTTTAAGTCTCATTTCTCTTTCTTCTTCCATCAGTGTCTTTTCCAGGTTTCTATCTTCGATGTCACTGATTCTTTCCTCCATCTGGTCAACTCTAATACCTAAGCTGGCTATTTCATTATTCATTTCTTCATTGAGTTCTTAATCTCCAGAAATTCTATTTGGTTCTTTTCTAATACTTCAATCTCTTTTGTAAAATTCTCACGTTGTTCTTTGAGTGTGTTTCTGAATTGATTAAACTGCCTTTCTATGTTTTCTTGCATCTCGTTGAGTTTGTTCAGAACTGCAATCTTGAATTCTCTGTCATTTAAGTCACATATTTCCATGTCTTTAAGTTCCTTTCCTGGAGACTTTTCACTTTCTTTCTAAGCTGTCTTGTTGTGTTGGTTATTCATAGCAATTACTGATTTATTATTTCTCTTCCTAGACATCTACAGGAGTGGCTTCTACAACAGGTTGATAAAAATATGTCTTTATTTTGTTTTCCAGTACTTGTTGGTAGAATGTTTTATTTTCTCTCTGACTGCAGCCTTTTTTCCTCTCTCACATGATAGTGCTATGTTTTCTCTGCACTTTTCCAGCTTCTGACACAGTGGGGGGATTCCCTGGGAGACGGGCTTCTCCTCTGTTAATAGTTCACCTGGGTTACAAGGCACAGTGTCTGTGTGGGTATGCAGAGACCTTTTGAAGTTCCAAAGCTCTTCCTGCACCAGATTCACAGCCCATATGTTTCAGCAGTTCTGTTTACTCCTGCAGGGATCCGCCCAGATAGATGGGGCCCGGGGCGGGGTGAGTTGTAAGAGGTGGCCCAGAGCAATGGCAGCGACCACCATCACAATCGGTCTTGCTTCCACAGCTCCCTCCCCTTTGCCTGAAATAGTTGGGCTGTGAATCTGTGTCTACAGACCACAGTTCCCAGAACAGCAAATATTCTGTTCTTTTGATCTGACACTGCTACTGTTCGGTTTCTAGCACCAGGCAGGTGGGGGCGGGGCAAGCTCTGGGAGGGTAGGGAGTGGGTGGCTAGTCTCAGTGCCTAAGGCTTCTGTTCTCTGCTCGGCAGTGAGGGCTTAAACCACCGTTTTCAGCCTTCTTCCCTCAGTCTTTTCTCCGAGGTCTCTGCCGTGAACGTTGGATTCAGCCGTGTTATATGCTGTCCCCTCAGCCCTGTGGGCCATAAACAGAGCCTTAGCAGTCCTAGTTTTTCCCTCTTCCACATCTCTGGTAGTTCTGGGATGCAGTGAGCTTGGAGCACTGAGCTAGGTCTCGATCCTGCACTCACGTGGCTCCGTCTCCGCACTTCTCCCTTCCCTCCTCCCCCACTCGCGCGATTCGCCCACCTTTAGGTGAATTCAGTAGTGGGCCTCTTTGTCTTGCCTGTCTGCTCTGCAGAGATTCCTTTGTGGAGTTATTGTTGTTCGATTAGTTGTAAATTCCAGGGGAAATTTACAGAGGCTCACCTCACATCCCATTTTGATAATGTCTCCCTGTCTCCTACTATTCTTGTTAAATTCTCATTTATTTACTAAATATTTAGTATAGTCTCCAGATCTTCATGCACTTGTTCTGGAAACTATTGTATTTTTATCAAACCAATAGACTTAACAGGTCAACGGGCTATTTAAAATTCCAAATTATTGGCAATATCGATAACTAGAAGCTATATATTTATTTTCACTGAGCATGCATTCTTATTTTAAATTTCCACTGTCATCTAAGGTAGTATTTCTCAAGTTAATTTGAGAAATACTGGCCAGAAATAGTGATCTATACAAATATTTATATTATATAATAGTTTTATTATAAATAAATATTGGTGAGGGGTTTGGAATGGAATATGAGCCTTATTTTACTAAAATAGTTTAATTGAAAACATAATAATTCATAAATGGTTCTGCTTGAATCAATGCCAATCATAGTTCTTATGAAACTCTAAACATATAATGGTGAACATAAACTCATAATAAAAGTTGCTTGTTTCCTTTGAAGTTGATTATCTTGAATAAGGAAAATACATATTATATTGTAACCACTTAGAAATGTGTTGTATGCATTGGTTAAACAGCCAAATGAGTACATATTCCCTTTAATTAGATGACAAAAAAAAAAAAAAAAAATGTCATTATTTCATTTAAAAAGGAAAACTCCCAATGACTGGTAGAACTTTTTAATATGTAAATTAGTGACAGGCCCCAATCTGAATATATATATAAATTGATCTTTAGTTTTCTCATTTGTTAAAAATATATATTAAGGGGTATAAATACAAATGTAGTTTAAAGGAATGTTTTAATGAATAAATATCCTATTTTAACCTGTGTTAAAAATGTAAATGAATATATGTACATTGCATTCAATACATTAATATCACAGACCTATTCTTACAAAGACAGACCAGACCCTCGTCAGCTCACTGCAAGCCCTTTTCCTATAGAAAAATGAAATAATGTGATGAACAATTAAAAAGAAAATGGTAGAAGAAGAGTTGCTGTATTCGTTTTAAAAATTCTAAGAAAGTGACATTTTAGAGAACACAAAATTCCTGCTTGAATTTACCTAGAGATCTAAGGTTCAACTCAGAAGTATTCTTTCCTAGAACCTACTGTTGCGATATGCTGACAATACCTAAGATGACTCCACTTGGGGAGTGCAGTGTAGTCCCAGACCTGTAAACAGTAACCTTGGATCAATTATTTACCTTAATTTTTATTATGGTTTAAAAATTGGGTTCATAGTGTAATATACATGTGCTTATTTGCAGGTATCAAGACCATGCAAACTTGGAACGATATTAGAGATAAATTGGAGAGAGAGCTTCATAAGATTGGGAAAATCATCTAAACACAATTGAAGTCTGACCCAGAAAGAAGGGGAACAAAAGAAGATGAAGTAGAAGACCTGTAAGCTGCTGTGCAATGTATGAAATTTCAGCAAAGCTGCTGGGGACTCTTTAGAGGTATGTTAAGTCTTCCGAGAATGGGTCTAAAAATGTACCCCTGCTGAGCTCGTTACTGCCTAGGAGCAGCCCAAGAAAGAATGGACTTAGCAAACATGCAGGGATGGATTTCAGAGTGCAGCAGCCAGGGTTCAGGATCAACTACGCTCCCTGTAGTCAGGGATCTATGGAGTACATTCTTATGGTCACCACGTTACTTCATAGAGTTATGAACTTTAGGAAAAACATTTCACAAAAGCATATGAAACAGTTTTAAGCTACAGTTCACTTGTAGACATTTAGGACTCTGAAGACGAACAGCGTTCAGAAGAACTAAGCCAGACTGCAACAAGTACAAAGTGAGGAAGGCAATGGGTACATCCTATAGGAAAAACGACGCCTGCTGGACCTCACAGGTCCCTTTCCTGACCTAGCAGTAGCATCACCAGGAGCAAGATCAGACTCTTTGAGGGATAAGACAAAAGGAAATTGGATATTTCAGCTAGTTCCTAATATGCCATATCTACCAATTATAGAGAATAAATTGCCCTAAGGCAATACACACATATGCAACCAGCCTCCAGGTGTATGTGAACAAAAGAGTCTAATAGCACTTTCGTGAACAAGCAGGGTATATAATTTTCAAATTCTGACATAATTAAAAATGTAAATTAGTTCAGTCAAAACAATACATTATTGTGCTATGGCATACAAGGTTTTTACTTAGAGTGTGATTCAAATGTACATTCCTCCCTATGCGCACATTTTTCTCAGGTTCTATGTTGCACTACTTGAATATTAGACCATAAAGGGACTTGACATTTCCAAGGATATATTTATACTGAAGGATAACATTTTATACCTGGTTTATGATACTGCAGTTACAACAAATATACTATGTTCAAATTTAGACCATGCTCTAAGAGCTGCAGTAATAAACTGAATGAGTATGGATGAATGTAAGAGGAACATTCAGGGAAAAGAACACTTTGAGAACTCAAAATTGAGTGACATTGTTGAGCAATGTAGGACTGTATCACAAAGCACAGAGATATTTCAGGAGGTGAAGAGAGATTTTCTTCATAGAGCTACAGATTGGCACGTGTGTCATTGATTATAGGTTTTTTGTTTTATAATTTTTATTTTCATTTTGGCCATAATGGGAATTACCAGGGAATTTCTGTTCAAGAAATTTGATAGTGATTAAAGGATTGTAACCATGAACTTTGCCAACATCATAAACATTCTGAGCCTCAGTTTTTATATCTATAAAACCAGGTAGAAATAACTATCTCATAATAATGCTTGAACATTAATTTTATAACATATGTAAGACATTTACCATATGTCTTGGTTGAAGTAAGGAATTATAAGAAAGAGAATCTTAAACTCAGATAACGGCTATCACAGGAGGCAAACTTCTCCCATAATATATATATATATATATATATATATATATATATATATATATATATATATATATATATATATATTCATAGAAGTTTATAGGTTGATAAAAGCATCAATGTGTTGGGAAGGTGGCACACCACAACACCCTGGGGACAATAGCTCCTGTGCTTCAGATCCTTCTGGAAATTTCCCTACGTGTCTTTTCAGCTGCATATTCATCTATATCCTTTATAATAAACCAGTAAACACATGACAAGATCTATGAACATATTAACTAGAAATTTCAGACTCAAACTGAATAATGAGTTATACAGATGGCAGGGAAGACCACCAACTCTGAACACAACATAATCAGATTTTTAGTTACAATTGGAGATGAAGTCATACCTACAGAAGAAATTAACAGATTTTTATGCATATGAACCATGCTTTAAATTCATTGATGGCCTCAATATACATCTGAATATCAATGTGGCTCAACAAAAATGAAATAGAACTGAAAGTGTACTGTATTTACCTAGAAGACAATAAAATGTTTGGAGTTGGAGACATATATATGACTCTCAAAATAAGTCTAAAACAATTAATTCTGGGGCGAAATTCTGAACAACATTTGGATTCATCCAACTCTGTGAAAGTATAATCTCATTCATGATACTAGTGAAATCAAAGACTCAATTATTTAAATAATACATTAAATTCACTCTATTGTAAACGCCACTATACACCATATTATAATCGTCTAATATTAGCATTTTACTGTTTTTAATTAGTAAGGTCATATTTCAATTCGTAACAAATGATTATATGTTGTTAAATAGTGACAGTTATGTAAATGTATATGGATTAAAATCATAGTATTAACTTTTGGATATAAGGTGTCAAGTGATCCAACTCAACTACCTTAAATGATCTCTACAGGACTAAGAAAATAAAGAGTTTTGTATATCTAATTAATACATATTTTAGAATATTCGTCATATTTATACAAATCTTATTATCAAAACAATGATGACAAATTCTGTTCATTTAAGGAAAAAAAAACTATTCAGAAAGAGAAGAATGCATTTGAGGCTCATTTGAGTGAATATTGAAGCACCGGAAAAGTGTGAAAGAGTGTTCAGAAAGTCTATGCTCCTCTCACAAATTTTGCAATATGCAATTGAAATCTTGGGTAACTGACTATTCCTCCAAAGTTTCCAGACACTTATTTATTTCATTTTGTGTCCTTTCTGCTTTTCATTTTATTTTATTTCATCCATTGTCTTATTTACAAAGGAATAATTTACCCAAATGTAAAAATAAGACAAAATTACAGTTGTTAATTATTTAATATTTTGAAATATATTTTACAAGCTTAGTTTACATGTAGCTAATTATGTCAAGAGATATATATTTACTTGACTAATGGCTTCCAACACCATGAACTTAGCAATTAACATAATGAAAAGCTGTGAGTTATGATCATTAGTGGCCTATAGAAATGATAACTCAAATTTCTGATCTTGTTGTTCTGTAGAAAATTAACCTGTATTTTAACTTGGTATTCTTACTTGTAGTGGTTTTTTTTTGTTTGTTTGTTTAATGAGTTTTTCAAACACCTCTATACACAATCTATTGTTTTTAGCTAATGCTTAATTGAGACAAACTTTGACTAAAAACCAAGACTTAAACCCCAGCAAAACAAACCTTTAAATATTCTCCATTTATCTACTTTCGTTTCTATCTTCTCCCTTCTTAAACTTTATTTCTTCCTTTTTGTTTGCTTCCCCTTCCTTCCTCCCTCCCTTCCTTCCTTCCTTCCTTCCCTCCTTCCTTCCCGTATTGCCTCTCTTTCATCCTCCTTTCCTTTGTTTTCAACACTTTCTTCCCTTCTTTTTCTCTTTACTTTTTCTACATTTGCTCTTTTTGACTAAACTGTAAGGTAGATTGTTATGAATTTTGTAGGCATTGCCAATATTTGTATTATCTCATTATAGCCTTACTATCACAAATCATGAATGCACAAATGTCTTAATTTTGATAAAAGTCTGATTTATTCTTTTTTTCATGCTATTGATTCCATGTACTAAAAATTATTGACAAATTCAATGTTATAAAATTTTTCCTCTATATTCTCTTCTAGAGTTTGAGAGTTTTAACTTCATTTTTAGTTATTATTATTATCATTAATTATTATTATTATTATTAATATTAATACTAGGTATGGTAAGACTCCAGCTTCATTCTTTTACATGTGTGTATCCAATTTTCTCAACACAATTTGTTGAAAAGACTGACATCGTCCCATTGAATGACTCTGGCACTCTATTATTTTGAAACATTGAAGTCTTGAATATGATTTTAAGTTACCTTAGTAAAGAGTGTTTATAGGTTACAATGATTTATTCATTTTAATTATACATATTTATGATATAAAATAGCACCTCATGATTCTTTTTTTTTTAATTTTATTTTATTAAATTTATTGGGGTGACAATTGTTAGTAAAATTACATAGATTTCAGGTGTACAATTCTGTATTACATCATCTATAAATCCCATTGTGTGTTCATCACCCAGAGTCAGTTCTCCTTCCATCACCATATATTCGATCCCCCTTACCCTCATCTCCCACCCCACACCCCCCGCCCCCGTTGCAATTTACTTTGAGGTTTTGTATTTGATAATTTGACTAATTTCATTTTCCATTTATTTTTCTGATATAAATGAAATTATTTGTCATAAATTTGTGTCCTATATGCCACACAAAACCAGATTCATGTGGATTGTAAAACAAGAGAAAATATATCATACTAAAGTTGATACTCATTTTTACTAATGAAGACTTAAAATTTTTTAGTGCTGAAAATGGAAAAAGTACACACCATAGTAGTGTCAATTTAGGAAAGTTTACACTGTTTTGTGGCAAGTGTCTGAAGCTCTCTTTTATATTTTTGGCTTCCCTGACTGTTAAGAACAAGCATATGTTAGAGGTCCCCACTTCTAAGACCTTATTTCGATAGAAATTGCTATCAATAGACTGGAAGAACTTGCAGGTTACTGACATTTACACAGTAAATTATTTCAACTATTATTGTTTCTTTAATCATACTCTAATGACCACTACTTCTAATAACACCTCAGTGTCTGACAGACATTCTGCTTTATCTCTGATTTTCACTGCTTATGTGATCCTTTCTGAATAATTTAGTCTAGTCATTATGTATAATACATTTCTAGATTAATGTTCACTCTAATTTCATTGCTTTCACTTACTACTGTATTTTAAAACTAGCAGGTACTGATCCTTGGTCTAATCTGACCCATGCTGTTTCTTGCTTCTGCTAGACCAGGTACCTGCCACATTTATTTGTAGAAATTTCTCCTTGGTTAAAAAGCAAAAACTTTTTTTTTTTTTTTTTTTGCATTGACTATGACTTGTGCTTTCATTCTAATTTATTTTATTTACTGAATTGATGGTGTCACATCTTTTAGCCTCAGAGTCACCACCTCTATCCCTATTCGTTTTGTTTCTCCCTGAACTCCATCTCTCTCCTAAGTTAAATCAATGAAAACTGGTGTACATGTTTATGTTCAAATGGTGTTTAATATTCTCCTTGATAGAGTTAAAAAATATATATTTATATTTCTTTCAGAAAATAACTTTAACCTCTGTAACTCTTTAAAGTTTGAATTGAAATATTCCTCGTATTCTTAATTTATGAAAACTTTCCACATAAATTTTCTAATCAAATTTAATTAAAACTGGTGACTGTATTCTCATGAAAAATCTAATACATGCTTCTGTCTTATTGAATAATTTAAATATTATATTAATTTATTTTTTAATTAAATACTCTGTTATTAATATACTCATTCCTCCAAGATAAAGTCCGCCTACGGAATTTTATGTCAATTTGTGTTCACTACATTTCATCCATACTCGTTTCATCTTAAAATTAATGGTTTAAGAATAAAAAATTAGCAACATTTTTGTTTGTTTGTTTGTTTTTGTTTTGATCTGAAGTCACGACTTCTGAGGAAAAAGTGGAAGAACTTGTCAGTATTTTACTCTGCTTATTCATTTATACTCAGGTAATTTTCCAAGCACATAAAACATGGTTTACGCTTAACATGTTAATTGGCATTTGTTGTTTCTAAGTATTTGTTCAAAGTTAAAAATCTAATATTCAACTATTTTTTCTGTAGCACACATATTAGCTATTTTGAATTGTTTTTTGTTTGTTTTAAATTTATTGGGGTGACAATGGTCAACAAAACTACATAGGCTTCAAGTGTACAATTCTGCAATACATCATCTATATATTGCATTATGTGTTTACCACTCAGAATCAGTTCTCCTTCCATCACCATATATTTGACCCCCCTTTACTCTCTTCTACCATACCCCTGCTCCCTTTCCTTCTGGTAACTACTAAACTGTTGTCTGTGTCTATAAGTTTTTGTTTCTTTATTTGATTTTTTTTTTCCCTTGGTTGAATAGGTATTTCTTAAATAATTGTAAGTAAAACAAAAAATTTGAATGGATTGGTTATATTGATAAGCTTTAACCTTTTTCTAGCTTTGTATATCATCTATAAGATTGAAGTTTGAAGAAAATAGCTATGGAAATTAATGTTATTATTCTACCACTATTTCTGTGCTATATTAATTTGCTATCAGAAATATGATATAGTTAACTATATAATAAGCTAGGAAAAAGGCTCAACAATTTCATAAGAAGAAAATATTTTAAGGTAAGATATCTATTTTTAAGTTAATGATATTTAAGTGCAATACTGTTAATTGTGGCAAGGAATAAAATATTTTATAATACTATATAACTAGTGAACATATATCCTTCAAGACAACATAAGAATTTGACCTAGGAGAGTTCCTTCTTATTGTGGTGTATTGTTTTTCCAGAGTTAGGGAAGCATATGAAAAGATAAGGTTGCTAGAGAATCTTATACTCTGACAGTCAATCCAAAGGCTTTGAGCTCCAAATTTAACTGGAAGTCAGATATTGACAGTAAAAGAAAGCTTTTGCGTGGAAAAGTCCACCTAACATTTTGAAAAAGAAATAGAAAAGGAAAGTTAACAGATTCCAACAGTACAGTTCTATGATTAATCTCTCAAAATGAAGAGAATACTTTATTAATTATAAAATCAATAGACTCACCATTTGTTAGAAGGGAAGTTAAAAGTATTAACTTTACATGAATTTCTATATAATTTTATTATGAACCTAAATAGTTTACAGCAATTATTACTCATATCTGTGTGTGTGTGTATACACGCATCTGTCCATATGTTGTACTTCAATTCACTTTTAATAATGTTTGCTCATGTAAGGTATTATAGACTCCAGGTCATTTAAAGAGAGTCAAGATATGGTTAGAGAAGCCTTGAGAAAATGGTCAGACTAAGGGTGTTTCCCTCACTGTACTCGATGGAGAAGTCAAGGACTTAAATATGTACAATAATCTTACTCTTATTTACTGTGCATTCCTGTTAGCCTCCAATAACTGATTTTCCATCGCCAGCATTTTCTTTTGTCTTTAGCTGAAGGTAGTATTTTAGGTGATGGCTTCTGCTGCTTTGGCAAATTGCTCAGTTTTCCTTGGTCTCTCCCATGTATACAAGAGCTATATTATACATGTTATTAAACTGTTATTAAACTTTAATCTGTTTTTTTCCTGCTACTTTGTTTCATGTCAATTTGACTATTATACAAGCCACAAGAACACTGAAGAGAAGACCAACCCCTCCCCCCACAATCTCATGACATTGTTACAAAAGCTTTACTATATACTGTTACTATTCCTACATCTAATATAATAACTTTACTTTGATTATGATAAAATAAGTATACGCAAAAATGCTTTATGTGTATGTGTCTCTGTGCATCATGACAACCTAAGACATATCCAAACCTGTAGAGAATTTTGTAAGAGTTTATTTGAGGATATTACCAGGAAGCAAGATCACAAACGCTTCCAAGAAAAACAGTTTGAAGATTCCTTATGCATTTGAGATTAAGGAGGGAACATAAGGTAAGATTCCATGATGATTGGAGAACTCAAGGAAGAAATCAGATTATAGGATAGTTAAGATTATGATCTATCCAGTGAATAACGTAAATTCATAAATCGACTAGCCAGTTCTAGCTTGGAAAAAGGTTTGGAGAGAAATTTGGGAGATACATGTGTGACAGACAAGGAAGTTTGTCATAAGTGTATTAAAAGGTTAACCTGAATTAGTATGTTTAAGCTTTCCTGGGTACTTCGGACCTCCTGCTTCTCTCACTAACACTGGGAAAGTAAATGTAGGTAACTAATCCTGTAATTTAATACAAATATTGTGTTGTATTTTTTACATATCAGCATCATTGACTGGAACAAAACAAGAGTTGAAAATACAGCAAATTAATACTACTTAGATCTGGGATTAGTGAACTTTTGGCATCCCCATACACTGTATTATCTCTACTTTTGCAAATTTCCTAGAGAGTGGGGCCTGATGGGAGACAACCAGAATCTATAATCAGCATTTGGAAGAGAAAGAATGAAACACATGAAGTATGTTCCTGGTCTCTCTGGAACCATAACAGAGTGCTATAGAGCCGTGGTGAGGGTCATGTAGCTTTATCAAATATAGGCACTAAATACTAGGATTTATCACCAAAGATGAAGCTTTCATGAAGAGATAATAAAGCAAGATCAGTATGTATTTGATTTGATCTGGCTAGTTTCCAGAAAGGCTTTCAATTTACCTAAGGGAACCTCGGAAGAGCTGTTGCAATCCTCTAAGAAATATAAATGTCTTTCCAGGAGAAAATAGAATTGGGGGATGAGCAAAAGCTACAGTGTGTGTGTGTGTGTGTGTGTGTGTGTGTGTGTGTGTGTGTGTTGGGGGGGGTATTTAAAAAGGGCACTTGTGAGACTTGGGCATGACTTAAGCCAAGAGTATTCAGACTAAGGATCCAGGACTAAGGACTTAATGATCTCTCTGTAAAATAATTACAATAATGACTTGACTAGAGTTTGAAATAGAACCACCGAGAAAGACTATAACGGTTACAGAATACAGCAGATTCTCACTGTGAGCTCTGTCCATGTCATTTCACAGAGAGAGCAGAATAAAAACAAACAACAACAAAAACAAACAGTCACAACAATATCAAACTCCTGCAGTTCTCTTGGTTTAAATAGAAGTTATGTGATCAAAGAAGGAGTCCTCTGCGGAGGGCATCAAGAAGGGACCTTCTCACTTTACCCTATACTAAGAGATAGTCACTATTTTCATAGTGTCCTTGCAGGATCTTAGAGAATTTGAGTATATTTTCAAAGCTCACATATAATGTTTAGAGTGTGCAAAGCACACTTGGAAATTGACTGAGATCTTTAGAGTATACTCTCATTATATGTTTTACTGTATCCCAGGAGATCTTGCTGACATGACCTAATTTATAGAGTCATGTCCTACGTGTTAAGTATAAATATTCTGCAAGTTACTAATTGAGGAAAACTAACTGAGATATAAAATTGGTTTGAAAAGTACACCGAAGACTATCCTCCTATCCTTCTGTTACAAATTCTATTTTAAAGAGCAATTTATCAAGTATATGATAGAATACTTCTTAGAGTAAACAGGTTTCTCAAAATACAGAATAACTTTTTATTATGGGAAAGAAATGGTTTGAAGGGAAGAAAAGTTATGGATGTCATTTGTTTGTTTGTTTATTGTTTTGTTTTGTTTTCCACTCTAGGATATCTGATAACTAGGTTGTTGATAGAAGTGACTTGTCATTTTTCTCATCAAGCAAACATAACCTTAATACTATTGGAAAGGCCATCAAGAACTTCCACAAATCAAATTTGAGACATGCAGGTATTATGCAAGTATATTCCTTTTGTTTAATTTTTAAGACTGCCATTCTGGAACATTCAACAGCATTAACATTCATAACCAGAAACAGAGAGCAACCATGCAAAGCTATGGTTTTCAAATTTTGTTATGCATTTCAAACTAAGCAGTGTAACGATTACTGAAGAAAAATAAATTTGCTTGCAAACTGATATAAAATTACAGGGCTGATATGGTCATTTTGTAGCATTCTTAAATATTTATGTTTTCTCTGAATTCTCCTTTAGAACACAACTAGATTTGATTCCAATAAATTATCCTTGTTTTCTAGTACAGCTCTGTGCCATCTATCCAATTTTCATAAAAATTCATGAGACACATATAATTATTACCCCATTTTATAGATGAAAAAAACCCAAGGCTGAGTAGTTAAATACTTTTAGAGAGTCCCATATTTGTAACATAGCTGAGCTAAGACCTAAACATAGTTTCTTTGTCCCACCCACTATTCTATAACCCTTCCTTATTAGTAGGATTTAATAGGAAAAATAAATTAATGAATAGAAATAATATTTCTACATTTTAAAGCACTGTGGCAAAACAGTGTTTCATTAGTGTGAAATTAGTACCCTTAAGTATATTATGGAATATTTACACACAGAATAAACAAAAATGTGAACTTTACCCTCAAATGCATTTGGTAATGTGGCTTGATTTTCTCCCTTTGAGGGTCAGGAGGAAAAAGAGAACCAAGGATGACTTAAGAAGAATGTGTTCAATATATGCAAAGAATGATGAATTCTGTACTCATGAAAAGCTGTGATTTCAGGTGTGTTGGTCAGTTCAGGCTGCTATAGTGGAATTAGACTTGGTGGCTTATAAACAACAGAAATTTATTCCTCACAGCTCTGGTGTCTGCAAGTCCAAGACTAGAGGTGAGCATGATTGGATTCTACTGAGAGCTCTCTTCTGGGTTGCAGACTGCGTACTACTCATCGTGTCCTCATATATCAGAAAGGAGAGAGAGAGGAAGCAAGCTCTCCTGTGACACTTCAAAGGGCACTAATTGTATTCAGGAGGGCCTCACCTTCATGACTTCACATAATCTTAATTACCTCTGAAAGGCCCACCTTCTAATACCATCTCATAAGGGTAATATTTCAAAATAGTAATCTCGGGGGAGGTCACAGATATTCACTCAATAATATAAGGACTTTTATTAGCCTGGAAAACAAAATCAAAATATCAAATATTCCAATCGTTAAAATAAAGTATAGCCGAAGAACAATTTTAGGTGCATATCTAACTAAAATATTTTATTTACCTATGCAGCATGTCATACATTTGTGCCAAATTAAGTATTAACATTTATAAGCAAATGGAAAAATTTAACTATTATATATATAATAGTTGAGAGATATTTTATCTTGTTCAGAGAATGTGTATGGTAGCTTTTCGACCACCCGGAGAATCCATGGCAACAATAAAGGATATAGTGTTGATGATTCGTGAGATGATTATGTGATATAAAAGGTTCTTTAAAGTTTGATTTTTGATTAAGGGGATAACGGAGGAATTTGGCAAGGTAAGTGATAACTATCCACTGTGTGCTGCCTCAGTTCCTCAATGTACCATCCTCATTGGTGGCCAATGGATAGCCAGATCAAGATACATACAAACTCAGTGCTGACTTAACTTTGTGACACCTGGTAGGTGCGTTGCTTTCTACTAGTGTGATAGCTTTAAAATGTTGGTTTCTGCTATTGATCTCACACATACACACATATTTGTATAGACATTAATGTGTTGCATAACTATTTAATGAATATCTCAGAAAAGGAACACATCTACCCTAAATTTGACATTGTATCCAAAGCCTCCAAGATTTTTTATTTTAATATAATTGTATTCTCTGACTATATTTTTGCTATCTTTATAGTCTTATGCAGTATCAATGATCATTGTATAATTAAAGTGACATAAGACTAATGGTTATGTTTAGGTTATGCTTTCTCAGAATAGCATAATGGTAATATAATCACAGATACAGGAAACTCCTCCAAATTTTATTCTTAAGTTTTCTTAACAGGAAATTAATACAAGTTAAAAATAAGTGGCTATCAATTTATTCATCTCTATTTATGATAGAAAATGGTCTCAAATCTGTTGACATTTCAAAATTTCAGATTCCAACAGATTCTGGAAGCTCAAAACCAAAACAGTGCATTATTTACATTAATAATTTGACTGCTTTTGAGGAAAATGACATCTGTGCAATTTTTTTCCTTCCAAAACACATTAATTTCTACATACACCAAATTTAGAGCTGGGAAAGCTAACGCAGAATACCACTCCTATGCTGTAACATATAAAATAACAATACAAAATATACATTTATTTTCTAGAAGACATACGCTTCACAAATAAGTATAGAGCAATGCTTTCCACTACAAATATGTCAATTTCATCACAAATTTATTTATATATATATATATAAAGGAATATATATATACACATATATATAAAGGAATATATATATATATATATACACATATACATATATATATAAAGGAATATATATATATATACACATATATATAAAGGAATATATATATATATACACATATACATATACATATATATATATATATACACACACACATATACATATACATATATATATATATTTTGGTTAAAAATCATGCAATTTCCTCTTTTGGGGGGATGAGGGGGAAGTTGTGTCCAAATCTATGAGTTTTAATACATGTAGAGATTCATGTGTTCATCACCATAATCAGGATACAAGAAAATTCCATCATCCAAGACATCAACACATGCTGCCCCTTTGTAGTCACATCGTCACCTTATCCCTTACCCCTTACAACACTGATCTTTTCTCCCTCTTCATAGAATTGTCTTTTCCAGAAATGTGTAGAACTGGAATTGTATTATACTGACTCTTTAACGTTGGCTTCTTTAACTTAGCATAATGTAATTTGTGATTTTTTTCCCACATCATTGCTTATTTCAATATTTTGTTCCTTTTCATCACTGAGTATTTATTGAGCATTCCACAAATGGATGTATAGTTTGTTTATGCATTTACCTCTCGAAATACATTTAGTTTACATTTGTTCGTTTGGTGATTAAATAATGGTGCCATGAATATTTGTGTACAGGTTTTTACATGATAAAATTTTTGTTTCTCTAGGTAGGATTTCTGAGTTAAATGTAAGAATATGTTTGGCTTTATAGGAAATCACCAAACTGACTGCACTGTATTCTATTCTGATCACAAGTGCATGAGATAGAGTTGCTCTACATCTTTGCCAGTATTTGTTAACATTTTTTCCTGTCAGGCTTTGTTTTGTTTTGGCCATTTCAATAGATAAATAGTAGTAGTGCATTGTGGTTTTAAGCTGTGTTTTTTGAAACACTAATGGTTTTGTATACATTTCCATGTACTTATTTCCCTTCCATTTATTTTTAGTGGTGAAGTGATCAATTTGTACTCATATTTTTATTGATTTTGCATTGTTGAATTTTGAGTGTTCTTATATGTTTTGAACACAAGTCGGTGTGGAGCAAGGTATATGCAAATATTTTCTCCCAGCCTATAGCTTATCCTTTTAGTTAGATTTTTTTTGTCATATGGTGTACGTATATTAGATAGATAAAAAGAAAGTTGATGCACTCCATCTATTTTGCTCCACATGTAGTTGTTTTATTCATGTAAATCTGAGTGGTTTTGTATTCTATTCCTGGAGAATTACTGTGTAGGTTTGAATTTTGTATTTAGTATACATGCTGTGTGACTGAGAGTTAATTGTCTTAATATCATTTAACCTAGTTATTTTATATACAAAATGGAATGATAATAACTAATATATTGTAATAATATATTGTAATAGTGCATGTAAAGGCACTTAAAACAATGTATAGTCTAGTAAGGGTAGCAGAGTTTGCCACCCCAAACAAGGAAAGAATGTTTTTCAAAACTGTACTGAGACAATTGGATATTCACATAAAATATAGTTTAATTAATTAATTAATTAATTAGGACACTTTGGACTGTACATAAAAATTAGAGGCTCAGATCCCCATCACCACCACATCCTCCCATGTGGTGCCTGGAGGGTGCCTTGAGACCAAGATGACCTGGTAACAGAAGAGAAGCCCACCTCCCTAGGAAACCTTCCATCATACCAGAAGACAGAACAGCTCAAGAGAAAATAAAATGTTCCAGCACAAAAGATAATAAAATTCTTCAGTGCTACCTACTGGAAGGCAAAAGAAAGTCCTCTTCATATCAGCCTGCTGCAGAATTTACTCCAGTAGATGGCCAGGAAGAGAAATAATCCATTAATTTCTTTGAATAACCAAGGTAACAAAGCAGCTCAGAAAGAAACAAAACAAAACAAAAAAAACCCTCCAGAAAGTAAACTTAAAGGCATGGAAATATGTGATTTAAATGACAGAGAATTCAAGATTGCTGTTCTGAAAAAAAATCAACCAGATGCAAGAAAACTAAGGCAGTTTAATGAACTGAGAAATAAAATCAATGAACAAAATGAATATTTTACCAAAAAGACAGAAATTTTAAAAAAGAACCAGAACCAAATAGAAATTCTGGAACTGAAGAACTCAAAAAGTGATGAAGAATGAAATAGCCAGCTTAGGAAATCTAGCTGACCAGATGGAAAAAAGAATTAGTAATACTGAGGATAAAAATATGGAAATGAGGCCAGATGGAAGAAAAGAGAGACGTGAGAGTTAAAAGAAATGAAAGAACTATCTGACTCCATCAGAAACAGCAACATTAGAATAATGAGTATACCAGACGGGGAAGAAAGGGAAAAGGGTATAGGGATACTATGCAAACAGTCAACGAGAACTTCCCAAACCTATGGAAAGAACTGGACTCTTGAATCCAAGAAGGAATTAGAATACCTAATAACCCCAATCCTAACAGGCCTTCTCCAAGGCACATTATATTGAAGCTGTCAAAAATTAATGACAAAGAAAGAATTCTGAAGACAACCAGGGAAAAGATGGTAACCTACAAAGGAAAGCCCTTTAGATTATCATCAGACTTTTCAGCAGAAATTCTATAAGCCAGAAGTGAGGGGAATCAAATACTCAAACTATTGAAAGAGAATAATTACCAACCAAGAATAATACATCCTGCAAAGTTACCCATTAGATATCAAGAAGAATAAAGACCATTCCAGTTATACAGAAGCTGAGGGAATTTTCCACGACAAGACCTGCATTACAATAAATACTGAAGGAGGTTATTCGAACTGAAATAAAAAGACAAAAGGATACAAAACTATGAATAAGATTACTAACAGACAGACAGAAGCAAAAAATTGCAAACCTCTAGAGAGAATAGGGCACTACACACTTAAACATAAAAGAAAAAAAGAAGATAAAACATTTAAAAAAAGAAAAAGATAACAGTTGCTACTACAACTCAGAAATAGACTAACAGTATAAACAGGGATAATTTATGACAACAAAAACATAAAGAGGGGGTAAATTTTCGAAGGGGAATGGAGATAATAGGCATGCTGAAGGTAAAATACTATCGTATATATGAAAGTTTTTACATAAATTTAATGGTAACCACTCAAAAAATCCAGAATTGAGGCACATAATATAAAAAAGGGGTGGGGGGGAGCATAAGAAGAAATTATAGAACACCACCAAACTAAAATAACAGACAGAAACACAAAGGCAAAGAAACAATGGCCACACCGAGCTACAAGAAAATAAGAGACAAAATTGATACAGAAAATCTTCATATGAATAAACACCCCAAATATAAATGAACTGAACTTTCCAATAAAAAGGCACCAAGTAGCAGATGGGATCAAAACAAACAAACAAACAAACAAACAAAAAAACACAACCATCTGCTGTCTCCAAGAAATACATCTCAGCTGCAAGGACACATATAGACTCAAGTGAAAGGCTGGAAAATGGTACCCAGAGAAAAGTGTAGCCTATTTATAAATGACGAAACAGACTTCAGGATAAAACAGGTAAGAGAGACAAAGATGGACATTTCATAATGATAAAAAGGACAATACAAGAAGAAGACATTGCACTTATCAAGATATATGTTCCCAATCAGAGAGCACCAAAATATACAAAGCATCTACAGGCAGAACTAAAGGGAGAAGTTGACAAAAACACAATTATAGTTGGGACCTAAATGACTCACTGATAGCTATGGATAAGTCATCCAAACAGAAGATCAATTAGGAAATAACAGCCTTAAATCGCACACTAGACCAAATGGATATAAGTGACATTTACAGAGCTTTTCATCAGATTATACATTCTTTTCTAGTACACATGGAACATCCTCAAGAATAGAGCTTATCTTGGAACACAGAACTAGCCTCCACAAATTTAAGAAGATTGAAATCACACCAAGCATATTCTCTAACCCTCAAGGCTCTGAAATTGGAGATCAGCTGCAAAATGAAAGCAGGAAAAACCACAAATACTTGGAGATTAAACGACATGCTTTTAAGGAAAGACTGGTCAAAGAAGAAATATGAAGATCAAAAGACACATAGAAAAAAATGAGAATGAAAATGCATCCTACCAAAAAAGCATTGGCATGCAGTGAAAGAAGTAGTAAGAGGGAAATTTATATCATTACAGGCCTATCTCACGAAACAAGAAAAGTCCCACATAAACAATCTAACATTACATCTTAAAGAACTAGAAAAAGAAGAACAAATGAAACCCGAAGTCAGCAGAAGGAACTAATAAAAAGTAGAGCAGAATTAAATGATATAGAGAATAGAAAGACAATAATAGTAAAATAAAAAAATCAATGCAACAAAAAGGAATTTCTTTAAAAAGGTTAATAAAATAGACAAACCCTTTGTTAGACTTACTAAGGAAAAAAAGAAAAAAGACACAAATAAACAAAACCAGAAATGAAAGAGGAGAACTTCAGATGGATACCAAAGAAATACAAAGTATAATATGAGAATATTATGAAAAACTATATGCCACCGTATTCAATAACCTAGAAGAAATGGACAAGTTCTTAGAAATATATAACCTTTCTAGGTGGAATCCAAAGAACTGGAAAATAGACCAATCAACAGTAAGAAAATTTAACAATCATACAAAAGCTCCCGAAAAGCAAAAGTCCTTGATGAGATGGCTTCACTACTGAATTCTACCAGACATTCAAAGAGGATCTAACACCTGTCCTCCTCAAAACTCTTCCAAAAAATTCAAGAATAGGCAATACTCCCTAACTCATTGTATAACGACAACAATACCCTGCTACCACAACCTGGTAAGGATAACACAAGAACAGAAAAATGAAGACCAATATCTCTGACAAATACAGATTCAAAAAATCCTAAACAAAATACTAGCAAACCAAATACATCAATACATGAAAAAAAAGGATTATACATCCTGGTCAAGTGATGTTCATTGCATGGGCACAGGGTGGTACAACATCCACAAATCGATTAATGTGACACATGGCATAAACAAAATAGAGGATAAAACTATATGATTATATCAATAGATGCAGAAAAAGCATTTGACAAGATGTAACAATCATTTATAATTACACAACTTAATACATTGGAATTACAAAAAACTGTACCAAACATAATAAAGACAATATACAACAGACACTTAGCTAATATTATACTTAATGGTGAAAAACTGAAAGCTTTTCCTCTAAAATAAGGATCAAGACAGGGATGCCTCCTATCACCACTGTTATTCAACATAAGATTGGAAATCCTAGCCAGAGCAATTAGGCAAGAAAAAGAAATAAAAGAAATCCAAATTGGGAATGAATAAGTTAAATTGTCACTTTCTGCAGATGACATAATTCTTTATTTAGAAAACTCTAAAGATGACACCAAAACTATTAGAGACCATAAATGAATACAGTAAAGATTTTGGACACAAAATCAATGTACAAAAATCCATTGTGTTCCTATACACTAACAAAAAAATTTCAGAAAAAAAATTCCTTTTGCAATTGCAAAAAAGTGAATAAAATACCTAGGAATAGACCTAATAGAGAATGTGAAGGATATATACACTGAAACATATAAGACATTATTAAAAGAAATTGAAGAAGACACAAAGAAATGGAAAGATATTTAGTTTTCATGGATTGGAAGAATTAACATAGTTAAAATGGCCATGTTACCCAAAGCAATATACAGATTTAATGAAACCCCCATCAAAATACCACTGGCATTTTTTAAAGAAATAGAACAAGAACAATAACAACAACAACAAAAATCATTAGATTTGTAAGGAATCACAAAAGACCCCTAATAGCCAATGCAATCTTGAAAGAAAAGAATAAGGCTAGAAGTATCACACTCCCTATCTTCAATCTATAATACAAAGGGACAATACTTAAAACATCATGGTATTGGCAGAAAAACAGACATGCAGACTAATTGAAATAGAAATGAAGAACCCAGAAACAAACCCACACATATATTGGCAGACAACTATTGACAAAGGAGCCAAAAACATACAATGGAGAAAAGTAAGCCTCTTCAATAAATGGTTCTGGGAAAATCAAGATGCCACATGCAAAAGAATGAAACCAGTCTGCTATCTGTCACCATGTACCAAAATTAACTCAAAATGGATCAAAGACCTAAACATAAGACTTAAAACAATGAATTGTAAAGAAGAAAGCATATTCTCTGACTATATTTTTGTTGTCATTATATTCTTCTGTAAATATATATTCCTATGTAAACTTGTGGGCCTTGGTTTCAAAAGGATTTAATGAATTTGACCTCCAAGTGAATGGAATTAAAAGCAAATAAACAAATGGGACTATATAAAACTAAAAGACTTTTGCACAGCAAAAGAAACCATCAACAAATCGAAGAAGCAACCACCCAAATGGGACAAGATATTTGCAAACACATGTTCAATAAGGGACTAATATCCAAAATATATGAAGAACTTGAATATATGAACAACTCAGCAACTACTACAACAACAAAAAAATAAGCAATCCACTTAAAAAATGAGCAGAGGACCTGAACAGACAGTTATCCTGAGAAAACATACAACAGTCAACAGATACTTGAAAATATGCTCAACTTCACCAGCTATTAGGGAAATGCAAATCCAAACCACAATGTGGTAACACCTCACACCCGTTAAAATGGTTATTATCAACAAGACAAGTAATAACAAGTTTTGCAGAGGCTGTGGAGAAATAAGAACCCTCATGCATTGCTGGTAGGAATATAAATTGGTATAGCCTATATGGAAAACAGTATAGAGTCCCCCTCTCCCAAAATTAAGACTATAATTACCATATGACCCAGCAATCTCTCTTCTGGGTATATACCCCAAAAATCTGAAAATATTTATCCATAAAGGTATATGTTCCCCTGTTGCTGCATTTATCATGGTGGCCAAACATGGAAACAACCAGTGTCCTTCGATAGATGATTGGGTAAAGAAAGCGTTGTACACATACACAATGCACTACTATTCTGCCACAAAAAAAAGATGAAATACTGTCATTTGCAACAACATGAATACATCTTGAGGTTATCATGCTAAGGGAAATAAGTCAGAAAAAGTAGAGAACCAAATGACTTCACTCATGTGGGATATAAAACTGAAAGTAACAAACAAAAACGACAAACAAACAGAAATTCATAGACACAGACAATATTTTAGTGGTTAACAGAAGGTATGGGGGGATGGTAGAAGTGGGAAAAGGGGTTCAAACGTATGGTGATGGAAGAAGAACTGACTCTGGGTGGTAAACACACAATATAATATATAGACAATGTTGTATAGAAATGTTCCCTTGAAACCTATAGAATTTTACTAACCAATGTTGCACCCAATACATTTAATACATAATAAAATTAATTTAAAAAATATGTTCTTTCTTCACCAACTCCCATTTTATGAGAAAAGCCACAAAGGAAGTATTGATGATCGATGGTTGCTGACACTGGATGCAAATGTCAAAAATTCTTCAGGAAGGAGTGGACAATGTGGAGAGAAGACTGTTCCCTGACATGACTGCTGTCTGGCCTGCAAGCTGAGTCTGATGCAGAACAGAGATTGCTTAGTGCAATCCCTTTTGGAGACGGTCTGAGGTAGCAGACGCTCACTGTGAAATAAGACAGCACCCTTCTCTGCCTCCTGCTACAAGCTGGCTCTTGGAAGAGCCCATTGTTCTGACCTGTTCAAGCATGTAATGCCATTTCCCATACCTTGTAGCATTCACTTCCTAGTATTTACTCATAACTATTTCCCTCTTTCCCTTTTACCCTGTATAATTCTTTGGCACCTGCCAAGCAGCACAAAGAATATACACTTCATCTAGCAGCTGCCCAAGATGTGCCACCTATGTAACGTCCCCTTAATAAACTATTAATTACCAGCCTGGAGTGGCCTGCCTCTTTCTTCATTGTTTCCCTGCCCTGCACATACGGAGGCAGATTTTTCAATTTCAGGCTTTTCTCTGGTGTTGCCTGTACTAACAGACAGTAGTAGCAAACTCTCAAGTAACGTCATCTAGCTAACGTGACCACTATTCACCTCTGCCAGTGTTACAAAGGGTAAAATAGAGTAATCTTGTTATTTTTCTAAGAGTACAGTTCTGAAATATTATGTAATGTTGTATATTTGAATACAAATTCAATTAAACACACACACACACACACACACACAAACACATACACTGCTGTTATTTTGACCTCTCTCTAAGACTCACATAATTGTAATTTATTCATTAGCCAAAGTAAAAAAGAATGGAATTTTTTAGATACTTACTTAAAATATGGATTTTATTACTTTGAAGTTTCAAAAGAGTCCAAACTTTGTTGTCTCTTGTGAGAGAAAACCCCAAGCAATAACTAAATGAAAATATCACTCAAAGCAATATTTTGAAGCCAATGATGCAAATTATGAATGAATATGACCAAACTGTTTTTGTGACTCAGAAAAGAAGATTCTTGGCTGGGAGCAACACAACGAAAAAAGAATCAAAAAGCAAATTAATCAATTGCTTGGAGCTTCCTTTTAGGAAAGTTCAAAAATTGCCTTGATAAGTAAATTTTACAAACTAGATAAAAACTTGGCAAAGCCCTACCAGTAGATATCTGTTGTGTGTTGTGTGTCGTAGAGGGTAGTCAAGCTCCAAAAACACATCAGCTTAAGACTACCTTTAAATGTATATAGGAGTGCATTTAAAAGAAATGTACAGATGAGTACACTTAAAAGTGCTCCAAAAGCATGCTTGAAAAAAATAAGAAGACTAAGACTAGGTTAATCTTTACAATTAGATAAAACACAGGATATCATCCACTAAAACTATTTTTCCATTTATATTTATTTTATTCATATTGATGACTTATAAAGTTAGCAATCGACAAAGTGCATGATTAGTAAAAACACATCTATGAAGAACAGAAAAGTATGACTATTTTGGAGAGCACTGAATTAACAGGAAAAAAATGAAATGAATGCTTGTATATAGAAAGTTGCTAAATCAATGCTGTGTAAAAAAGTATTAATGATATTCCAACCTGAGTTTATTTTTTCTACTATTAATCATTTTAAGGGGCAGAGGGAGTTTAAAAGACCCCTTCTTGTCTTACATATTTGATTTCCCAGCATTTATAAAAGGAGCAAAATGCTTCTAGGATACTTCAATGAAGTTAACATTCAAATTCCTTAAATATTTAACACAAATCAGTAATATTTCACTTTTGAATGAATGGCAACATATGACATAGACTAAGTTTGGAATGATCTCAGAAAAACTTTAAATACTTGATTTCCTTTAATATTCAACACCTACATGTACATTATGATTTATTCTAGTTTTAGAGGTGGCAGAAGTAAGGCTTAGAAAGAATAAATAAGTTAACCTTACTATCCACTGGTATTATCAAGATTTAATGTCTTCTGCCTGGCAACAAAACAGATCCTTTCTCTATTACATGAGATAGACTTTTCTGGTGGGGTGACTTTACAATTCCAGGTTTATTGAGAGATTTTTTGTTTTGTTTTGTGACTGATTTTTCATTATTTGGACAGTGTTGTGATAGTTATAAGTTGTGCAGGGGTAGTTTCTACGAGTTTGCAAAGATAAAGATAGCACTAGACAAGTGTGAAATATCCTCATTAACATTTGAGGGTAACACGAGGAGAGCATTTTTAGAAATGTTTGTTACCTATATAGAGAAAGAAAATATCTTCCATTTCTTGAGTATGTGATTCCTGAGTGACTTCAATTATTTTCCAGTAACTATGTTAGTACCTGTTTTAACTGAGGCTCTCAGCTAGCAAATTAATTTAGAAAGGTCCACCTGAGGGTGGATTATCTGATCCATGCTAGCAGTTGAAGAACAATATAGTTAGGATTGTACTATTTTCCTCTTCACATAGAGACAACATCATGTGACTCTTATTTTAGAAGGAGTGAAAAAGACTTACTGTATTTGACTATTTCTAAAAGAATTTTAAATCAACTTCCCAACTACATTTTTTATAGTATCGAAAATCTGAATTTCTATATCTAGTTTGTGTTCATGTTCACATATTTATACAGTGTGTGTGATACATGTATGTATACAATATCTGACATATGTGTATATGTACAAGATATATGGCATATTATATGTGAGTGTGTGTATTCATTATCTAGTCTAAAATGCAAGCAGCAAGAAGAGCCTTTGTCTTGTGTGTTTCAAGCATTAAAAACTGAATTAAAGTTAGGGAGATAGAGGAAAACTGAACATACTCTATAGTTATTAAGGCAACCTCAGTTTTTCTCAACAGCCTGCATTTGCAAAGCAACTGGTAAGAAATGTTTATTGCCAAGCTTAATCATCCGATTTCTTAAAGTTCATGACAAAAACTTTTTCACTAAGGACTATAAATAGCCAATGTTTATTATTTTTTAAGATTTCAATATATAATGGGGGTTCAATTAAGCTGTGTATACCAGATATACTATTTTGTGTCATTTTTTTTCTACTGTGCATCTGGAGTTAGATTTAAATTGTTAGAATATTTATTTTAAATGATCATATTGAAAAATAAATACTAGTTTCCCAAAGGTTTCTATTGATTGCTCTCATAAAAAAGAGTATCTACTACTTGACTTTTAAATATATATGCATACAGTACTTGAATGATGGAAAGTCACAAGTATTCCCATTGCCTATAATGGAAATATGTATGCAGATTCTGTCATTCAAATGTTCCTTTTACTTTATCATATTTCACAGAACTTTGTATCCAAGGGGGGAAGAGAAATGTGCAAATATTTCTTATTCGATGAATAAACATAAGGACAATCCTCACAGCACTTTGCAGATTGCTCTAAGGCATCGGAGTGGCAAGAAGGTAAAGGCTCCGAATGCTTTCGTTGGTCTATTTGTTTTTCATCTGACAACCTGTGTGTGTTCTAGCAGCTGACACCTGCTTCTCCATTTTATTTTGCAAACATCCCCTTAATTTTTAAATGAGAGAAAGGAAACCTTTAATATCTGAAGAACATATATTACATGGGGAAAAATAATCCTCCAGCATTGTTCAAATCCAAAACTTTTCATTCAAGAGAGTCAGATTCTTAAGAAGTCATGTTACCATATCTATACTTCAGGAATGATTCCCGTCTACTGAAAAACAGAATTCATGTTATATGAAATGTGAGGATTTCTATTTGCTAACTATTTAACTGACCAGAAATATTGGGTTATTTTTAGGAATACAGAGTACATGGTGGGGAAAATTTTTGATTATGGCTAAGGGGAAATTGTAAGCTATTTCTTCACTGAAAAAAAAAAAAACTATTTTGCTGCTATAGTCACCAGAATTGCATCAGTAAACAAAGCAAAGATCTTTGCTTCATGCACCTTGCATTATTAGAAAAGCAACAACAACCAACAAAATAAGCCACGTGGATAACCATATGTTCTGTTTGTTTGTGATACTTTTGTATTTATGCCTGCTATCTTGACATGTTGTTAATAGCAACCTCTTCTATTCCTTCAAATTGTCCTATTCAGATAATACATTAAATTGTCACCTTATCGAAATAATAAATAACTAGGTAATTTATTTAAAATATTAGGTAATAAGTGCTCTAGAAAAAGATATAGTAAGATAGGGTGGAAGGTATTAATGTGTGGGAGAAGGTGGAGAGGGATTGCATATTACTAGGGCTATCAGAGTAGGTCTCACTGCAGACTGAAATTCAGCAAATATTGGGATGTGGACAAATGGCTACCTAGACTCTGCCCAGATACAGGAAATGCCACTGCAAATATCTTAAAGTGGGCATAAGCCTTAAGTCACAAGGCTAGCCAGCTGTCACAGACAGTAAGGGTGTCTGAGAGGAAAAGAGAATCATCATTATCTACTTTTAGGCCATTGAGAATTTGGATCTTACTCTAAGAAAATTGAGGGAAAATCTGAATTAGTTTCAGCAGAGAAGTGACAAAAGAATCCCTCTGTTGGTAGAAAAGATACTTAGGAATTAAAAAAGAGACCTGTTTTGGAGATCTTGCTGTTCGTATTTCACTGGTTAAAAATGTTAATTACAATGAATTGATTTAGTAATAATTGTATTTTTGGCGTTTTGGGCATTACGATTTTAAAGAAATACTTCTATATTTTCACCATATAGTACCATTCTTATCCTATTCTAGTTCTGTTTTGTTAAGTTTTTTGTTTGTTTTTATTCTTGTTTCATATGGAGACATAATCAAAATACTTTCTTTTGTATATTTTAAGTATTTTTTCCTTTAATATGTCAACATGGTGAATCAAACATACGTATACATGCACATATGGATATGGATATGGATATAATATCCTTTAAATACATTTTTTGTATTTATTTCTCTTTGGGATTTTTGCATGCATTTTGTGATACAATTTCACTATAATATGCAGTTCTATTATCATCTTTTCGTTTTCATATCGTCATGAGGAGACTAGACTCACAGTTGGTAATGAATATTTGCATATTTTGTATTCTCTGAAAGAATTGATATAATATTGGAATTATCTTATTTGGATTATGTGAAACACATCATCATTAAAACTTGACTTTGGTTGTTAATTTCCAATATTGATTTATTTCACTATTAAGTTTCTACACTTATTCATAAAACTGTTTTCCTAAGTTATAGTTTTATATACTTTCTTTAATGTAAGTTATTAAATACATCAAATATGTTGGCAAAATATTGTTCATGATATTTTATTTTTTTTAAGTACATGTTGCTCTTATGGTTATCTTCTCTTTTTCTTCCCTAATATTTCTACTTGGGAATTTTTTTCTCCTATGCAAGAATAGGGAAATATTGCAAAAATGATTTTTTAAATTCAATCTTATTTTAGTTTTTAAATGTTTGAAAAATTACATGTGTTTATTGACCCTCTCATTTTAATTTTGTATTCGCTTTAATTTATTCTCTTCAGCTTTTCTTTAAGTTCTAATTTTGTTTATAAATTATTTTTGATTTAGCATTTGTAACATTTTATAAGTTACTTTTGTCATTATAATTTACTTCTAAATACATTCCAATTTTTGTTATGATTTCTTATTTCATTTGAGATATTTATAACTGGCCTTTAAAATTATTACAGTTGTATAGCATTTTTCATTCAATATCAAATGAATTTTGAATTTAAATATATTTTGTGAAAAAAAAAATATATATATATATTTGTGTTTGGTAATGTGCTTTAAAATAGAGATTGGCACACAATGCACTACAGGCCAAATCCAGTGCCAACCCTGTTTTGGTAGAGTTATTGGAACCCAGTCACGTCCATTTGTCTACATATTTCTATGGCTACTTTTACACAATTACTGAGGAACAGACACTAGTTGCAATTAAGACTGCATGACAAGCAAAAATGGAAATATTTATTCTCTGTACCTTTAAAGAAAAAATAAACCACATTGATTTCAGTTATATAATATGTTTTGAAATTTCATAAGACTTGCTCTATAATGTATAGAATGTGTAGTGGTATTTATATCTCCATGTATGCTTAAGCACATGCATTCATTGTCTTGTGTACTGTTTTATATTTTTGTACACTGATTAAAATTTGTTATATGTTTTATTTAAATCTATACATTTTCTGATGCTTTGTGTGTTCTCAGTTAATTGTTGAGTGAATCATGTAAAACATAAACATACTGATGATTGGTGTTAATTTTTACTTTTATTTCTCTCAATTATTTTAGTTATCCTTTTGAAATATGTTAGGGGCATTTGATTTGAAATTAAAATTTCCATCACACTTTCAACACTGCCTTAATTTAAAAAATTCAATAGAGTTGCATCACATTTGTTTATATTATTACATTTCATTTTGTATATATACATATTTTGTCTCAAAATATGCATTTACACGCTTTAGCCATTATTCTTGTAAACGACATATAGCCACAATTGTATATTAAACAGTGAAAAAACATTTATCTTTTAAATGAAGAACTGATTGCATTCATAGCTAATTTGATTACTGATTTACTTATATTTATCTTTAAACCACTTATTTTATTACATTTTCTTCACTCTATATACCTAAGTGTGTGTGTGTGTGTATGTGTGTGTGTGTGTGTGTACCTCCTTTTTTGGTTTTGATTTATTTAGGTTTTTAATTCCATTGATGTTTCTCTAATACTTTCAAAGTTATATAGTCTTACCAGTTTTGTTAGTTGTTTCCCTAGATATATTAATTTAATGAAATATGGAATTATTAATAACTGTACTACATTTCCAAAAGATACAACTTTAAAGAGCGCTCTAATTCTGATGATAAACTTTCCAAATTATAAGTAAACATTATAAAAGAGTTTAGCTTTCCTTTTTTTGCTACTTATCAGAAATTATTTCCATTTTAATATATAAAATTGTTCAAGTTCACTTGCATGTTTAAAATTTTATTTAATGGATGTTCTTATTTGCACTCCAGAATTTGTTAGGCTCATTTTCCTTCTCTCTGACATATATATTTAAGAAATTCCTCTAATGATAAGCTGCATATTGTAGAGTGTCAAATTTTTAGTCTGTATTTCAATTTTTGTTGTTGTTTTGTATTTGGTATTTATTCTGCTTTCTATTGTTATTAATACTATCAGAAGTCAGCTGACAACCTATCTGTCATTCTTTTGTATACAATCTGCCCACTGTTCCCCTGGCTACTTTTAATATATTTTCTTTGCATTTGGTAATTTGCTCACCATGATATGACCAAATACTAATCTATTTCGCCCCCCTCTCCCCGCCCCCCCGGAGTTCATTCATCTTCAGTTAAGGATTTTTGACTTTAAACATTTCTGGGAAATTCTAAATGAATATCTTTGTATTCTGCCTCTCCAACATTTTCTTTGCTAAGTCCTCCTGGAAATCTGGTGTTTTTTGTTTGTTTGTTTGTTTGTTTTTTATTAAAGAAAAAGAACAAAAAGAACATATGTTGTACTGCCTCATTTTATCTTCCATATCTCTTGTAATTTCTCTTATGTTTTCCACTTCTTTGTCTGTTTAGGACGTATGTTTTTATTGATGTTATTTTTTTGCAGATCTATACTTGCAGCTTCTAATCTCTCATATATTTCAAATCTGTTATGTGACACATATGCTGAGTTTGTAATCTCAAATATCATATTTACTTCTTTAAATTTCTATATTTTTTTCCTACCTAGTTGGTCAGGTTTAAAGACCTCTTGGTCGTCTATTACAATTTCAAATCAATTTTTTAAACAAATAAAGTATATTTATCTTTTTTGTTGTTTCATCTGATTCCTGTCCAGAGTAGTTTGTTTCTTTTTGTTCTTAGTGGCTTTTTAACTCTGAGTTGATATTCTTTCATCTGTGCTAAATTTTGGAAACATGAATGTTTCCTTAAAAAATATGAGTCTGGCATTTGTTTTGTATCATTATTAACTAACGACATTTTTAAGTTATCTTCTTGAATTACAGCTTTTAGGGCCAGAAGAATAGTGACTTCAGATTTCAACATCTGTTTATGCATTTTCTAGAAACTTTTATTATCCTTCCAAAGAGAATGAAGGTTTATGAACTAGTGTAGGTACAGTATGTTTCCACATAGTTCTGTGTGGTGATTTAGATTTGTTCAATTTTTGCATATGGCAGCGTACTCTTTCAAGGATTCAGCCATTACTTGACAGTCTATATTTTAACATTTTACCATGGGTATACTTACCAGTTTATTTTGTAGACTCTATTTACACAGATGATTAAAACCCAAGACAGAGCATCCAGTAATTGTCAAATACCCTATGGCAACTTGGTATCTTACTCTCTTCTTTGAATTTGTGCTTATCAATATTTTAGGCTGACACATGTCCTCCACCTTCTTGCCTTCTTTGAAATGTGTAAGAAAGAAAATTTTCATATAATTTGCTCTAGAACTTTTGGTTTTCTGTACTATGAGGTTTATTCACTTTGTTCAATTGCCAAATTGCCATAAACGTAAACATTCCAGCTTCTATACATTCTCTGACAATTGAAAACTGCTGAGACAAATCATCTGTTCTACTGCCTTATTTTATTTATTTTTTTCAAGTACGTGTCTGTGTTTTTTATTCTTTTCTTTCATTTTAGTTAATTAAGGAAATTAGCATTTTGGTTGAACTGCTATCTTAAAACAGAAGTTTTTATTTCATAGCCCCATGACTTTTGTGTTGTACTCAGTATAGACTCAGAGCTCCATTATCTGATGGGTTCTGTATAACTTTCTTCCCTTTGGTGTTTTGTGGCAGAATGATAAGTAACTAATTGATGAAAAAATAGTTATCCTAATTATTGTTCCAAAACACCAGAATATTCTTATATTATTTAAGATAATACACTTATTATTTAACTTTTCAGCTTTTCAAAGATTTAACAAAATTATGGGTGATAATATCTCTTCCATACATTTTTCACAGATGTTACAAAGGCACAATTTACCCCTTTGCTCTTGTTTGGTAATAAACTACTTTTCCTTGGAGTAATTTATTTCAAATACTATAACTGTCAGACATATAAAGACATGAAATTAAATTTGACTAGCACAGGTCATAGATAAAGATCTCTATATTGAAAGACAGAATAATAAGGCAAAAATAAAATGGTTAGAAATAATAAGTGTTATCCAATAATTTAAAAATGATGCTAGAAATATCCACTAGTACTGGTATCTTTTTCTAACCCTAAAGCACAATAGACAATGTTATGTCAATGTTATAGATTGGTAAACATTAATAGCATGAAGCCTCACCTAAGGTAGTAGTTCACAACAAATATAAAAATGAGAACTGAAGGGTATTTTCAGAAAATAAAGACAAGTTTTGTCCCTTGTTTTGCATCTACTTGGACATTAATATCATTAACTAAATTAATAAAGCAACATATTTTGGCAGCCAGTTTGTGGGGAAAATATGTGTGTGTCTGTGTGTGTGTATTCTATTATATATATATATATATATATATATATATATATATATTCTAATTTCCAATAAAAAACTGGGGTGGAGGGCGTGCAATATAATAAAAATCTAAAATAAAAAAAGATAATGTGTAAACATTAGATTGCAAATAGAACTGTCAAAGGCTTGGCACAACTGTATGAAAACAGAACTTTCAGTTTAATACTAGGGGAAAAAAATAATGCTTCTAGTTCAGACTCTTAGTTTGTACTAAATACTGACTTCAAGAGTGTAAGGCCTTAACCTAAGAACACAACTCTCTCTACACCTTTCACTCTTTCCATTCCGGTAGAATAACTAAATATTTAACTTTTCTTTTTCAAATAAGTGAAGTTAGTAAAGGAAGAAGTGTGCCTTTCAATTTCTATTTCACAAACCTAAAGTCTAAACATAAAAAAGAACTTCACTAGTTGACTACTATTTTATATTGTGGTTGAAGCAATGAGAGTACAAAAGAAAGGGGAAAATTAAACCTCTCTTCCCCTGAAACATATATTGTGGTAGAATATATAATATAATCTGGATTTAAAAATATGGGTTGAGTAATATTTCTATTGCTCTAGATATAGGGCAAGGTTATTGACCGTACCTTAAGGTCTCCGTGTGTGGACGTGGGGAGCCTGAGAATCTTCTTAGCCAGATTTATATTCAGCAACAATTTACATGTTAAAACAGTTGTGGGGACCGTATAGGATAACGTATATAAAGATTATTTTGCAAACCAGTGAATGTGATTGTTCAGGTAGGCAGTTTCTATAGGAAACAACAAGGAATATGTAAGTATGAAATTGCTCAAGGCAAATACGAAATCCTCACATATGCAATGTGCTCCTGAGATTACATGACATGAGGTACAGCCCTTCTTCAAATGTTATTCAGACTTCTCTCCGGTATGGAGTGCTAGCCAATGGGAGATATGCTGGGCAAATAAGAATGAGTAAAAATAGAAAGAAAAAAAAGAAAATGCTGCCCTCTGGAACTCTATTCTAGTGTCTGAAGAAGGCATCAATCAAAGCAGTACATAAAATAAGTTAAAATTATTTACTGCCACAGTGCTTTCTTAAAAGGCAACATTTGGGGTGAGATTTAAGAATGAGTAGGGATTAAATAAGTGATTATGCTGGGAATGATAGATATTAGAAAAAGCTCCGTATTGGGAGGGTGGTTGGCAATGAAAAGGGAATGGAACATGACATTAGCATCCACGGACAAAAAGCAAAGGGATATTCCTCACAGAGGATGCTGGGTGTGGTAAACAGGGACACAGAGCCTTCATTCTGAGTACAAAGAGAAGCTGATGAACAGTTAAACGAAGTGAAGACAATACAGGTTTTTTTTTAAAAAAAAAGATTGCTCTTCAGATTGAAGCAGGAGGGCGGGAGAGAAAGAATGTATAAATGAACCAGTTGAGAAATTATGTCACCATAAAGATGAATATAATTGTTCATCAATTGTGTCTAGTAATAATGAAGGGATAGTTTTTTCTGTACTCTCCCATTCTAATCCAGACAGGTATACAGATAATTCTCCATTACCTGAAAAGTGACAACATTGTCTCTTCACTGCTTTTCAGTCTTGTTCCATGGGGTATGTGTATCCCACTACCTACTCAAATGTATAGAATGCTAATGTTGGTCCAATATGCAGAAGATAATTGCATTTCAAATTCTGTAAGTAATTGGATGTGTCAGCCGAAAAAAACAAATCTTACACTAACTAACCATGTAGTACAGGTCAACTCAATTGGGTCTCTGTGTTAGTAAACCTGGAGCCCCTGAAGGCAGGCAAAGTCCTCAGATTAGACTCCCAATCAATTGTTATAGAAATAATTACTTATCTGTCAAATACATGTGATATATACCTGCATTTTTCCACAACTAAACCAAAACTCTATAGGTTTCCATACATTTTTTCATGCTTCTTGGAGAATTTCAGCACTGGTTTATAATTTACAGCCTCATGTATGAAACATCAGTTTTTAACACTAAAGCCAGTAAGAGCATTAGATTACATAACGAATTAGAGAAGCGTTATTTATATTTCTGACTCAGAAATTATTAGCCAAATTATATTTTGAGTAGGTTTGATAATAGAGTAAATGATTATAGAGCTATTCAGACCAAAGGAAATTAGCTGAGAAATCTGGGAATATATTGAGATTTTATGGAATAAGATTAATCTACTGAAAATATTTCCTTTGACTAACATACGAATAATCAATTTTCACAGGAATCAGAAATCGCGATACATTGTGAGTTCTAACTCATTTGAATGATCTTTTCATTTACTTTAAGTATATTTGTATATTTATGCATCTGTAATCCAGGTAATGCCAGAATTTAAAAATATAATATTATCCAAATTAAAAAGAACAATTTATGTCTATTTAAAATTATGTTGATTTCATTTCTGATGCTTGAAAGAAACTAGACCTTTAAAAATGTGAGATTTTTATAGTAAAACAAAAAACCTGTTTTTCATAGCATGACTTCCATTGTCCTGTGTCAGTTTTTGTCTATCATGAATCACTGAAATTGACTTGACTAAAAAAATGTATTGAAAGACTAAATAGCCTGTTTGGAATCAATTTTATTATAGCAGAATAATTGAATCTATACTTTTGATGATTCCATCATGTCCTGATTTGGGTCTTGGGGGGTGGGGAATTAGGAAGAAGAGACAGTTTGTCATCTCTCTTAAACTTATACAAATTATGAGCTAGACTTTCTCCCTGACACCTGACACTTATTTTAAATGCACATATGGGATATTTGGAAAAGTTGTAAACTGACAAGCAAGTGAAAAATCCCAAAAAGTGTTTGACAGCTTTACAGAGAAATTCTTGTGTGTGTGTTTTTTTGTTTGTTTGTTTGTTTTTGAACTTTTTTATCTTCAAGACTTTGGCACCAAGAAGCAGATATGACGGTAACTCTCCTGACATTAAATTGTGATGACTGTATCATGTCATTCAAGATTAAAAGCTACAACTTGGAAAAGTGAATCTTTTCAACAGAAATCCAGAAGCTCAATCAGACCATAAAATATACTGATACTTCTACTTCTAATAGCAGATTTTGTTTCCTCATTGTGGGCATTGTTTCTATTATAAATGCCTAAGTTCTACAGTTCCAATAACACCTAAATCTAGAAAATTCATAAAAATGCATTGACTTACACCATATTTATTCCATATTTTGATTATCATTAGTCACTATACACAGTGACTATATTAAGATGGGCATGAGTTTAAAAAGTTTGAATGATTACCCTTTCCTACACCTCCATTAAAGTATGTTGCCCATTCTCCCTAACCTTGTTTATATAGACAGAAAAATGGCAAATTATTTTAATGAGAAAAGAAGAATAATTGTTAACTTTGCAGTCCCAAATATCATATAGAGTCAAAACCACTAAGGTGTACAAATTATACTTTAGTGATCAAAGCAGTTTTCAGTACATGTATATAAATATTTGGGTCAGCAGAATTTTTAGGTTATAACTTCTCAACACACATTTTGAGTTTTCATCATTTCAGAGGAGTTAGAACACATTATAATGGTCTTGTTGATAAGGATTTACCTGAATGCTCAATTCTTATCTTAAATGTCATTAACAATTAGAACATAAGCTTACTTAGTATCTTAATTGTTATAATTATATTGCATACTGTTAATAAATACAGATCAAAATATAAATTATCCATCACCTGTCTATTTATATTTTTCTTCTAAATCAGCATCCTTGGGAAGTTAGTGGAAAGTTACAGGATCTTCATTTGGGAATGTTAAAAATGAAGCATGTGTATAAATGGCTTCTTCAAGAAACCATAGACATAGAGACTTTGGCTCTAAAGTCAGGCATTGCTTTGAGTGCTGTTTGTATTTTGACGTACTAGTGCCCATCCGTATACAAAATTAATTCCCTTTAGGACTCTAATTCAAAACCTGTCAAAAGTCTTGCAGGCCCAACATTGCGTGTTCCCATCTGCACTGCTCTTCTTACATACCATCTGCACCTGTATCTATGGTCATACACAAGAGAAATGTAAGAATGGTGGGTAAAAGATAGCCTACGAAGGCAGTAGAAAGCTCAACTTAGAGCAATTTGGCATAGCTGTGTACAGCTGGGAAGTGAAAGCAGCAGATGGGTTATGTTGACTTCCTGAAATCAGAAATGAGACGGTTTATATCTAACAAAAATTTGCATAGCCTCTAAGGCAAAGGCATTGGAGACTTTGCAAATGATAACCAGAAATAATAAGGTGACATTTTTGAAACTGCATGTAGAGAGTAGTATAATGCAAGAAATCTATAGATACAATTTCTTTTTTTTATGAAAAAGAGAAAGAGCAAGAGCAATTTTTATGTGACAAAGTTTATGTTAAAATTGAATCTTTTCATCCATGTATAGAATATATAGGCCGTTGCAATTATAACACTAAAATGGAATGTTTAATCAAGTAACATAAAAATTCAAGAGCAGGATATATCAAGTGTCATTTGCTTTGTTTTGTGTTTTTCATTTCCATGTCTGTGTTAAGTTATAGTCTTCCTACAATGTAAGGATAGATCATCAAAAAAATAATTGATATTTGGCAGACTAAATTGATAAACTTTGCCTTGTTAAAGATTCCATAAGGCCCTTTTTTTTATAACGAGTTCATTAATGATAGAAAATATAAGTTAAGGTAAATTAACTTCTTGCAATGAAATATTTAGCTATACTATAGTGGTAATAATATAATCTCTTCTCAGAGTGATATTTCAAATTAAATTTAACATTTTAATTTATTATGAAATATGCATATTATTGTGTTCATATGATTCACATTGAGGAACTATAATCAGCCAAAATGCTGCAGATCACAATCTATATAGCTAAACAATCATATCCTTTATTTATGCAACAATAAATTATACAATATCATTTTTAATACTTTCAAGAGATACAATTTTGGGAATCAAGATATTACTATACTATTACTTGGTTTTAGGTTCAGTGTGGCTTTTAAACACTTTCTAATTCTTCTCTGCTTTGTGTGTTTACTTGGTGTCAATCCTGGTGTCTCTGAGAGGATCTGAACGATAAGGGTCAAATGCTGAGTGGTTTCCTGCACTTATCATTCCCTACTTCTATCATTTGGTATTGTTGGGTTTTATCTCAGTCACTTGAAAATCTATATAAATGAGCTTGCCTCTTTAACTGTCCTTTCAGTTCCAAAGCAAGAATGACTTTTACCCAGATCTAGAAGAAAATGTTAGAGTTTATATGACTGCTTGTGTAATAAAAAATGTCAAAATACACATTCCTCAAATTAGTTTCATGTTCCATAACCGCCCATCTCTGTTTTAATGGTCATTTGGCTGTCTGGAATCAGTATATCAGCCCATTTGAAACTGTTTAGTCCTTGGGAAAATTGCTCTGCTGTTCTTTCTCAAATGGTTCAAATGGAGCAATCATTTTCAAGGTGATCTTGAGTTTTTGAAAGAGAAAAAAAAATAGACAAAAGTTATACTTTCTGAAGAGCTATAAAAAAGTAAAATACCATTTAAGGAACGCTAAGTGGGACTTCTCCATGACAGAAACATAAAACTTCTCCTAAGACGCATACAAAGTCTTCACATTTAATACTGTTAGGAATCAGAATAGTCATTTTAATTTTTAAAATTGCACTTATTTTTAAATGAGAATAAACAGGGATGGTGTAGGAACAAGCAGAATATGTGATTATCTGCATGTCTCAAGGGAGGCTAAAATGTATTCAAAATTATGTTCTCAAACTTTCTTGATATCCTTTGTTTTACTGTGTTGTGTGCTATAAATTCATTAAAATAATTTGTGATGAAAGGCAAATAAACAGGTGCATTAGAGTATATCTTAAATTTATTTATACCTTAATGTAGCTTGCGTGTTTCCTTTTCTTTTTGTCATTAGTTAAGTTACAAAAAAAGTCCCAATTAGAATTTTGATGAATTATTTTGAAAATAGAAAGGTTATTTTAGAATAAAATTTATTTCTTACATGTCAAACCTAGGTAAAGTGAATAGGTCCTGGAATAGGAATTATACTAGGATATTAAATAAATAAGATTAATGGACAACAAAATACGAATATAAAATAAATGTGGTAGAAGACCATCAATTTGGCAAATTTATCAATTTAGTCATTTTTTTAAATTAAAATTTAATAAAAGTTTTCTGTAAGATTACACTGGATAAAGGACAGAGATTGTATTTTTTTAATGTGAATGCTGATCTAATAATAATGATCCAAAAAACTTTGCTGAATGAATTTTGAAGTTAGGTTGGAAAAACTCAGTAATTTATTCAAATTGTCTGCCGTGGGCTCAGGAAAGGATTGTTGCAGCTGGCCCAGCAATGAATTTGGCAGTCTTTCTTTTTATTTAGCTTCTTTACCTTTCCAATTTTGCTTTTTTTATTCATCTCATTTTTTCCCTCTCAAATATATTTTATTATTTTTACCTAAGTTATATAATATTTAGTGTGTTTTTTTTTTTCAGGCTATGACTTATACCAACTTATTTTTATTTCTGTAATTCTCCAAACTATGATTATTTAATATGCCAAAATTTCTTTAACCATAGACCATGACATTTTCTTAAACAAATTATCAAATTTTTTCTACCAGCCACAAACCCAAATTTTCTGGCTTTTAACACATTCATTGTAGGCTTAATTGAATCTATCATTTCATTTTCAAATTAAATATTTATGTTTTCGATATTCTATTTTCTATTTTCTATATTCTATATTCCATATTATAGATTTATATTAATGAGAGTGTCCTAAAAGTTATCTAAGTTATTGTCTAACTTAGAAAATTGCATAATTGGATCCTAGAATGTTGGAGATTTATTCAGAACTATATAATTAGTAGCAGCATAAAGTTTGAAGCCAAGTCAAAGAGATGATTTTCTAATGATTTCAAGATAATCTGTGGAATTTCTTATTACTATGGTATACACCTTCTGGGGCATTCTTGGTCTAATAAATATGTCATCACATTTTCAATTTATTGGATGGGAAGAGATCAGATTTAGAATGTCAATGTTTCTAAGGACCTAGATTCAGACTAAGGATTACACATTTGAATGCGGACTTTCAGCCAGGATTTATAATCAGTTATTTTGAAAGAATCATCTAGAATTCTGGCATTTAGTAAATGCCTCGGTTTTCTCTAAATTTCAGCTAAATGCTATTGGGCACAAGTATTAGATAATACATTGTAAGAAAGACTGGCTTTGGTGTTACAGAGAATTGGTTTTAAATTTGTTTCCACTTAGCGGATATTTGATCTTTTAGAATGCTCTTGGTAATCCTCGGATTCAGTTCCAGAGACATTTTTTCTCTGTATATTTTGTTTTAGGTGAAGGTTTCTTATCTGTGGCCTTGGCTGAAGCCCCTGGACTTCAATCTCTTACGGAAAATTCCCAAATCATATGTCATGGTTTTGCCTCATCTAATTATGGACCCTCAAGCTATCATGGTACATAATTAAACATCCGCTATACATAAGCCCTCCTCTATGATGTCAAGATAGCTTTCAGCTTTCTCTCCAAGACTGTCTTACTCTCGTAATGTCATTGATGTTGGCTAGAATAAGCTTCCTTAAATAACTGATGTACACACAGACATGTGATAATTCGCACTCTCATACCAGACATTATTTTTTGGTGTGTGAGTCTTAGAGAAATAGGTCAAAATAAAAGCAATGGATCACATTTTTACTTTTGGAGATCATTAAAGTAATAGACATGTTTCAGGTGACATATTTCCCTTGAGTTAGTAGATTGTTTTGGAAGGTGACAGGATTAAGTATATATGGAGGCTGAATTGTCATGATATTTATAAACCCTATTAATCATTAGACAATTTTTATAGGTCAGGTTTCTGCTAACTTAAGAATGTGGACATTTTGATGATAATGTAGAAGCATCCAATATTTGACCACTGAAAAGTCACTAATTCTATTTGTCATGATTAAAAAACAAATATTTTATAGTGTATCTCAATTATGGTGATGTTGCCATTGGTCGACGCCTACTTGAAACACTGGACATTATATGCCAAGGTCTAATCAGTGTGGGAGAATAAAACCAAGGTACAAGCCCCGGAATCTATGTTTATATTCCAAATAGGAGATACCAGCAGGAAAAGGGGATTAGACTTTACTAGTAAAAAGATTCAGGCTGGGAAATGCATTAACATATGTAATGGATCTCTGGATAATGGTTCTTGTTGATAAAATAATGTTTTATAATTTGTCATTATTTTTCCTCCCAAAATCTCTTTCAAGGGACTTAATAGAGTTAAGTTTATGTGTATACTGCTAATGAATGTTACAGTAATGCATATTCTGCTGTATTGCCAAATATGGTTTTACTGAATTTTGGGTAACAGTTGCCATAATTTATCTAATTTTTAAGGTTAAATATTTTTCTATTAGTAACTCCTCAAAAGAACCCCTTGTACTATTTAAGATATTCTTAAATATAACTATAATGCAATAATTAAAATGCAGTTATGTTATATACTAATAGTAGTGGTGTTATTTTATTTATATATAGTATATAAAATATACTAATTGGAAATAAGCTGTAATAAATGATTTTGTTTGCAGTTGTTTAAATATTCTTTGTTCAAAGATTTTAAGGACTAAGAATTGCATATCAAGTAAATAAAACTGATTAGATTTTCCATGACAAAAACACAACAATGATATGTAGATCTTTTCCCCTGAGGTTATATCAGAACTGTACTTTATGCATAGTATGAACACAAGCTGGGACATATAATATACTTTACATTTATTAAGCCCTAGTTGCTTGGACCATGAACTATAATGATATATTTTCTAGGTGACTTAAATTTCGTTTTCAAGGCATCTTTGTTTACCCCAAATTTTTAATATTACAAGTGATATTTATAATAAAATGTTTGATTTGAGAATGGATGCCCACGCTACTATAGGTTGCTGCTGGATAAATATTGCACAATGTTTAAGAGTGTAAGAAGTACTTTTCTAAATGCCTCATCAATACTTTGAGCTAATATCAAGCAAGGCATATATGGGGAAAAACATTCTAATTTTGACCCTATCTTACCGTATTTCCCTGAAAAATAAGACCTAACCGGAAAATAAGCCCTAGCATGAGTTTTCAGGATGATATCCCCTGAACATAAGATCTAATGCATCTTTTGGAGCAAAACTTAATATAAGACCTGGTTTTATTTTGGGGGAAACACGGTAGTACATATATACATATAATAATAATTGAATACAGATGACACCGAACTAAAGGAAAGACACTAAATTGTTCTCCCCTTTACTGAGCTCAAGGTCCATATGGTTGATGTGAGGAAATAATCCCAGCTAATTGGAGAAGTGCAGGAAAGTATTGTTCTCAAAGGACATCCAACATTAAGTCAGAGAGTTAAAGAGATGAAGACAATATTTTAAGCTGTACCAAATAGAAACAAATTTGGTGTAGAGTAGACCCCCAATTTTGTATTTCTTATAAATCCCTCACAGGATAACAATACAGCTGGTCTACGTACAATGATTTTGGTAGCAAGTCTATTGGCCAAATGACTCATAGGCTTACGCTGTAGACAGAAAGTAGGACTAAGCAGGGCAGTTGGATCTTTTTCTTTGAGGAAGGTGAGCACTAAGCTTAGTGGTCAGAAGACTAATATTCCACTGCCAGAATGGATGCTTGGATACATATTACTTACTCATACCTCTCTAAATGCTTTGTGAGCTGTTTAAGGGGAGAATTAACATGGAATTTTAAAACTTTTTATTAATTTTTAAGAATGTCTACTCGATACAATATAAGTTCCAAATAAATACATTTTTTTTTTTAATTAATTCATCAGTGTGGACCTTTTATCTAAAGGGAAAGGATATTCATTCATGGATAGATTGTATTAAATAAGCTGAATAATAAAGCAATCACTGCACTTTAAACAATTGTAACTTACTCAATCCTTTGAATTAATATTATGTAACTTCTAGTGATTTGGTTTCATTTTTATATTTGTTAAAGCCACTTATCACATTTTTAATTATATCCAATTTAATTTAATTACAATTGCCAAATGTACTTTATTATTATGTGAGGTAGAAATAGCCATGAGATAAATTATACATGGAAGTGGTATAATGTATAGTCTCACATTTCATATATCCATATATGTGCTATATTATCATGAACTTCAGTCTGTATATAACAAATATTTTTATATAAGTTAATATTTTATGTGGTATTTCTAGTAAATGTAACTGCTGATAATATTGAATAATTTACTTCTCTTTTAAGTCAAGTAAAATATGCACTAAATTATCCACAATTGCTAAACCAGTGTACTATCTGATCTAATATTTTTCTTTTGTCTCTTTTTTTTTTTTTGGTGGGATTATATTCAATCCCATTTAATTAACCAAATATTTACTGCACAACTTTTATTACCAAAACATTACAAACTATGCTCTGGGGATATGATGGTGAGTTAAAATTTATGGTATTACTCACATTAGAGTCATATGGAGCCAATAAGCCTCTAAGTTCTAGGTAAAGTGCATAGTGTTCTGTGTAAGCAGTGTAACAGCTGAGAAAAGTGACACAGGAATGCAGAGAATTTAGACGAATTTCATTCATTACATTTGTATAGGACTTGAAAGGAAATTTGTGCATTTGATCTGGACCTTGAAAATTAAATAAGATGTATGTAGATAAAGTTTTGATGCTGAGAAAAAAAAGAAAAAAAAACATGTAAATATCTCATTCGGTTTGGGCAGGTATGGCAAAGCACCATTGACCGGGTGGCTGATAAACAACATAAATTTATTTCCCATAGTTTTAGAGGCTGGAAGTTCTAAATTAGCATGCCAGGATACCCAAGTTGTGCTGAGGGGTCTCTTTTTGGTTACACTGCTAACATCTGTATCCTATATGTCGGTAAGAGGGCAAGATAACTCTCTAAGGTCACTTTCATAAGGGCGCTAATTCCATTCATGTGGGCCCCACCCTCATGACCTAATCACCTCCAAATACATCATATTGGGATTATGATTGTGAATTTTGGAGGGCATAAGCATTCAGCCCATTAGAATAAGCAAGACCAAAGACATTTAAATGTAGTGCAGATAGTATTTTAGACAATCAGCATGGAGGTGTGAAAGTAGGAGAGGTAGCCAGAACAGAAATTTGGAAGCAGAAACATAAAGGCACTTGGAGACAATATCAGTATGTTTTCTGAAAAGATGTTAAGTATATACTGTTTGGGGTAGAAATACAGAAAGAGAGTCAGATGTGTTTACACTAACCATGATTTTTAAATGATAATTATTAATACAATTTAATATGATATTTTATATGTAATTGTAATATACATAGCTACATGAAATTGAAAATATAAGAAAGAACTGAGTTTGAACTGAAGACTGGTATGTCATAAAAAATAACCCTTATTCAGTCAGTATATTCATTCAACTATAGGCATGGCTTATTAGTAATATTTTTTAAACTGTAGCATCAGTATGTCATGTTAGGAAATGCAGAAATACCAGTCAATTCCATTTCGTCAGGTGCAGTGATGAACATAGAAATATAATATTTTGGTGACTCTGATTTGCATCATCCTCGGCTGAGTAAAGGTTAGAGGTGGGTATTGTCTTTAAAGATGGGTCTACTGCAGAGATTGGCACTGTCTGAGCCAACTTGATTCAAAAGAATGTGCAGCATTTAAATGTGCAGTGCATATGAAACATAATTCTATATACATTGGCGAAGATTAAAGGGAGAAGTTAAACAACTTATGGTATTAAAGAATAGTTTCCAAAGAAGCACTAAAACTTGCCAGGGGCTAGAACTGACAGGGAAGCCAAGATCCTGAAGAGCTAAGGTGATGTCACAGTTCGGAGGTGGGATGGCTTGGGCAGTGGCAGTAGAAGACTAATAGGTGACAATTGTAAATTACAATGATTTATTGGATAATACCTTAGCTGTGAGTTAAAATGATTGTACACAGCCTGTTTTAATGCACTCTCCTCAGCATAGTAAGTAAAAGACTTGACTACATCTAATGCAGTGATTATCAACTAAGCCTTTACCCCAAAATCACTTGGGGAAAACATCTAAGCAGTGTTGATGTCCACGACCTATTGCAGATCAACTGAATCAGTATCTCAGAATAAGACATTGTCATTTGTAAAAGTTCCCAAGATTATTCATATATGTGTGTGTGCGCACGTGCACACACCTACACACACGCATACATATATATGATTAAAAACTATTACTGATCCAATTGATCAGGAAATTGAATGAAAAACAAAAATTCTCAGGAGTTATAGCAAAGAACTTCACCTCCATCCATGCATTCCATAAGATGGCATTGACAATTACTCTGTGACTAAGTAATAACGGTAAATTTTTTTTTCTGGGATATATAAAGAACTCCAATTAATCAATTAGAAAAGAAAAGCAACATAATAGAACATCAGGTGATGAATATGACAGACAATTCAGAACTGAAAAAAAAATGTCCAATTAAAATTTTGAAAAGATGCTCAGTCTAACTGATAATCAAGGCGACAACATTTTACACTAAAATATTTCACTTTCTTATACCTGGCAAATTTTTGGAAGTTTAACTCTGTAGGGGGAAGAATGGAAACGTAAATGCATCTATACAGCCAGTTGAATATAAATTGTATTTAAAAAAGAAAAATATGGTGGAAAATTTGGAAGCATTATCATTAAAATTAAATATCTGAATGCCATAAAAGAGATAAATTCTACTTCTGGCAAAATGCCCTGCCAAAATACTCAACACATTTGCACAAGCTTTTCAAATTACATTATATATTTCAGCATTGATTGTAATAGAAAAAAATCTGGATATAACCTAAATTTTTATAAAATAAGATAGTAGATATACACTTAGGTATATTCATACAAATGAATTAAATAAATTAACAATAGTTACATGCATCAACATGGATGAGTTTTGTATACATACATGTACATATGTGTATTATGTATGAGCAGTTTTGGTAAGCAACTTTGTTAGGGAGACTTTATATATTAAATATATAAAATAATTCATAGGAGATGTACTACCCAGCTAATGCAGAGTGTTTGATCTGTCAAGAGGCTTAACAATGGGATAGAGAAAGAATCACAAAAGATTGAGGTATATCTTAATTTCTTTTCTGAAAAAAATTTGAAGCAAACGCTGAAAAACAAAGATTTGTTTTAGCCAAAGTGTCTGTTATTCTTATTTTCTGTTTGGGATGTGCATAATAAAATGTAATTTAAAACACCAATTTAAAATTGTATAAATTTTGATATATTTATTTATTGGCCAGTTCCTGTAGAAAATTAATCAATACTATTTGTGTTGTTGTAGCAGTAGACTGTGAATTGAGCACAATTAATATGTGGGAGGTAGGGGTGAGCCCAGCAACATTGAGGTGTCATAGAATGTTAGGATTCACGGTTTCTCTTCAGTTTCTGTGATTCATGCCTAAATAAAATTAAATGGATATTCACACTAATATGTAAACTCCTCATGATGGCAGTTTTTATCTGTTTTGTTCATTTCTGTATCATCATTAGGCACCTAAACATTGCCTGGATCATAGTTGCTCCTCAAATATTTTCTGAATAAAGGAAGTCTTTTAATAAAATCACCTTATTTTAATCCCAAGGTCGGGGATCATTAAATATCATTCAATATAAATCATTTTGACTAGCAAAGGGAAATTCACAAATGAAATAAATTTCAAACTGAAAGCATTTTCTATAGCAAGTTTCTTGATGACCAATGATTATTTGAGTTTATTTTTAGCCCCAATAACAATTTTGGCCATCAGTGATAAAGACAATGCATGAACTCTATTTGGTGTTTGAATGATGGTAAGGATATCCTTAGAGGACCAAAGCTCCTCAAGAGTTTATGAAAATGACCTCTTTGTTCTTGTTTCATCTCAATGAGCAAAAGGTGGTGTTATAAGGAGATTGTCCTGCTTCCACTATAACAATACTTCATCAAGGTAAATTAAGAAATAATTGGAAACAACCCTGTAACACATTTTCTGTTATGTTTATAGTTATGTAAATGTGACCAAGAAGACTTTCAGTATTTTCAATGAGCAAGACATTCTAATCTATAGAAGCAATTCCATATGTGTTCACAGAGAAGAATAGTAGATGCCATCCTTCAGATTCTAGACCTTTCTGAGATTCTCATCTAAATACAAGCAGTTATACGATGCTGAAAAATATGCTTAGCAAGAAATTCATAGCTTGGATAAATATGTAATCTTTAATCTAAAAAAGATATTAAAACTAATTAAAATAATATAATTTTCAAAATATCTATTAGCCAAGAAGTTAATTTTATATCAGTGGGCTTACACCTTAAAAAACAAACAAACAAACAAAATTTCTACTTTTGGGGTTTTGCAAACAGTCATTAGACTGACGAAAGCTATGGGGAAGATGGAGAAATCTTCTCTTCTGTCTTTTATCACACTAAGTGGAAGCTTGTGGTGGAGGGGTCAGCGAAACTCCTGCATTTGTTCAGGTGTGAATTTGGCAGTCTGGGCTTCAATATTGGAATCATATTTACATTCCTTTTTTGACTCTCAGTGTGTTCATTCTCCCTAAAAGTTTTTATCTTTGGAATTGTAAACATTCCCCATTTGATAAACTACGTATTAAACCTATACCTGGGCTCTTTTATTTATTTCTTACCACCCTTGTTTTATTTCTTTCAAAAGGGTCAAAATCTTTTTTCTGGGAATAAAAGCTTTACTCATCTGGTATCCAAAAAACACACAACCCAGTTGGTCTTCTGCAAACCTCTACATATCATAATGACGTATCTGCAGGGGCAGATCCTTTGGATATCAAATGCTGCTGAGCATTATTGATTCAGATTCCCTTAATTCCCTGGATTTGCTGAGTTAATATCTGTTACCTCTAGGGAGACCCTCAGCTCATCTGCAATGGACATCCTGTACCCAATCCTTCCATTCTACATAGGCTTTCCCTCCATACACCCAGCAGTTTCATTTGAATGATATATTGGCATACCAACTTTCCTCTATGAGATCATGCTCTGTTTTGTATCGTTCAAACATCTCCAATGTCATACATTTGCATAGGAAATCCTCTCAATACAAAATCATGCAAAAAATTGTCTAATGGGTATGTTGCCATTTAGAATTTAAAATAACAGCTTCCTTGTCTTAATTTGTAATCACTGAATTCCATGAACATTTCTGTGATGGTAGTAGAAAATTAATAAACATCTATTTACCTTGACTAATTTCTGACTCATATACATTTTTATGACCACATATTTTAGGGCTTCTATGTTGTGCAGGATTGTCTGTTATTAACTAAGCACCACCTCCATTTCTTTCCAACACAGGTAACTGTATTTCTCCAAATCACTTTTCAGTAGGCCCAGGCTTAGAATTTGCCATGAGAGGCAAATTTGGAAGGTGGAAGGGAGGAAGAAGGCACTAGTCTCTGGAAGTCATGGTGTTCAGAGTCAATGGAACCAGGCACACGATTTTCAGTTTTCCACTTGTGGCTACTTTCCACTTAGGAAAGACTACAGATTCCTTTCTAAAATTCCTTGGATAAATCTTGGTGCGCTTTTGCCCAAGATTCATTTCCTCTTCCTGTTCCAGTGTTCCAAGGTTCTGATCTGCCTCCAGCGGTGTTCCCGCCTTCTCTCTCTCACCTCCTCCACATCCATGCAAACCTTAATTTTTGACCTGTGCTCCATACCCTCTCATGCTTTCAGTGACTCTTATCCTGTGATGGAATCTGGAATGACCATATGTTTATAGTGCTTTTGGTCAGGAGTGGATTTGTATCCCATTGATTCCAAGTGTTCTGATTGTTTGGCAAGGCATCAATTTCTGTTGGTAACCTAATTAACAGAGGTCTATGTGTCTTTCCTCCTCAAAGACCTGTATACCTAGTTACTAATCAAAGAAGAAGGTTCAATAAACAAGTGCCGTCATGCTAAATTTTAGAATACATTCTTTGTTGTATATTACCACCCAACCAGGTATGAAAATCTGTAAACAGATAATTATCAAATATATCACTTCCTTCTTAAGTTATGAACTATATGTGACAAACTATTGAATATCAAACATTATGAGATTTTAACTGGGGTGAAATTCTGAATTTCCTCTAAACTAGAGTTTTTATTTAACAAATACTTATTGAGTTTCTTCTATTTGTATTGCAGCAAAATACTGCAAATATGAAAAACACATTATTTTGTATTCTACCCTTTAAGATAATTCATGTATTGGGTGAGATAATGTGTGAAAAAATTATTATAATTTAAAAAGCTCATTCTTATGAGAATAGATGTTTTATGTGTGTGTGTGTGTGTGTGTGTGTGTGTGTGTGTGTTTCACCAGAAAAACAATATTAGTTAAGCTAACCACAGCAGGCCACTCTAGTGTGTTATTTCATACTCTGGCCTTAATTGATCCAAATGATAGACACTTGATGAGGTGCATATTTTTCAGCCTTTGATAGTATCAACCTGAAAATAATCCTATATATAGAAAAATGCCCCTATGTATAGCCAGTCAAAATAGAGAATAGTCAAAACAGTTAATAACTGAACAGAATAAAAATAAGTTATATGTATATATGATAATTGAATTCCTTAGTATAAATGTTCTATTTTGTATTTGGAGCACTTAAATAACTGAACAAAATATCAGTTTCTACAATTTACTCCACTCTTAGAGGCAATCAACCAATAAATTCATCTAATGTTAGTTATGACTTTTGGTTGAAGTTTATTTCTGTTGTCATCAAATTTGTTTGAAAAAGGGAAAAAATGACAGTAATAATATTAATTGGATAACTACTAATTATTGTGAAAGTGAAAATTACGTTGTATTCTATTAACTTTGGAAGATTGGTGATACCAAATTATCCTACAGAATACCTATAAATGTGAGATTTCTAAAATATGTATATGCACTTTTATATATAAAATTTTATATACACAATATAATATATATATATATATATATATATATATATATATATATATATATATATATACACTTTTCCAACTGCTCATGTTTTCAACAATCTTGGTGTGCTAATTATCTAATTAACTTGGATAGACGATCCAATTATAATTCTGAAGTTCACTGTGGCAGTATAATTATTTTTTTATAATCATTAACTTGGCTTAATCACCTTTAACACAAGTTTTGTAAGTCCTCAACTAATTAGTTTTAGTAGCTAATTACTGAATATTGAGAAATTGGATTTTCACTAAGATCTGATAACGTCTATTGTCATCTGGGTAGGAATGTGAGGACACTGTGTACATGACACTAAATAAAGTTCACTAAAGGTCAATTTTTGTTGAACTCAAATTCTATAATATAATTGATTTATAGGGAAATGTATAGATGCATAGCAAGTAGTCCATCATTAACTTCTAATAGAATCATTAGCTTCTAATAGAATCTTTGATTTTGTCCACATGTAAACTCCCCTTCCATGCAAATTAAGTAATGATGAAAAAGTCAATTTCAGTTGCAGCTTTAACTAAAATGATTTTTTAAAGTTAAACTCTTAAGGGAAAAAAATGATAAATGAGGAAAATTAATACCTTATTTAGAAGTAAATATAACTTTTCTAATTCTATGTTCATTTGTTATTACTTACTTTAAGGTTCTTTTTTGTTTAAATTTCAGTCCCTTACATCTTTCCCTAAATTTGGCATTCTCTATTTTTCTATTTTAAAGGCAATACGCAGTATTTCTAAATTCTAACACCAGTTATAAATGTTTCTCTCTGCTGTATGATATTCACTTTGAAAAGTCACTTGCTGAAAGTCATTTACGTTGGCAAATTATATTCATTATAAATTCTGGAAACGAGTTCAATAGATATTTGTTCCCTTTGGATTATTATTTGGATGTAATACACTGATTTTGTCCCCAAAGATGAATCAAAGTATTTCCATATTTATGAAAAATAAGTAGTCAAATATATCTGAAATTATGCATACGAATACCCAATGGCACATACACTATAATTTAAATTTATAACTTCAGAAATGTTGCCATCTGTCTTACAAACAGCAAGAAACCAGCCTTAAATAACTCAAATGTGATTCATTTTTATTAAATTGTATTGTTTGTATATTAAACTATAAAATAATTCATATAAATTGGCAAAATCATTAGGGAATAAAAAATAGATTGTGTATCTCTTTATCATCTTTGTTTTAACCAGAAAAAAAGAAACCATCATGCTTATGGAGTAAAGTTTAAGATAAACTGGATTTACTAATGTCAAATAAGAAGTCAGAATAATTCACAATCAACGACTTGTAGGGTTCAATACAGATTGGACAAGAAATATTTAAACTACTACTGCCTGTAGACACTCCCCAACCTACTTTTTTTCCCAAGGGATAGAGATTGACACTAAGGAAAAAAAAAATAAATAAATAAATAATCTGCTCAGTGTCAAATAGTGCCAAGTTGTGGAAATATGTGACAGTTCTAATTCTCATTGCATTTCTGCTGTGCTATATTGCTTCTTACTAAGTCCCAGCAAGAAATCATAGGACAGAAGAGAAAACATTGGCTCTTCCTTCAAGAATAGTTGTCATCTTATTATCAAAACTGAATGCAAGAAAAATTACCTAAATTAGTAATTGAGAAGATACACAAGCCATATTCATTAATTTAAGTGCTAGACACACAAAACTGTTGGCAAGTTGTATAAATTATATAAAATTTACATATTTTGAGTAATGTTTCTTTTCTACATAGTACAATTTATCTTAATTCACACTAAAGTGATTTGAAAATTGGAAAACATGTTGGAAATATCTTCCTACTTAGAATTATTATATAGTTGTCCTCTCTATTAACTGATGTGGGATACAAAATGATATTCACTAGTTTTTGTGTGAACAAATAGGTAATAAATACAATAGGTAATATATGTCTATGGTTCAGAAGTTCAACAAGATTGAAGGGCACATTTTGTATAGTAAGATTATATGAACACTTACTTCAGTTGTATAGTCCTCCTAGTCCCCTCTCCAATGTCAACCAGTCATCTTTAGCACCTAATTATGGTTCATACAGAGATATCTAAGCATATTTTATAGATTTGAATACATAGTAGCATATAGTAGCCCATTTGGCAGATTGGTCTTTCAGTTAATAGTATTTTTTTCATGAAATAATTTTCAGTAACTACGGAATACTCCATTGGCATTTTTGTACTTATTTAATTTGACATTTACTAAGGCATACTTTATATTTTTTATGCTAGACATAATTTAATTTCCTTCCTTAAAGAATATTTCACTAAATATCATGTCACACATGTCCAAGTATATCTGTATCAAAAATTTCTATATATGATGGCTACATCAAGGGATGTGGTAGATTGATATTAATGTCTCTAATAGGTCACCCTGCCTAGCACCCATGCCCTTTGACATGAGACTTTCAAATTAATCTTGATAAAGAGATGGGGTTTATTTCCCTAGCCCTTGATTATGAGTATAGCTGTGTAACTGGTTTGTGGACCAGTGCAACGTTGGAGAGCAGGATGCAAGAGAGGATTGAAAGATACTTTCAAGACTACACTTGCTTGCCTTGTACTTCTCCCTTCATCATGAGAAGATGATCACACTAGCCTTTTGGAGTGATGTGAGAGGCACCAGGACTGCTGAATAGGTTGCCAACACATATCTGATCCCAGGAATGCAATGGAGGCCAGCAAGACCAGAAGAACTAACACGCCTAAATCACTGTTTTCTTGTTTGTGAGAGTTCAAAACTAATTGTGTTTAAGCTACTGAGTTTGGGATTGTTTGCTATATAGCATTTTTATTGGAATTGATAACCAACATAAATGAATGTGTGTTTTTTCATTTGAATAGAGATTATGCTATTAATAAGAATGATACCATATTTTACTCTAACCAGCAATATAAGTAAGAGAACAAAGCACTATGAGGTTAATTTGTTGTTATTTTCCAATTGGATAGATGAAAAATAGTATTCATTATAGGTTGTATTTCTTATAGGTAAGATCATTATGCAACAATAGAAATTAAAATATTGGCAATTCAACTGAAGGACACTGTGAATTCCTCCTGATTATATAATCTTTCTTTCCCCACTTGATCACAATCCTAAATTTGGTTTGTATCATTACATATAAATATAAATAATTCAGAGAAAAAATACCACATTTATTTTTATGGTATTTTCTAGATACATCATTCTCATTTTACTTTATTTAAAACGCCTATACTCTTAACATTTTTAATAGTGTCTTTTTATTTTATATATATATATATATATATATATATATATATATATATGATAATTTTAGGTCAATAATAGCTATTTTGAATAGAGATATATCTTGATGTATTGCTGCATCATTTGTGTAGTTCCTTTTTATATATGTTTACTTTTTCATTTTTTTGCCATTTTTATTTATTAAACTTTATTGTGGTACTAATTCCACTGTTTATAAGTAAACTTTTATTCTTCAATTATTTACATTAAGCATGTTAAAGAAAATTAAGCGCAATAAATCAATTTACTGAAGAAAAATCAGAACACTCTAACTTTGAACAGTCTTTTTTTGTTTTACATTTTAATATTACTCAGAATTTTAGTTCTTTGATTCTTTAAATAATTTGTCAAATGAAATACATTATCATTACTTCTATATAGTTAAAGTTTGCTTATACTTATGTACAAATTTATCAATATTGTAAATCAACTTTTATTTACATCTCAGAACTTTTTTTTAATGCATATTTCCTTTTTTCCAAACTATTACCATGAAAAGATACAATGGAAATATCAAATTAACAGAAAACAAAAGTTAAAATGGCTACAGGAAATCTTTGTATATCAATAATCATCCTAAATGTAAGTAGACTGAACTCACCAATAAAAAGATACAGAGTAGCAAATTGGATGAAAAAACAAAACCCACCATACACAGCCTCCAAGATACACATCTCAGCCACAAGGACAAATATAGACTCAAAAAAAAAAAAAAATGTGGAAAATGATACTCTAAGCAAGTGGCATCCAGAGAAAATCAGGTGTATTCATACTTATATCTAACAAAATAGACTTCAGTATAAAAAAGTAACAGGAGACAATGTGTGTTGTCTTCTATTTATGTGTTATGTCCTCTTATAGTATTGTCCCCTTTATCATTATGGATATTTCATAATGATAAAGAGGACAATACAATAAGAGGACATAACGCATATCAATATATATGCACCCAACCAGTGAGCACAAAATATACAAAGCAACGAGTAGCAGAACTAAAGGAATAAACTGACAAAAAATAAAATTATAGTAGGGGACCAAAAAACACCATTGACAGCTATAGATAGATCATTCAAACAGAAAATCAGTAAGGAAATACCAGCCTTAAAAAATACATTAGACCAAATGGACATAACTGACATTTACAGAGCCTTTCATGCTAGAATACCAGACTATACATTCTTTTCTGGTGTACATGGAACATTATCAAGGATAGGGTATATCTTTGGACACAGAACTAGCCTCAGCAAATTTAAGAAAATTGAAATGATACCATGCATATTTTATGACCACAAGAGTTTGAAATTGGAGATGAACTGCAAAAAGAAAGTGAGGGAAAAACACAAATACATGGAGATTAAACAGAATATTATTAAAGAATGACTGCATTAAAGAAGAAATGCAAGCAGAGATCAAAAAATACATAGAAACAAATTGTAATGAAAATATATCCTATCAAAATTATTGGGATGCAGTAAAAGCAGTAATAAGAGGGAAATTTATATCATTACAACTGGCTTTTAACAAACAAGAAAAATCTCAGGTAAACAACCTGATGATACACCTTAAAGCCATAGAAAAAGAAGAACAAGTGAAACCCAAAGTCAGAAGAAGGAAGGAAATAAAAATCAGAGCAGAACTAAATAAAACAGAGAACAAAAAGACAATAGAAGAAAATAATGCAACAAATTGCTGATTCTTTGAAAATGATTAACAAAATTGACAAACCCTTGACTAGGCTCACTAAGGAAAAAATAGGAAATAAATAAATAATCAAAATCAGAAATGAAAGAGGAATAGTAGTTACGAATACCACAGAAATACAAAGGATCATATAAGAATACAATGAAGGGCTATATGCCACCAAAGTCAATTATTTAGAAGTAACGGACAAAATTTTAGAAACATATAGCCTTCATATAATGAATTCCAAAGAACTAGATACTCAAAATAGACCAAATAACAGTAAGGAAATTGAAACAATCTTCCACAAGCTTCCCAAAAGCAAAAGTCCAGGACCAGATGACTTCACTAGGGCATTCTATTACATATTCAAAGATTGAATACCAGTTCTCCTCAAACTCTTCTTAAAAATTGAAGAGGCCATAGTCCATAACTCATATTATGAGGCCAAAATTACCCTGATATCAAAACCTGGTAAGGGTAATACACAAGGAAAAAAAAAAAAAAAAAAACGGATCAATATCTCTGACGAATACTGCTGCAAAAATCCTAAACAAAATTCTAGCAAATCAAATACAACAATGCATTAAAAAGATTATATATCAATAGCATGTGGAGTTCATTCCAGGGGCACTAGAATGGTTCAACATATGCAAATTGATCAATATCATACACCACATACACAAAATAAAGGATAAGTATCATGTGATTACATCAATAGATGCAGAAAAAGCATTTGGCAAAGTATAGCATCCATTTATGAATAAAACACTTAATAAAATGGGTATAGAATGAAAATACCAAAACATAGTAAAGGCCATATATGAAAAACACTTAGCTAATATCATAATTAATGGTGAAAAACTGAAGTCCTTTTCTCTATGTTCAGGAACACTACAAAGTTGTCCCCTACCAACTCTGCTATTGAACATAGTACTGGAAGTCCTAGCCAAAGCAATCAGCCAAGAGAAAGAAATAAAGACATCCAAAGTAGAAATGAAGAAATTAAATTGTCACTTTTTGCAGACGACATAATTCTTTACGTAGAAAACCAAAAGACTCCACCAAAAACTTTTAGAAACAATAAACGAATACAGTAAAGTTGCTGGGTACAAAGTCAATGTACAAAAATCCATTGCATTCCTACATGCTAAATATGAAATTGCAGAAAAATAAATGAAAACAAAATTCACTTTGCAACTTCAACACAAAGAATAAAATACCTAGGAATACATTTAAGAAAGGATGTGAAGGACCTACAAACTGAAGAATATGACATTCTTAAAAGAAACTGAAGAAGACACAAAGAAATGGAAAGCTATTCTATGTTGAAAGCTATTCTATGTTGGGTTGGAAGAGTCAACATAGTTAAAATGGCCGTATTACCCAAACAATATAAAGATTTAATGTCATCCTCATCAAAATCCCAATGACATTTTTTTTTTCCAAAATATAGAAGAAAAATAATCAGATTTGTATGGAAACAAAAAAGATCCCAAATTGCCAAAGCAATCCTAAGAAAAAAGAAGAAAGCTGAAGGTTGAACACTCCCTAACTTCAATTTGTACTACAAAGTGACAATAATCAAAACATCATCGTATTGGAAGAAAACAGACACACAGTGCAATGGATTAGATTTGAATACCCAGTAATAAACCCACATTTATATGGATAGAGAATTTTCAACAAAGGAGTCAAAAACATACGATGGAGAAAACAAAGTCTCTTCAATAAAGAGTGTTGGGAATATTGGAAAGCCACTTGCAAAATAATGAAACTACAGTGCTGTCACCCTATACCAAAATGAACTCCAACTGGATGAAAGATCTAAATATTAAGCCAGAAACAATAAATTGCTTAGAAGAAAGCATAGGTACTAAACTTATGGATTTTGAGTTTGAAGAGGATTTTATGAATTGACCTCAAAGAAAAAGGAAGTAAAGCAAAAATAAATGAATGGGATAATTTTGAACTAAAAACTTCCGCATTGCAAAATAAACCATTAAAAAAAAAGATCCAAGCAAACTTAGAGGAGAAGATACTTGGAAACAACGCCTTTGATAAAGGGATAATATCCAAAATATATGAAGAACCCTTATAAGTCTACAACAACAACAAAACAATTCAATTATACAATGGGCAGAGGACCTGAACAGAAACTTCTCCCAAGAATACATACAAATGGCCAACAGATACAGGAAATAATGCTCAACTTCACTAGTTGTTAGGGAAATGCAAATCAAAATCACAGTGAGGTATCACCTTACACCTGTTAAAATAGCTATCATCAAGAAGACAAATAATAAGTGTCGGAGAGGCTGTAGAGGAAAAGGAACACTCATACATTGTTCGTGGAAATGTAAATTGGTATAGCCTCTATGGAATAGAGTACAGAGGGTTCTCAAAAATTTATGAATAGATTTACCATGTAACTCAGCAATCCTGCTTCTGGGTATCTATCCACAAAATCTGAAAACATTCATCCATAAAGATGTACTCCAATGTTAATTGCGGCATTATTCACAGTGACCAAGACATGAACATAATTAAAGTGTACTTTGATAGATGATTGGATAAAGAATATATGTTGCATAGGCACAATGAAATACTACTCTGCCATAAGAAAAGATGAAATACTGTCATTTGTGACAACATGGATGGATCTTGAGATTATTATGCTAAGCAAAATAAGTCAGACATAAAAAGTCAAGAACCATATGACTTCACTCATGTGTGGGATATAAAACTAAAAAGAACAAAAGAACAAGACAAACAGATAAAGAATCACAAAGTCATAGACACAGACTACAGTTTAGTGGTTACCAGAGGATAAGAGAGGAGAGAAAGTGGTAGACAAGAGAAAAGAGGATCAAATATACGGTGATGGAAGGAGGACTGACTCTGTTTGATGAACACACAATGAGATATAGATGATGTATTATAGAAAAGTACATTTGAAACCTATATAATTTTACTAACCAATCTTACTCCAATACAATAAATAAATAGAAATAAATAAATAAATAAACAAACAAACATTGCCTTGAGAATATCCTTAGTGAAACCTGTTTTTTTGTTTATTTGTTTTCCAAATCACATGATTGCTTAATTCCAAAAATATTTAAAAAATGAGTACACAGTTCTAGATTCACAGTTACCTTATTACTCAAATTCCTTTGACATGCAATCGATATATTTTTAGAGAGTATTTGTGTTACTAGAAAGGAAAATAGATATATTTTGGGGTGTAATAAAAATTACATATATCTAATATAATAACATAAATATATCAAATATCTAACAAATTTGTTGCTTTTGTGAATAATGATGGCTGCTTTCCTGTAAATAATCATGCATATTGAGCTTGGAAACCACCTCAAGAGAGAAGCTCTATATGCATACATTGAACTTAAAGATTTCTAGAGTTTCTTCTCACATTAGGCTTAAACAATACTAATACTTCGGCTTTTAACATGAAACAGTGGATAAAGGATATTTATTTTGTGTTGTTTCCTTATAATGATTTGGAGCGAGGGAAAATCGAAAAAGTGTGATGTTTGGATAATGACAGACAAGTGAATCCACTGTGAATACTTTCTTATTTCCTCCTCTCTGAGAAACTTCATTTTTTAAAAGATAAATGTTAGCATTAGAGGTATTATATAATTTAAATATCTAATTCAACACTTGTCACATCATTGGTGCACCTTCATTCCTTTTCTTTTTGTGTTTTTTAATTCTCTATATTATGAATATAAAAATGTTTAAACCTCAGTGCCCTTTTTTTAATTGTACATATTTCCTCCTCTGTCTTCTGATACAATTTAGAATAGGTAGGCAATTTTCATACTGGCACTTAAATATTGTATGTTCTATATTATATATGTACATGTATAATATGCATGATATTCATATATATATGATATATTATATATAAAATTAATTTAACCTATGTTGCATTCATGAGTAAAATCTGCACGCACACTTGCCTCTAGACCAGGAGGAAAACAATTTCAGGATGGAGACTGCTTTTAAATATTACCGTTTGCCTAACAAAAAGATGGGCTTCCCTTTTTGAGACCAGTGATGGCCATCAGTCTGGGAGATGTGACCTGACAAACATATCTACGAAAGAAGCTAATACTGCCTGGCAAGAGAATGATAATAGTCAATAGCAGTTGGATCGGGCATGCAGTGGATGTGCACTCTGCCCCAGCAGGTTGCTTCCGGCAAGATACGAGTATGTAACATTTCTAAGCTTTAGTGTCTGCCTCTTTAACTCTCCTTCATGATTCTGTTGAAATAATGCACACAGGTCCTCAAAACATAATAGCTATCATTTTAGATATTAAGTTATAGATTAGACCATATACTGTAGAGTCAAAATATACCTATGTTAAAATGTTGTGCTAAAACTTACCCCTTGTTTGAATTTTGGGATTGTTACTTGATTTTTCATCTGAATATTTGAACTTGACTTCGCATCTAATTAGGAGTAGGTGTTGGATGATAAGGAGAAATAAAGAAATGTGTGTAAAAATGTAATCGATACATAAATTACTTCTGTAAGCAGTGGCTTTATAAACTAAAAAATAAAAATAAAAAGTTTCCTGAAAGGCAAGAGTAACTGCTGGATAACAGAACCACTGTAGAGGTGATGTTTTGCTAAGTGGATCAATAAGATTTTTAACATGACTTTGATATGAGATAAAATTTCATGTTACAGAAAATTGTATTGTAACTTATAATACTAAGAATGATTTGAAGCATCTTTAATAAAAGAAAATGAAACAATCATCCAGGTCCTCTAATGTAATAAACTCAGTTCAAATTATGCAGTTTCTAGTAGTTTAAATCATGTTATAACGTATTCGCCCATCTTCTCTACATTTACAAATTTTTACTTTTGGACTTAACTGAAACATTCATCTAAACTTTTATTTCCTTTTAGTGTTAATTAATACTGCTCTGTGCTCTTTTGACTATTTTCTGGCTCAGAAGATTCTCATAATCTCTTATCGAGCCTATGTACTTTATAGCCTTTCTTAATAAGTTTTTGACCACATAAATAGCAAAATGGGTTTATAGCATGTATTATGAGTCACATATGCTTAAAAATGCAAGAGAATCTTCGGAAACAAAATAAGTTTACACAATATGAAGAAGTAGAAATGATTTACCCAAATTAAAGTGGTATTACATGTTTTAGTGTTAGTTTTTCCCCCCCTCAAAACATATTTCGTAGCTAATTTTGATTCCCCCAGAAAAGCTGCAAAACACCCAAATATCTGTAGCCTGCTCAATCTATTGAATCATAATTGCTGAAGACTGAACTAGAGAATCTGAATTACCAAAAAAAATCTTGCCATCTGATTATTCAATATATTAAAACATGAAATACATGATAGGAATAAGGATTCCACATTATAGAAATAAGAAATCAGTAAGATACAAAGTCAATTTTTAAAATGATATAGTCTAGTATTTTATCTCATTTAAAACCATATGAAACATTATTATCGAACATAGTATATTTTTGTGTATTAGTTTTATTAAGTTTAAAGTATTTTAGTGCAGTAAGAGTAATGATCATATTTATATTTATTGAACCAGCAAGAACAAAGATAGTTGTGATTATTGTTCTCATTAATTGAGTCTGAATGATTAAACAATTAGACAAAGGGTGATGAAACTGGTCACTGGTTCAGCTAGAATTAAGGCAGAGACATGATATGAATCCTAATAAGAATTGCATACATATGTATGCTTAATCACAATATTATACAGTCCCTGTATCAGGTAGTTTTGGGACTAGACTTTTCTATTACATTGCATCAGGAAAGGCTTATAATATGAGGCAAGAGATTTTGCTTATGTAGATATTAGAATAGTTCATAGCTTATCCAAGTTAAAGAAATGTTGTGTCAACTAGATAATAGAAAATATATCCAGAAGGAAACTGGGCAAAGAACAGTTAAAATGGAAACAAGCAGAGACCCTACAGAGGAAAGTACTACAAATTGTGGAAATTCTTAGCGCTGATTCCCACATATTTCCAACTTTCTTCCTTCTGGACAAATTGTACTAAACTGTCCCTTCTGAATTTAAGTGCTTCTCTGTAACTTATTTGCCCTTTCAAATAGAAATGGAAGGTATATGCGATCTGGTAAATACTTTTGGAGCCAGTGAGCAATTTGAGATGCTATTTCCTTTACTTCTTTGTTGGTGTAGAAGCATATTTCAAGATTAGTAACTGTAATGAGAGTCCCCTTAACTCCACCCAAAACATACTGATTATACGGAACATACGGAAATCAAAGCAATATTTTAAACATGATCAAATTTCAAAGTGTAAGAGAAATGTAATGATAGTGATAAAAGTAGAACATATTATGCTTTAGGGAAAAAAGTACTCATAGACAAATACTAATTTAATTATAATACTTCATTTTGACACTCAGAAAATAAAATACTATTGAAAGTATATTAAAATTAGTTTTATAATTGTATTTATTAATTGTTAATTTTCCATTTAAATGTTTTCTTTTGTGTTTTTTGTTTGTTTGTTTGTTTGTTTTGGTTTTTTTATTGGAGCACACTTGCCTAACAGTGCTATGGAGTAAGTTTTAACTGAAATATACTTATCATTATTTTTGAACTACTTAAGGTATTTGAGCACCCATTCCTGATGATAAACAGCATATGTTGATTCATAGTAAAGATTAGCTTACACATTGATAATATTAAAAACATGACTTTTTTATGTTATAGATTGTCACAAGTGAAGAGAAAATGATGGGTTAATTAGCAGCATGTTAATGTAATATTTCATATAATAGTAAATGTAGTTTATGAATTGTAATGTTTATTGAATGATGTTTCCACTATAGTAAATAATAAACAATATAAACTATCAAGAAAACATAACTTGTTCTACCTTCTACAGTTATCTCTGTAAGTATGGAGATAAAGTTAGTTTATATCACAAATAGGCCAGTATGTGTATTATTCTACAGTTAATAAATTATGTTTCATGCAAAAGAGATATTTTGTTTTTATAAATTATTCTATTATGCAGCAACTTTTAAATAAAATTAGATGATTGGTGATTCACATAATAGCAGTTTCAAAACAGAGAATTAGAAACAAATATAGGAGAGACAAGATTTGAAGAAAAAAGAGAAAGGCTACCCTCAGTTTGAAGAAACATTTGAGTCTAAAACTTATAAACATATCCTGAGACATAGGCAAGCTTGAGGAGCTATGCACCTATGAATATGCTAGTAAAATTTTGAATTCTAAGTATTAAATTCAAAGGAAAGAAAATATTTTAAGCTTCCTGACAGGCAAGTCACTTAGTAAAATATTCAAATATATTAAATGTCTCATCTCTAACACCGGAAGCTAGAAGAATATACAAAAAGACTGCTCTACCCAGGAGTCATATGTTAAGACAATATTACCTTTTTACAGATATTTCACCTTCTAAGGGTGAAAAAAAAATTGTAGATATTCAAGAATTCAAAATCTATATCGAGTATCGAGTTACAATTCACTTGCAAAAAATACTTCTCAGAGGACTTTAACATAAAATTAGTGAGATAAAAACACACCGATATAAAAGACAATGAAGGGTAGGTTAAGAGCAGTGATCAAACAACAATGCTTTAAAAGTTTTATATGAGTAATGTAAACTACTGAATTCAAAAGTTAAACACTGGATGAGGCTAGAAAAATCTATATTGCTTTGATGTTTGTTACAATGTTTAATATGTTAAGCCAAGGCTTATAAAAAATGTAGGAAGTGTTCCTTCACAAAATAAAGGCATCTATGTATCAGAATTCTTTACGACTTTGACAAAGGTTTCAAATTTATGCCATGAATTTGAATTTATTTTTTCTTTCTTTTGGTCATGGGGATTAGGTGCTGAATGAGGGAGGATATTCTAATCTGAGAAATGAATAGCAAACTAGTCATCCTGGAGAGATTTCTAAACATGCAATTTTAGGAGAAGGAATTCTCTTTTTAAAACAGATTTTTCAGTAAAAGAAACATTCCGGGAAAAAAAAAAGCAAAACAGTACTAATAGGAAAAGTCATAACTACCCTCCATAACTAAACTGAGACCCCTTGCTTCTTTCTCTATTCTAGTTGACTTTTAAAATCATATCAATTGAGCAGCTGGACAAAAAACCTTTTTCTTTGTCCTCTTTTTACTTTTCTGCTTGGGTGTTTTATAAAAAGTAATTCACGTATAGATAGATTTTTTTTTCCTTCTTTAGAATTTGTTATGCTGGCTCTTAGGGTCTGGTTTATACTCATTCCCAGGCACTCTGAAGCACATAAAACATGTTTGTTTGTTTTTACTTCTTTTGAGCTAGGTTAAGCCTGCCTATCTTTTCATTTTAACCTAGCTTCCAGTTTTCTTCTTTCTAAAATTTTATGTTTAAAAGTTTTTTCTCCTTTCCTTCAGAGTTAAAAAAAAGGAGAAGTAAAAAAAGGGAAAGAAAGAAGGATGGAAGGAAGGAAGGAATGAAAGAAGGGAGGACAGAAGGAAGGAAAAAAACCCTTAACAGCATCTTAGAAACTAAATATTTTTCACTTCTAGAATTCTAGTATTTAATTTTAGTATTTTTTCACAATGGAACAAATGACCCAGTCACGTGGATAGCTACACTCAAAGATTAAGATTTGAGTTAAGGTAGGGTCTATACATTTTTATTTCAAGTTTCTTCTCAGTTCCCCATATGTGGTTAGTCACCAAAGCCTGTGAATATCAATTCCACTGTAACTTCTTGGTAAAAGAAGCATCATCTAACAACACGTTTAGCTTGTTCTTCCTATTTCTACTTTATTTCTAAAGAAAACTCTATATGTTCTATAATCATTCATCTGTCTTAAATATAGATATGCCTTTCTGAAATTCTGCTTCCATTTAAAATCTCCCATAAGCTTGGATGATTTATGCAATAGATTTTAAACTCTTTAGTACCTCCATTCGAAGACTTTCATTAAATAGTTTTGTTTTTCCTGAGGATAGTGACTATTTATTATTTTTTAATATTTATTGCATTTCTTTACATGATTGGAATGATATACATTCTCACAGATTTTTATAATTCAATTACGTTAGTAAAAACAAGTTGCCATTAACTTTTATCATGTTGTTTAATAAGTCAAAACAATTACAGAAATTCCCTTCTATACCATTTCCTCTGTCTATTAAATTACGAAGCCTATGCTTTGTTATTTTAATTCATCAAATGTTAAAAAAAAAGTTGCATGTAAGAGCAATTTTAAGTTTCCTCTTTTATTTGGAGACCTGATATGTTGACTAAATACATAGTTGATGAGCTTGACCCTACCCCACTTTTAAAAAGAATATAAAATAAATAAGTTTATATGTACCTTTCAACATTATCAAGCTATCTATTTATACATGCACCTATTTGATGTTGGTTATATTTTGGCTATCTAGAAAGATATACTCAAGTCCAAATTCCCAGTAACTCAGAATGTGTTCTTTAGTGAGGTGTACACAGAGTTAAAATGAAGTAATTAAGATAAGCCCTAATTCAACTCCACTGTTGTCCTTATTACAATCAGGGAAATGTGGACACTGAGGCAGATATACAAAGCGGGAGGACTACAGGAAGAAACACAGGGAGAACACCATATGAAGATGGAAGATTAGAGTGATCCATTTACAAGCCAGCAAACACAAACGATTGTAGGGAAACCACAAAAACTAGAAGAGAAGCCTGGAACAAATTCTCCCTCACAGTCCTCAGAAGAACCAAACTTTTGATTTCAGAATTCTACCCTACAGATCTGTAAGACAATAACTTTCTGTTATACTGAGCCTTGTAGGTCATGGAACTTTGTTACATCAGCACGAGGGTATCTATCATCTATCTTTCTTTCTTTCTTTCTATCTATCTATCTATCTATCTATCTATCTATCTATCTATCTATCTATCTATCTATCTATCTATCTATCTATCTATCTATCATCTATCTATCTATCTATCTATCTATCTATCTATCTATCTATCTATCTATCTATCTATCTATCTATCATCTATCTATCTATCTATCTATCTATCTATCTATCTATCTATCTATCTATCTATCTATCTATCTATCTAATCTATCTATCTATCTATCTATCTATCTATCTATCTATCTATCTATCTATCTATCTATCTATCTATCATCTCAGTTGTATTCTTTTATTACAAATATATCAGCACTATTTGGATCAAAGCTGCTTGAATCAACACCTGTTGTTACACCTTGTACATGTAAATTATCTCACAGAAACGTTCAGTTTGGGGCAAAGATTTCCCCTCTCCAGGTCGTTAAACAGTCCACAAAGCTGGCTAGATTGAGTTTCTAATTGTATACTCTTATTTAACCTGTTGGTATCAAAAATGTTATCCTATTGGGTTGTGTGGGTGCATATGGGTTTTCAACCTCAATCCAAGCTGTTTCAGGACTAGACTTCATTGTCTATTCTTTGTTTGAGGACTGAGATATCAGAATATTTTCCCTTACAACAAAATGATTTTATTTTGGGGACTTACATGGCATTCCTTGCCCTGAACCTTAATCAGAGCAATCTTTCTCTATAATAACACTTCTTAATCAAGTTTCTGAAGCCTAAAGATTAGAGATCTCAGTTTATGTTCTCATAAATCTAATATTCAACTTATTCCACCTATGCCCTAGTGATGTCCTCTGTGTAATAAAAAGCCTATTAACATTTGGTAGATATCACACACACACACACACACACACACACACATTAATCTTATTCCTCTCACATTCCAGGGTGAGTGTCTATTCATGTCACTTACATAATTAAATTATCTATATGATGCGTACACATACTCATACACAAAACAAATACACTTACACACATGTGCACATTCATAAAACCAAATATACTGGGTTTGGGAAAAGGATAATATGACAATTATTGAAATAATATGATGTAATTGGTTGATATTTGTGGAGATAATTATGACGTCCAATAGTACAAATAATGTCAGTTCTTGTAGATGACATTTCTTCAAGTCGAGTCATTCTCTGTAATGAACTTATAGGCAACATTCATTTTGCTCAGTTTGACAACTCTGGAGAACTATTTTAAGTTAACCCTGAAAGTATCAACTGAACAGAGCAATGTCGTTGTTGAAATATAAAACTAGGGTACAATGAATACACTTTGCTGAATAAATTTGTGATTGCTTGCCAAGATTGGTTTATCTCAGTCAATAGCAATATATATGTCTGGCAATTTCTAGCCACTTGATTTGTCACATATATTCCACTGGGATTCCTCAAATTTCTTTCTATAAAAATATTGTTTACTGAGCAAATAATAAAAAAATAAGGAAGCCCAACTCTTCTGGAAAACTCAATGCATAATTTTGATAATTGTTACCTATCTTTCATGTTTTTATTTTTGTCCATTTGAACAGATGATGAAAGAGTATGCAACCAAAAATGTACGGGGAAAAAAGGATTACAGAGGCTTGTCACAGAGTTAAATACGGTGGTATCTGGGTTTCAAACATAATCCATTCTGGAAGACCATTCGAGTTCTGAAACGTTCAAAAACTGAGGCACGGTTTCCCCATAGAAAGTAATGCAAAATGGATTAATCTGTTCCAGACCTTTAAAATCAACCCCTAAAACTGAAATTTGTCATGAATTTTACTATCTAATAATACCATAGATCTATAAAATTTACAGCATTCGTAAACTGAAATGTTCATCAACGGACATGTTCGAAAACCAAGGTACCACTGTAATAACTTTACATCTACTATTTTTCTGAAATTTTTAATGTTATTTTTCAACTTTAGAAATCTTGTAACTAAAATTCTCATAATATAAGAGCATGACTTATTACCTAAACCACTTTCACATCAACTTTTGTCTCTAATTTTGCCTACACCCCTTCTGCCCACTATTTCTTCATCAATTTCTTTACAATTATTCTTTCTGTGGTATAGTTTTCTCAGATGAGAATGCTAAGGAGCCAATATGCTCTTTTACATATGATTGAGTTTTTGATCTATGTTCAAATTCTGTGCTTGTGGCAAATAGTTTGTTCTATATCAATTATAAATATATCAAAAAGCAGTACTGCAGGGCTATACAGAACACTCCGTGTCCTATCAAGAAGGTTAACATATTATTTATGAATACATAGTGTCAGGGAATATCATCTTGTGTTAAACAATTATGATCTCTTTCTATCCCTGCCTTTCAAACCTTCATAATAATTCTATGTTTAAGGAGCTTTGAACAATGTCATCATTATGTGTGCTTTCTCTGAGAAGATCTTTAAAGAAGATGGTATTCTAAAGGCATATATATATATATAAATTTTTTGCTGCTTTCCCTATGGGAATAATTATCCTGAAGTTTTGGACTACTGTTTTCTGGTTTGCTTAACTGGTATACTGATGTAACGCCATTATTTGATATCACAAAACCCCCTGGTGTTAGTAGTTTTTGATCTATAGCAACGATCATAAATGTCTATTTGACTACTTTAAGTTGAAGTTATTGCATTATTTCCCTTCAAAAAAAAGGGACAAAATTATATCAACAAGGTATACATCCATTTAGAATGCTAACAGCTCAAGTCAATGAAATAAATGCAGCTCTGAATCAAGCCATGCACATCCTTAGCTAGGAAATTGGGGTCTCTGGCAGACGCCCCCAAATTTTGAAAAGGTTTTTCAGTGTGACAACTTTTAGACTTAAAATAGTCTACAATTCAGGTTAAAAACTTCCATGGAAGAAGGCATCAGTTGCCCTAAAGTCTATGTTTTAAGGTGTGCAGTCACAATCTCATGTATTCTAACATGGAACATCTGCAATGCACCCAACTTGAAGTTGGGGAGTGCCATCCCAAGAGTTTGTGTTCATTAATTCATTATTCACCATCCACACAAAAATACTGGGTAAAAGCTCAATTCTTAAATCTTGATTCACACATGGCTGCACACTGGAAGTAACTTCATACCAATCCGCTGATCAATGAAATCTGGCAGTAGTATAAAAACAAATTTTAAACACAGCAATGTTTCCAAGAGCTCCTGAAATATCTGATGGGGAAGTGAGTTGGCAGACACAGGAGATGATGCAGATTGTGCAAAAAAACTGCTCTGGACAGGTGAATGTCTTTACTTTGGTCTGCCACAAAGTCCCACATAAATCATTGAAGACATTCTATAGGATTTCTCTTAAGTCGTTACAAAGAAAATGTACTTTCTTTTCATGCTGGCTAGCTTAAGCCAAAATGAAGTAACAACATTTCACAGTCCTTGGATGCTTCACTGGTACTGATGGGTATAAGAAATCAACACAACAAATTTTATCATAGCCGTCAACGCTGCTTCATTCTCTACCCCATATCTGTCCTTCATATGTCTTTAACTATGACTGGACTATACAATTGAAAACCTAAATACTTTTATTGGTCTCTCATATTCAAAAAAGAAAAAAAAAAGGAAAAATGTCATATTGATAAAAGTCCTCCAAGTCCTCTTTCTTGACCTACAAATCACCATTTTCAGAGCAATGGAGAAATGAACATAATAGAAGTGTACTGATGATATGCTTATATCACATAATCTCTACCTCGGAGGTTGCATTAAGAAAACTCATAGAACTCCTCCATGATTGCCATGTCATTTCCACAACTAAAATTTTATTTTCAGTCCTCTGTACTTCCTGCCATTACTAACTTTCTGTACTTCCTGCCATTCCTTTGGTCAGCTGTTGTTTGAGTTGTTTATGCTCTTAAGTAGTAATATTAGGTCAGTTTCCATTGGACGAACATCTAGTGAACATTTACTCTTTGGAATTTGTTCCATTAAATGACCTTGTGATTTGCAGATTCTTTCTATCTATCATCTATCTATCTATCTATCTATCTATCTATCTATCTATCTATCTATCTATCATCTATCACATAACTATATCAAAAACTGAGGACATTTAACTATGGACTATGGATGTAAACTAAATTCAATTGTGATAGACAAAATATCTGATATTATAGAGTACAAATACAACAGACAATTAAGCAAATAGTTAAATATTAGTATAACAATTATATTTTTGTGAAAATAAATTTTATAGAAATTAACTAAGAACTTGAAAAAAGAAAGGAAAAGAGATAAGTTTAACATAATTTGTTAATACAGGTCTTTCTGAAGAGATGACTCAACACCTATTCTAGCAGCAAACTAAAAAAATGTATTTTTCTGGTTTATAGTTCATTTTTATTTTGTGATATCACCTTTGGAAATGAAAACTTTGCAGTGTTTGTGTGAGTTACATGTTATTTTAAAATGTATCTTTCTGAAACCTATATAAGTTTCATATTCGATGATACACTATCAAGTTAACAGATTTCAATCTAATTAAAATTCAAGAAAAATTTCAAAATGTGAGTGATTTCTTTCTACTTAAAATGTTTAGATAGATACAATTACCAGAGCAGAAGAATCTTGATTCAGAAATTATATATATATATATATATATATATATATATATATATATATACACATTTTTTTCACATAGCTAAAGAAATCCCACTGTTCTTGTCATAATCTCTAGAGAAAAATTTAATCAATATACATAAACATGTCAAACACCAATACCCTAAAATACATTACTTGACAAATATATCTGTTTCAATTATTTTTTCCTAAGGTTTGTTATGTTTTTTCTATAACAAAGTAGGCATTTATTTTCTCAAGATATACTATGGCTATACATCTCATAGTGTATCCCTACTCATTTTCAATATATAAACTCAATTTGCATGGAAACATAAATGACAAGTTCTTGAAAAAGCTAAAGACCAGAGTTTAACACTAATGTGATCAAAACTGTATTTTTTAGGCATTGTGACTAAACTATAATTATATCATTAAAACAGTAGAAAGAAATAGACATGGTAACATTTTATATTATCAAATGCTGTATTCATTTGGCAGTACTCATTATGTGTGACTTCAAATTTTCCATTTTTTATCATTCTCATTTGTCTTGATGTTCTTTTAAAGATAAGCTAGAGTGTTGAAAATTCAAAGGATTTTGAATACCAGCAAAATAGTTTTATTTTCTAATGAATAGATTCTGGAGATGGATAGTGCTGATAGTTGCACAACAATGTGAATACTTAATGATGCTGAATAGTATACTTGAAAATAGTTAAAATAGTAAATTTTGTTAAGGATGTTTTAGTACAACAAAAATGGCAACATTTTACTTACTATGAGAATGCACCAAGTAGTTTAATATGTAGAATGTGATCTCTCATATCAGATTAACCAGGCTCAAATCCTTGATCCACAATCAACTAGTTTAGCAAATTTAGCCAAGTTACTTAATCTGTGTGACTCCATTTTTCTCCCACTCTGAAGTGAGATTGATATTAATATCTAACTCAAATGATAGTTGTTAAAATTAGGTGACATATAAAAGTTTTTATTTCGTAATAAGGACCACATATGAAATAATTCAGAATTCTAAACTTGCAACTCTAATTCCTACAATGCAGGATTATTTAATAAACTATATTATATTATAATATGCTCTAAAATTTGTATTTCTGTTTTCCAGGCAGAATAAGGAATGACTGTAACTTGTCAATGATGTTCTAAGGATTACCTTCTCCTCATACAGACTCATTACACAGTCACCGAATTAGAGACTGTGCAGGATTATAGAAAGTCCCTGGGTAAATGCGAGCTTGTGTCAAAAACCTACAGAAATACACTGATATGAAACACTCAATATTGTCATTACCCTATGTACTAGATTATTAACCAAAAAGATCACATATACCAAGCAACAATGTAAGTCCCACATTACATTAAAGAGCATCCAGGTATACTTTTGGTCTATGATCTGCTCATAAACATCTACAAGACCACTGTGTTTCATTTATCTTTACTAGTGAACCACTTTAGAATCTCACTAGAAGAATGTCATCAAAATTATATGCTCTGCAATATCATTCTACCAATTTCAACATCTGTCTTCTGAAGAATGGCCTGAAAAAAAGCACATACTAAAAAGCTTTTTGTACACTATTGTATTTTGTTTATGATCTCTCTTTTGCTGATATCTAGTGATTTCCCCCCTACCTAAAAGAGAAGAAATCTCAAAAGAATTTAAGAATATATTACTAGAATATTTATAATTTTATTAAAAATAAAACCTGCTATATTGGCTAATAAAATTGAGAACATCGAGGATTAGGATGACTCAACCAAAATCCAGTGTCTCACTTTGTCTTTTCATTAACATATTTAGCTAAGTTGGAGAAAAATATACTATTTCTAATAAGCAACACTTCCAATAATTTCAAAACACTTGCTTTATATAAGTATGCATAATGTACAACTTAATAAGGAGAATTGTTAGAAAGCTTCATGGCAAGAATTCTAATCATCTTAAAGTATGTCATTCTTAAAACAAATGTGGAAACATGACTTAATTATTGCTATACTTACACATAAAGTATGTAGATAATTTAGCAAATAATTTGAATAAGTCAGATTAATACCATTTTTGGAATCAGGTTTTATAAATACACAAATATTAGAAATATGTTGACAGATACAAATAATAACTAACTCAACATTAACTAAGAAAACTAAACATTAATACGCAGAGTAAATAACTCAGATTAGGAGAAAAGAATCAGTAGAATATATTTGTTCTTAATTGTACATCACTTTAAAAGGAATAAACATATTCATAGAAACTGCATATATTTCATAATCATATATTTATATAAATTAGTAAAAGGAGGTTATAAAGGAAATATGGAAAGAATAAAAGTTTTTAAAAGTCCAATTCATTTACTGATAGACAAACTTTATAACTAGTAAATAAAACAAAACAAAAATATTGGGTAGAATGAAGCTTTCTGCAATTCCAATTCCATACCCAAACCAAAATACCATAACAGTATTTGTTCACATAGAAATAAAATGTTTATAGATCTATTTCTAATCGTCTAATTTTCATGAAAAAAATACATATTACATATATATGTAAAATTTCTGAAGAAATATATATATATATATATATATATATATATATATATATATATATATATAATTTCTGTGAGAGTTTGGGGTCAGTTTTTATTATTTGCATATTTACAAACAAAAGGGATGCTATTTCACAGCACATCTTTTATTTAGAGCATTTTTTTTTTATAAGAAGCCAGTATATCAAGCAGTTAGAGAACTGATTTCATGGGTCGGTCATGGTGAAATCAACAAATTTCACAGTTTGGCTAGAATTAATGAAAACAGCTGCAAAAATACAAATAATATCAAAGGCCTTTTAGAAGTTTTTAATGAACAAAATGAATAAAAATATAAATGTATCTAAATGTGAACTTGACATTTCTTTTTTGTTTCACAAGGTCATAGAAAACTGTAGCAAGTATGTCTGAATCAATTATTTGGCCTCACACTAAATTTTTAAAGTACTATTTTCATGATAAGAATAGATTATTGTTGAACATCTCATATATTTTTATTTCTAAAAATTACTAAGTATTTTTTTGCTTTCTATTTTGTGTCAACACAATTGAATCTAAGCTTTTATTTTTTTTTGGCATTATGTTTCTATTCTATTCTTAAAAAACAAGATAAACAAAATAAAGAAATTAAAAACAATTAAATGCTTCTTAATATTATATTTATTGTTATACAATAAAACTACGGACATGATTTTATAAATATCAGAATGAAAATGTAAATTATTTGTTCAACTAAATAACAATAGAGCCAATTAAATGGTACAGCTTGTTCAAATTCAGTAATGAAAAAGGAATGCAGTATTGGGTACTAATACATGCTATGACAGAAGATAAATCTTGAAAATATTGTGCTAAGTGAAAGAAGCAAGTGAAAACAAAAAAAGACTGCCTATTTTATGATTCCATTCCGAATTGCCTAGAACAGGTAAATCTGTAGAGATAAAAATCTATACTGACAACTAACACTTATAGACTATGTTGAACATAACATATTGAACACATTAAGGTAAGAGAGTTAAGTTGTATGTAGGGATTTTTGTAAGGAATTTGGACATTTAAAAGACTATTAATTGTTTTTCTATCCAATCATTATGAAACCAAACTCAATAATGTCTATTCATAGCTTCTGTAATCATACATATAAAGTCGAGGGAATTTCTTCTTCAGGATTTAGACAAAATTTTTATTGTCAAAGACACACATTTAGCCTGTAGCTTATAATAGAGCCTTCAGGCAAAACTTCAAGTGAAGAAGAATTTAATTGTTGAATGATACAAGTAAATAATAACAATTAATTTGTTATAGTAACCAATACTATCAAAATAGAAAACAAGAAAAAATCTCTATTGGGTATAATAAAGCATATTTCCTAAGGACTTAAAAAATTGGAGTATAATAAAAATATTTCATAAGGACTCAACTTTTTTCCTAAGATTACAATATATGATGAAAAACATTCACAAAGATAAATTAGCAAGCTATTTTTAATTTATATTAGAAATAAGTCCATTAAGATTAATAAATTTTGTCAATATTTTAACACATTCTACTTCTTTTCATATTCAGATATTATAAATCAAGGGCAATAAAATTTGCATCCTCCAAGTATCTCATACTTTACTATGGATGTTCAAGTCTTATTTGTCACTATCTATTTCATATTATAAGAAAAGTGGCATTTGGTTTTAAGTAAAAATCACTCTTACTTTCACTGAAAAAGCAAACAAAACAAAACAAAAAAACGCATCCTATTGCCTTGGACACACAGAATATTTATCTGTTGTGATTGCTTGTAAGTGTCCTCAGCCACCCATTCTAATTACAACACATCTGAAGTTGCTGACTTCTCTCTCCCAAAGACAACTAGCATGTATGTATGTAATTGAGGCTTGATGGCATGTAATTGTATGTATATTTTGCATGTAAACATATAAGATTAACAGAGTCATTAGGACACATCAATTGATTCATAACTTGCACAATTTATTTCTACTTGTTCAAAATAGCAAAATTAAATATAATCATTAATAGAACAAAAATACAATTTCTTTGGAACATATTAAAGTCAGAAGCAAAAACTCATTTACTAAAACTATATATAATATATAGAAATCAAACAAATATTCAAAAATTATTGATCAAATCAATATATTATTAAAATTTTTAAATTTAACTAATATCCTAAAAATATGGAAAATATTACTACTCATTCCCTCAAAAAAACACTAATTAAACAATGCTATTTTTACAAGAGATGCAAAATCAAGTAAAAAATTTGCATTTTAGCAAATGACTTCAAAAAGTACCTAAATATAATTTTTAAAAATCTAAAAATATGACCCTCATACAAAATAGAAAGGATCCATGTCAAAATTTATTTAACCCTTTAATTAGCTTCTGAACAAGTAATAGTTTAAGCCTGGTTCATAGGAGAATTAGAGGAATTGGTATTTATATATTCAGTATGTCAAAATAATGCTGAAATTAATCTGCTTACATATATGAATGATTAATATCCTTCCGGGAAATAATGCTACTATTTGTTATCATTTCTGTCACACAAAAATACACAAAGTAACAGTTGGGCTATAATTAAATAATAAATCACAAAGCTAAACACAGGTAAAATATTCCTAGAGGCTTAAATGCTCCTTGGTAGAACTTATTAAATGAGGGCTCATGATACTTAAAGGATGTGTGTATTCAATTTGATTTCTAAGTTTGAATAATATTCTTATAAATTATGGAAGAAAAATATATCTAGTCTAATCAAATAAGAGATGCTATGCAGAATTAAGTTTTTATACCATTTCTGGATTGGGTATTTCTTGACATACATATTCCATGATTCTTCTCATCTAAGATAAGCAATTTTGGAAGATACTAGAGAAATGATCATTGTAAGAAAGCCATTGTAAATTTATTTGGAATAGCCCAAATTTAGATCAATAATGGAGAGTCTTATATTCAGTTTTCTATCGTTTGTTCATAAAAGTTATGTGTCTATAAAAATTACCCTCCATCAAAAAACAACTTATAAACTAGAATATATATGGAAAAAATGATTACAGACTTGGACAACAGGCAGAGCAGAACTGTTATCTATGAAAGAAATTAAATTAAATAAGCCCTGTGATTAACCTATCTTACTACCTGAAAGCGATTTCCAGACCATAGTAGAAAGACAAGAAACCTACTGTGTTTCCCCGAAAATAAGATGTGGCCAGACCATCAGCTCTAGTGCGTCTTTTGGAGCAAAAATTAATAAGACCCGGTACTATTATATTATATTATATCATATTGTAAAGACCAGGTCTTATATTACAGTAAACTAAGACCGGGTCTTACATTAAGTTTTGCTCCAAAAGACGCATTAGAGCTGATGGTCCAGCTACATCTTATTTTTGGGCAAACACTGTAACAATCATCAATGATCTCACTGATTTGAGAAGACAGTTATTGCATTTGGAGGAGGCTATTATGGCTCGTATTTGTGTGGCAGAATATCAGAGAAGAGAGAGATGCAAAGAAGAGGGCTAGAGATCACTTGTTGGGTCTTCTTGACTCTGGCTGGATTAATCTGTGTATATGTAGAGAAGAACTCTATGAGGATGATAAAAGAGCTGCTTGTAAAGAGCTGACCACATAATTTCTGGAGTGCCTAGCTGGCTGGAAATAGTTCAAGTTCAACCAGTCAAAGCTTGGATAACTTGTTAAGTACAAAACCTTGGGTAGAGTATCCAAAAGAGTAAATTTTACTAAGAAGACTAAACAAGATCTAGAATAAATATTGCCGTGGACTCACACTAACAAAGATTAGAAGCAAGTCATGAAAAGATTAAATCGATCCTAAATAACTTATCTTCATGCTAGAACAAAATCAAACATTCTTAGAAATATACAAAATCCAGCCCTCAGCAATGTAAAGTTCACTTCATCATTATTTAAATATTCCGCTCTTCAAAAAACACTGGTAGAAAATAACGGGAAGGTGAGAGGTTTAGAAAATAGTTGGTAACCACAAGATGGCCACGGGGTTTTGAAAATTAATTTGGGGAACGTACAGAGGGATAGTGGATGGGGGGAGGGGGGTCCACACAGTGTGAGGGATATAAATGATAAACGTCTAAGTTTTGCTTTGTCTTGTGCACCTGAAACTAATTAAAAAAAAGAAAAGAAAAGGACAAACCAGACTTTGGGACAAAATATTTGCAAAAAATATATTTGATAATGAACTTATATTAATAATACATAGGAAACACTTACATTTTATAAGAAGGAGGCACACAATCAAATTTTAAATAAATGGGCAAAATATTTGAGAAGACTCTTCAAAAATAATACTCGTATATATGGATGACAATCAAGTACAAAAAAATATATTAAACACATTATTATTTGAGGAAATTCAACTAAGCCATAGGGAGATACAACTACATATGCTACAAAATGGCTAAAATATTAACGTGTGTAAGTAAGACTTAGGGATGAGATCATGAAAACGGAATTTTAACGGCATAGAGCTACATCTGGCCCATGGTTCATGAGACATTGTTAGTGAGAATGCTTTATGAAAATATGACATGAAACTGGTAAAGATCTGCTTTATTTCTAAATACAATATGACAGTTTGGCAAACTTTTTAGATTTTCAAGGCATAATTAAACAAAACCCTTCTTTTAGCAAAATCAAAAAGTACTCTATTCTGGTCACTGATATACCTCAAGCAAAGCATGTGTAAATAATAGAAAATGAAAAAACTGCTACAATTTTATCTGATGTCATTATGCAACTTGTGAAGACACAATAATCAATAGCTAGCTTACTGAAAATACTTCATGAGTTATTTAATTGGTAAAACACGAATAAATAATACAAATAGGAAGTTAGAGAAAAAATAACAAGAAATGACTAGATCTACATGAGCAGTACCTTATTAATGAGTAAATGGAAGGCCCGAAAATTTAGAATGATATATCATGTTCCCATGGCAACAAACAATATGGGAAAATTTCAGTTTGGCTCAAGTTAAAAGTATGAAATGGCCACCAAATAAAAATTTTGAGACAATTGCTTTGGGTGAGATATGATAATAGCATGGTAAAGTTTATCTGGAAGAGGAAATGTGGGTGCTCTCACAACATAATGACATGGCATGCCAAGAAAGTGAGTGACACAGAAAACAGTCAGAGTTGATACTGAAATGTTGGCCAGAGTAGGAGACATTAAATGATATTGGGATGAAATTTGCAGCAAAACAGAGGACAGCCAGAAGTGTACAGTGCCACAGAAGCCAAATTAGGAGTCTTTAAAAAGCTTGTAAAAGTCAGCTATATTTATTCCCATTTAATTAAGATGAGACACACATAGCAAACTTGGCAACATTCAATTTTTGTGGGTTTTTAAAAAAGAATCTACAGTGAAATATAAGTACCAGAAGGCAGAGTGTTGTGAATGAGCAATAGGTGAGCATATCAAAGAAATGATTGTTTAAAAACATATTAAAGTGTGGCTGTATAAGGGTACAGACATAGGGGCCCAGGGGAATAGAAGCTTCCTTTTTCTTTTAATTAGGAGTTATTTTAGTTTCCTACAGCAAACAGGCATTTTACAAACTACTAAGGATCATTCAGTTAACAAAGGACATTTGTGTTTGTGAATGTTGAGACTTCAATAGTGAGTGTATAATAGAGGGATAAAACCCAATTCTTTGAAGTGAAGATATTAATTGAATTTATGGATTATTGCAATGGCCATGTACATTATTCCAAAATCACTACGAAGGATTGCAATGGTTGAGGGGAAGGTGGAAATCATGAGCCAAGAGGCAGATATCAGTTAACCAAAAAGCATGGAGTGGGGAAAAGTGATCAGTAAGTCCCAAAAAACTTTCTTCTTTACTTCCTTTACTTTTCCAATTTCATCTCCATTTTCCTTTCTCTGTTTCAATCACACTAAAGACGTTTACTGTCCAATATCCAGTCATCCTTTATGTCTGTGCCCAACGGTTCTTTCTCACTGAGAATACACAAACTATACCATATTAAATTCAAAACTATGCTTCTTCAACATAAATCCTCCTTGCCCTATTTTATTACTTTCCTCTCCATAATAGTTATCTTCCAACAAATCTATTATTCTTTTATCATTGTTTGTCATCTTTCCCCACACACTACATGGTAATCTCCACGAGAAGATGAAAGAAACAATAGAGACAGTAAATACTATATTTAGATTCCATGAACTTAAAATAAAAATTAAAAAAAAAACAGAAAAAGAAAGTAATTTGAAACTGGCAGGGAGAAATGATTGGGTTATCTGTCTCCTACCCTGAAGTACGTGAACAATGAAAAATAAAGCATGTCCCACTGGAAAGTACTGCAGTGCCATTGGATGACACATCATTTCCAATTGGGTGAAGTAGGTAAAGGGGAAATTCATGGAAGGAAGATGAGAATATAGAGGGGTTTGGAGATCACCTGTCTCGTATACTATAAAAAGCACAATGACATTTTTTTTCAGGATGTGGAGCCTAGGGGGAATGGTTCAAATGAGGTGCTAGTATAAACATTGGTATGGGAATGACGGTTGCAGGGAAATTGATGACCTGAAAGGGTAAAATTTCTACTGAAGAATAGAAGCAAGGTAGCTTAGGTTTTCATGCTTTCATGGAGCTAGGGCAGACAGTTCAATACATGGTTTGAATACTCTATTCCCTGAAAAGTTAGTGATATTGAGAATGAACGTGTGCGTTCTTGTGAGATCAATTTAATGCCCAACCTATTAGAAGTTGTGTTTGAACAATGAACCAGTAAGAAAGAGTAATTCTTTTGTAAATTGTACTTTTTGGGGAGTGATTTCTTTGGTCCAGTCCCATAATAAATCCATTATAAAATCACTGTGTTTTATAACCACAAAGTTTGCAAATAGAATGTTTTCTCAGCTGTAAAATAAGGTTAAGTATCTCTACATTGCCCTCAGATCTTATGATTTTATATGCATATTTTTTAAATGTATTTACTAAGAATAAATGGCATGGACTAGGTAGATAGTAGAAAAGGGTTTCCTTATTCCATAATGAAAGGACCTAGTCTAAGTCAGGAAGTAATTTACATAGAGGTGGGACTTTTCTGTATTTATGGAAGTCATAAAATATACTGTATCAAGACACTGATTTTATTATTGTCGATGGACTGGAAAATAGGTATGTCTAAACTGTTTATAGTTACAGCTACCTTTCCATCATTAAATTTTAAATTATCCTGGCAAACAGAATATTTTAAGAGATTTTCATTGGGTGTTTTTTTACTGTGATTTCTTTATGAAATATAATAATCCTACTACTACTACTACTACTACTACTAATAATAATAATAATAATAACAATAAACCTTGCTTTAGTTGTAGATGTGTTGCATGATATTTGGGGATTTTACTTATTTCTAAACTAATCATAACTATTCAATTACATATAAATTTGAATAGTTTACTAAGCAGTACATTTTTTTAAAAATTTCATGTGAAAATGAATAAGAAGAGAAATAAGCTGTTTATGAATAACCAATGTGATTTCATGCCAAATATATGAGTATTAATGTGTTAACATGTTTTGTCCTTCTGGTATATATATAAAGACATGGACATAACTGCAAACACCACCAGTTCTAGTTCCTTAGAGTCACCTATAAAGACCATTGTCTTGTCTCATATTTGCATTAAGGCAAAAATTAAATGACAGTGCCTATTCCAATGGGATCATCTTTCACGTGAGTTTACTGGTTGTAGAAAAATATCCCCCTGTTCATCATGGAAAGGAGAGTAGCATGCAATTAGCAAATGGATGTATAAGCCTTTGAGGTGCATTTACCCTGGACACAAGTACAGTGTGCAGCAATGATTCTCCTGGTCCAAGCAATCAGATTATTTACATTTCTTTCAATGTGTTTTGAATGTAAAAGGAGCTGGAATGCCTAGAATTGTTCCCCCAAAATTGTCCTTCACAGAGTGTCTGTGTGTCTTCCCAAATCAGGAAAATAGGAAGAGTGTACCTGAATCTCTAAGCATGGGTTGCAAACTGTTTTTTTCTCAATTCCTTATTTAATCTCATTGAAGAAGCAATTATGGAATCATAGAGAGCTGAAGACTGTGGATGTGGAATTTCCTAATGTCGATAGTGAGCTCTAATAATTACACTCAGTAAACAAAGCAGAGGAGAATTTATCAAGGCATTATCCCCCTGCCTTTTTTTTTAATATCCCAAGTTAATGGATACTATTACACAAATTTCCCCATATTCACCCATCCAAAGGGAAGCAATAGTCATAATTTTTACAAAAACGTAAATAATTGACTCTCCCCTCATCAGTGGCATCATATTTCAATTTTTGGAATTTCTCACATGTCTTCATAGGTTTCCAAAACTTCCATTTTCTTGCACCACTTCTATCTTATCTCCACTGAGAGGTGTATGAAACATATGTGATATTTTCTTCTGAAATTAACATTGGTATCAACATAATAGGTGAGAAAATTGATCCAAATCTAAATTATTTCCTTAATACCAAGTAGTAAGTAGCTATCTAATCTCTTAATGTTAGATCAATTCATGAGTGTTCAGTCACATTATTGACTGATTGCTAATGGCTTAGGCAAGGGATACTAATTAAATTAGCTGATATCAGTGAAGGCTAATGCGTTATAAACCATGGTATACTCAGTGGAACTGTTATCTGTTATTGAAGTTGTAAAGTTGTAGCAGTTATTTATAGATGAAGTTTTCCTTTCTCTCTCTCTTTTTTTTTTTTTTAAGTCACTCTGGACCTGGTCAGCATCATAGAATCACGTACAGAAAAATTACTGCAATCCGCTCTACTTTTTTATATTAATTAATTTGAAGGACATTTTAGTTCAAATTAATGATACTTCAATTAATATTTGTGTCTTCTTTTTCAATTATCATGTTTTGCTGAGTGAATTCAAAACTTTTAGGTTGTACATATGGCCTTTGGTGTCTGGATTGGAATGGAGACAAAATTCATTTGAAAAATGTAGCCAGGAAATGTGATGGTTTGTGAAACATCAAGATACGTTTGTATCACTTAACTACACATGATATACTGGGCAACTGGTGAAAGTTAATGTGAATGTTTCATAAAGGAGGGGAAAAGGCTTTAGTGTACAAATTAGGCACTATGAAATTTATTAACAAAAGTGCGATAAAATAACGATAACAAAAAATGGTAACTGTCATTATTACAGACGTTAGTATCCTTTATATATGAAACTCTAAATTATTTCAAGTACACATAAATTATTATAACCACATATGCACAATAATTTTACAAATAAAATTACAATATTCTATTATGAAGTATTAAAAAACTGCGTAATGTAATGAGTATATAACTTTAGTACCATAAAGATGCTAATTATCTCATGACTGACAGATAGATATAGTAGAATTTCAACACAATATCCCAATATAATTTTTGCACAGAAATTGATATTCCAATTCTAAATACATGGGGGAAAAAAACAGAGGCAAGTATATCTAGGGCACTTTAAACAAGAACAGGCAATAGTGACTTGCTATTTGGGATATTAGGACTTTCTGTGAAGCTACAGTAACAAAGAACCTGTCGCATTACTTTTGCAGAGATAGATTCATTTCCAACAGAGCAGTATAGAAAGCCCATAAAAAGACCTAAGTTTTCTGGAACTTTATATGTTATGTGCTGTATCAATGGGGAGAGGTAGCTTTCTTTTGTACATAGAATCAGACAAAAAAAAATAAAAAAGACTGTGTGTATGACAAATAAAAGTCTATATTGCATGCATGTCATATCTTAAAAACAAAACAAAACCAAAAAAAAACTTCAAATAGATTAAAACCTTAATGTTGATTTTGAAAATGTCAAGTATATTAGCAGATTATGGTTAATTTGGGGATATAAAAGTATTATTTTAAATTACTAATTATACAGAGAATATGTAAAAATTTAATTGTGTTTAAATAAAGACTGTTTTCCATTAAAAGACACCCTAAGGAAATCGCATAAAAGGAGTTATAAACTTGGTGAAGATATTTGCAATTTTTAAAACCAAGAATAAACGATTAAGAATACGTAAAGTACTGTTATAATTTCAAAGAAAATCAGAAATAATAGAAACGTGAAGAGAAAGTGGGCATAAACCATTAGCAGATATATTCCACAAGGAAGAATCGCATATGGCCAATACATATTTGAAGAGATGTTCAATCTGGCTAATGATTAAAGAAGTTTGAAACAATACAATTATCAAACAAATCTTAGTAAACTTTTAATTGACAACATTTAAAGAGGCATATGTATTTGTTTCCTCCTGCTATTATCAAAAATTACCACAAACCTAGTCGCTTTCACAAAAACGCATTTATTATTTTACAGTTCTGGAGGTCATCAGTATGAAATGGGTCTCACAGTGCTAAATTAAAAGTGTTGCAGGGTTACATTTTTATCCGGAAGTTATAGAGAATGCATCTCATCTTCTCAACTCACATCCCTCAGACTCTGACTGCTTACCTACATTTTCCACATATAAAGAAAGGTTCTTTGTGATTACAACGAATTGCAGATAATTGGAGATATACTGCAGGTAATTCCGGATATTCTCTATGTTAAGGTCAGCTGATTAGCCACGTTAATTCTATCTGCAACCATATGCCTCCCCATTTCCATGTAATATAACATATGCACAAATTCTGAGGATTAAGATATGGAAAACTTTGGGGGACATTGCTCTGCCTCTTACAGCATCAACAGTAAGTATGGAGTAGTCTCATTCATTGCTGGTCCAGTGTCAGGATAGCAAGAATTATATGATAACCAATAAACATATTCTTAACAGTTTAACAAACTAACAAGTTTATTTCTTGCTCAACAAAATAGCCATTGTAGTTCTGAGAAAAGAGTACACTTGGATAATTGACACATCAATTGCATTCCTAAATTTATATCAAAATAAATGATTGCATTTGTACTCTGGGAGACATGTAACAACACCTCATAAAAGCGAAAACTTGGAAACAAACCAACAATCAAACTGTAATATACTCACATAATAAATATTATATCTCAACCAAATAAATAAAGTGTGGTATAGTCACACAATGAATATTACATTCCAGCCAAAATGAACTATGTAACAGCTAAAATGTCAAAAGAAAATTCTTAGGGAAGTCACTTGTTTCATACGATTTCAGATTCAGTCTTACAAGGGAAAGATAAACCATAATCATTCTTTTTAAAAAAGAAAATGCATGTTTATAAAAGAAAAAAAATGAGAGTAAATGATTCACATTAATAGGTTTTAAGCCAAATTTTATTCTTGGAAATCTTTCAGGAATCATTCTCAGGTAGCATATTTGCCACCTACTAATGTCTTTTTTACATGTATCTCATTGCATTATATTGATATGGCTTTATCCTAAATCTTTATCTAGACAGAGAGCTCCTGGAAGGTATCTAACGTATGCCTCTCTTTTTTGCCAGCTTTTAGACCATAAGTCTGCAAATTTATTCTGTAAAAAAATATATTTTGCTAACCCAATGTAATTTGTATCACAATTAGTCAGTCTAATATTGCAGGTCAGAAGTACCAAAGATAATACATAATGAAACGGTTTGGATGTGTTCAGATACAACTATGTTAATAAAAGCAAGCTAGGGGATGGACTTGGCTCACTGATCATAGTTTGCCAAATGCCTGTCTAGGAAAGCCCCTCAGACCTTGGGGATACAAACAAAACTGTTGGGTTACTTACCTGATAGATGAACGATTTTCACATGGAATTAATGTGCATTAGCGCATACGGATACAATTGAAAGGGTTTAACAAAAATCTGAGCAAGTTAGGAAGAAAAGGAGATTACAATCATTGTCTTAATTTTTAAATTGGTAATCTATAGTGATATTGAAATAATTTAACATTTTTATAGGTGAATATATTTTTATACTGTGTCTTAATGGCCTCCATCTAGCAGTTTTTTTTGGCTGTGCAGCATGAGCTAAAGCATTACAGAAAGAATTATGAAGAACACATGTCCTACACTATTTTCTAATGCTAGTTTTATGTGAGGTCTGACAATTAAGTTCGCAAACTTGTTGCAATTATGTTGCTAACTTCTTTAATATCAGAGGGATTATTCATTATGAATTTGTACAAACTGGACAAACAGTTAATGAAGTTTACTATGTAGAAGTGCTGAAAAAGCTGTGTGGAAAAGTTATACCACCTGAACTTTTCGCCAACAATTCATGGCTCTTGCATCACGACAATGCACCAACTCACACAGCCTTATCTGTGAGGAAGTTTTTAGCCAGTAAACAAATCTCTGTATTGGAACACCCTCCCTACTTACCTAATCATGCCCCCAATGACTTTTTTCTTTACCAGAAGAGAAACGAAATATTGAAAGGATGACATTCAGGACATCAAGAGTAATATGACAACAGCTCTGATGGCCATTCCAGAAAGAGTTCCAAAGTTTCTTTGAAGGGTGGACTAAGCACTGACATTGGTGCATAGCTTCCCAAAGGGAGTACTTCAGAAGTGACTGTAGTGATATTCACTAATGAGGTATGAAGCACTTTTTCTAGGATGAATTTGCGAACATAATTGTCTGACCTTGTATACTGACATTCTACATAGCATCAATCATACTTTTCACTTTTTAATTTTTAATGTTCTACTTATTTTACTTGTTATTATTTTGGTTTTGTTTGTACAGCTTGCTCTTTGCTGGTGATTGTACTTTTTTTCTTATTTTATTTAATATTTAGCAAATCAACCAATACTGTGAGAATTCTCTAGTAATTCTCTAAAATACCTCAGCAAACACTATAGGGAAATAATTCATAATTAAATAGAGTCAGCAAAACTGTGAATTGTATTTTTAAATACCTGAAAAAAGGGATAATGATGGTTCCCTTACAGAGCTAATAGCACTTTTTTGGGTTATTTATGTTAACTGATAAGTAATGGTTATCTATTTCTGTTTATGCCTGTGGTTAAAAAGTATACAGCATATCATAAACTGACAAAGAAAGATACATTATACAAATCAGGGCACTCTGATATTCTATTTTTCTCTATTCTAATATTGGCTATTTTAATCCATTTTAAAAATTTCAGAACACAACCCCATTGAACTGATTGTGTGATTGAACAGCTAAATGTAATCCACAGTTTAAATATTATTGTTAGAGCATATAATAATACAAAGTTAGTGGTGAAAAGCCTTTTCTACATACTTCCTGTTACATATTTTTGTTAAATGCCATGCATATATGTAAATTTAAGATATTAAGACATAGAAAATTAAGAAGTTTTGCCTTAATTCAGAAAATCCTGAGGTTAGTAAGAAGGTGACATCCTCTATTCTAACTTTTTCAAGACAGTTTTTTGGTTGGTATCCCATTAAATTCAATATAGAAATTTCAATTTATCATGTAATTCTCTTTATAAAACTTTGTCGATATTCTAAATTGTCAGTACTGCCTATATAGGACTATTTTTTTAGGATAATTTTTTGAAATGATATACTGATACTCTAAGTCATTAAGAGTATTATACTCTAAGTCATTAAGAATAAATATTGATTTTTATAAATATCTAGTTATGTACAGCATATAAGTGAGTGAAAAAGAAAATCCACCTATCTAATAGATCTTTTATGGGAAACAAGAAATTTTACAATTTTATTACTTCTTTCCCATGACCACATATATGTTAGGTAAACTTTTTCAGACAAAAAAATATGTTCTTTTTCTATTTTCTTTTATTTTTCTTTGTTTTATTTTTATTTTTGCTTTATTTTGTTGTTGTTGTTTGTTTGTTTTGTTTTCCTTTTTTTGCAGCTATGCAGTTGAGAAATGCTCTGCCAATTAGAGAGACTTAATTTTACTGCTTTGTTTTTGCTCTGTCTTATTTTTCTTTGTTTCTGTCATACAAACCACAGTGCCTAAAACATGTTTGAAAACACATAAATATTTATTGACTATTCATAAGTTCATAAACTATTATGACAAATGTTGTAGAGAAAGAAAAAAAGATTGTACTGTCCAAAATAATCCACAATATATTCCTTATACTCTAAAAAATTAGGATTATTACAAGCTCCTTAACTTTCATAAGCACTTGAACCCCAGGTAGTGGTAACACAATTTTGTTAGGAAAGCAAGACACACAGGATCATTCTCTATTTGAAAGAGAAATCAATCATGAACGGAACGCATAAGATTTAAAGTGTTGAAACATTATATTTATACAATAATGAGATACCACTGTTACAATGGCCTAATCCAAAAAGCTAACATTATTAAAAGAAGACAGTTTGGCAGTTTCTTACAAAATCAAATATCCTCTCACCATATGATCCATCAATTCTAGGTATTTACTCAAATGAGTTGAAAACTAAAGTCCACATAAACCTGCACAAAAATAATTATAGAAAATGTATCCATATTTGCCAAAATTGTACACAACCAAATGTCCTTCAATAGGTGAATAAGTAAACAAATCATGGTATAATCATACAATGAAATATTACTGATGAAAATAATTGGGCTTCAAAACCACAAAAAGACATGGAAGTATATGAAGTTCATGTTGCTAAGTGAAACAAGCCACTCTGTGAAGATTATGCACTGCATGGTCACAATAATGTGACATTCTAGAAAAGGTCAAACTATACAGATAATAAAATCATCAGTAGTTGCCAGGAGTTAGGTGGAGAGAGGAGGGATGGACAGATAGAATACAAGGGCTATTTAGGGTAGGTATAATAAAGCATTCTGTATGATATCTTAATGGTAGATACATGACATTATTCACATGGGAAAACCATAGAGCTGCACAACATAAAGTGGACTCTAATGTAAGTAAGACTTAAGTTAATAATACATTAATATCCATTCATCAGTAGTGACAAATTTACCATGCCAGTGCAAAATGTTAATATAGGACAAACTTAGGGCAAGGGGTAAGGAAACAAATGAGAAGGAACACTTTGTACTTTCTGTGCAATTTTTGTATAAACTTAAATATGCTCTAAAAATATACTACTAATTTTAAAATATCAGAAATTTCAAACTTCAATGTATGATTTAGGTTCCTATAGTCGAATAGTAAATTGGTAACTATTTATTTTTATATCTACCATTAGAAACTCCTATGATATCTTAGGAAAATGAGCACTAAGTATTTAATCTCCTGCAAAGCAATCTATCCTACAAAAAGTAAAGGTCCAGAATTTAAGATTTCTAAAAGTGATTTCTCCAGTAGATTGTTTATATTAATGACACTGAATAATGATTTCCATGTAGCCATCCCCTTTGATCTGTAACTCTGTATCTCCTCTTCTTGATCCAGAGCTCTACCCTGTGACTTGGTTCAGCCAACAGGAAAGAATAAATATAACACAAGCAGAGACTTGAGGGGATTTTCTTATTCTGCCACTGCAAGAAAAAAAAAATCAAACTCTGGCTACTCTGCTGGAGCATGAGAGACCACATGAAACAGAGACACAGAGACACATAAACCCCAGCCCAGCTGAATGCATTCTGTCCAACCAGTCCTCAGCTAACTTTCCAGCTGACAGCAGACGTAACAAGAAAGCAAAATGAGATCAGCTAAACCTTTCCCAGCTTAGTAGAAACCACTCAGCCAATGCACAGGTTTATGAGCAACAGTTAATACTTATCGTTGCAAGTTACTAAGATTTAGATCTGTTTGTTACGTAGCATTATTGTGTCAGAAAATCAACTCCTGTTATTTTTTTTTTCCTGTATTTTACTAGAACTGAATCACAGATTAAGACTTTAGGAACTTTTGACGAATTTAAGACTGGATGAATGCAGCTATTTTTAGATCTATAATCTATTTCAGGTCCAAGTGGAATATAGTATCTAAGCAACTGGCACAAATTAATAGTTTGTTTATGAGGAAAATATAACCCAAATTAACACCATAAACAAAATATGATAAAATAACAAAAATTAGTTAATTCTGAAGCAGGGAAATATATCAACCACATATCATAATTATTTTTCAAATTAAGTTTACAAAAATATAAATGAAAATTTAAAAATATATATATTACATTATATATATTGAATTGTGTTACCTTAAAATTCATATGTTGAAGCCCTAACTCTCTCCATTATATGCCTATATTAGAGATAATGCGTGTGAGGAGGTGGTAAAGATCTAATGAAGTCATAAGTGTAAAGCCTTAGTCTAACAGTTCAGTATCCATAAAAGAGGAGGAAGAGATACAAAAACTCTCTCTTTCTTCCATGTGAGGACACAGAGAAAATGCTCCCAGCCATCTACAAGACAGAAAGAGGGCTCTCACCAGGTACCCAAATGGCTGACAACTTGATCTTGGATTCTTAGCCTCCAGAACTGTGAGAAAAGAATGTCTATTCTTTAAACCACTTGGTCTATGGTATTTTGTATGGCAGCCTTAGCAGACTATTACAGTATACAAATCACAATACAAATGCAAATCTTAGGAATGGGTCAATACTTAGATGTTTACTATCACTTATTTTGGTTTTGGATGTCTACACTGTGTTTCTACCTTTGTTTTTCCTTTTTGTTTTGTAATCATTCTGCTGATTGACATGGTATCCCTAAACAGCATTGGGTTCTTTTCCTTCCCCCAGTCCTATCTTGGGTATTCAAGACCAAGACCTCATGTGTAGGTCCTAGGGCAACAACTTCTCACATTCTGCTCTTTGGATCTCTCTCTCCTAGGCTAAAATAGAAATCTTTACTCAGAACAGCAGTACATACCACAGAGTAGAATATAGTGACCACACTTTCATATGTAAAGAGGAATAGGATAATTAACGATACACAGCCAGAAGGTTGCATGTCAGTTTAACTTTCTCTTTTTCAAAAAATTATTTTTTTGTTTTTCTAATTTGAGAAAATTTGTGTTTGTCAGCTTGCTGGATGATAATTTTGTGTATGAAATTTTACAGTTTCTTTATTTAGTCTTCTCTTGTTGGACACTGGGCCTGTTTCCTAATTTGGACCTTATGAATTTACCTGCTACAAACATTATTTTACATTCAGGATTTTATAAAAAATTTAATCTATCTTGACTAAATACCTAGGAGTCAAATTGCCAAGCATTCTTTCAAGTGGTTGTACTGTTCTGATGGCTTTATATCCTTTCCTAAATTTTAGAATTACGTATTTTAGCCATTCTGTTAAGTGGTCAACTTTATTTTTCTTGATATTTTCACTGGATATCAAATTGTAAATTGAGTTTGCTGTTGTTTTGGTTTTTATTTTTATTTCATAGCCAGAAAGATTCAGTGATCAAGAGAAAGCCAAATCATTCAAAGTTTGTTTTTGTCTTTTTCCTGTTACAATTTTTTGTTGTTGTTGTCAACTCTATCTTTCAGAGGTCAACAAATTATGGCCCACTGACTCTTTTTGTTAATGAGGTTTTATTAGAAAACAACCATATCCATTTATATGCACATTCTCTACGTCTATTTTCATGATACAGAGTTAAGTAATTGTGACAGAGACCTTATATAGTGTAAAGCCTATTTATTATTAGGATTTTTAGGAGAAAAAAAGCAAAAACAAAAACAAAAACAAAACCACAACAACAACAAAACATTTTTGGTCCCCTCTATTATCTCATTGACTTGTTCCTCTTTTTTTATTCCTGTCGTTATTTGAATAACTTAAGAACCTAAAAACAAAAACAAACAAAAATCAACTAAATCCACATCTATTTTCCACTGAGATTTAGAAAAAGCTGAAAAGTTGACCTTGCATATAATAGATACAATTATTAACTTCTGTAATAAAACTTTCTTTTCTAGGCTTATTCATTAGGATCTTTCAAATTATAATCAATTATGTAATCCAATATATTCCATTTAAAGGTTTTCTTTGAAACTGCAAACTTCTTTTATACTTTGTATTTTTTTGTTTGGTTGTTTCTATCTTACTATTTTGAAAAAAAAAAAAGCAATCAAATCGATTATTTTTGCCACAATTTATTTTTAACACAAAAACATGACAATTTGGTGTAATGCAATACACTCAGTATGCCAAATAAATTAACCTACATTCTTCTATGATCTTTACACTAGAGTGTGCAACTAGGTATGAACATATTTGTTTAGCTTGTTTAATGTAGTTTGACATATGTGCATTGCCTGTGTCATTAGCAGGCATTGATATAATACTACATATACACGTATGAACCATTAATATATTATGTAAATATCCGAGAAAATTATTTCATAGACTGTGTTTAGAGAGAAGTGCACTGATCCCTTAAACTATATGTATCATTTTGAAAGTAGTAAAAGCGCAGACACATATTGTTTTATGACAGAGGCAGACAACAGAACTGCTACCTAGAAGAGTACATCCATATTCAGTTCATGAATTGGACAAAATTAAATATGACTATTAAACAAATTGCATATCAATGATAGTACTTTTTCTTTTACTATGCAATTAACATACCAACATCTGATCACCTATTATATTTTTATTAAATACTCATGAATTACACTCAACAGATAGAGAATTTTGAATACTATATATGCATCTTAATTTTCTGATTTTTAACACTCTGCTTTGAAACTATTTAAAAAATAGGTCTAATGCATTACATGCATGAGGGCATTATTAGAAGAGAAAATAGGTCATTAAAGTATGGTAGAATTTTAAAATATATTATTCTATTATTGCACTTATTTAAAATCAGAAATGATATAAGATGAATAAAATGAATATCAATTTTCTATGAAGTATTTCTCTTTATTATGCTTTTGTTTTTAATTTGAACTAAAAAAATTCTAGCAGTAGTATGTTCAATTCTCCTAAAAACATTTGCATTAAACCAATGAAAAATTTAAATGAAAATTAATAGTATATTCAGTTGTACAATTAAATATATCTTACACATCTATATAAAATGATTTTAGTCTGTTTAAAATATTTATTGACAGATAAAGCAGGTTTAAGGCATTAACATCTGTACATACTGATCTCCAAATCAGATGCGGTATTCTTTACTAAGCATGGGAAAATGTTGGTAAAAATTAAATCACACAAAATGTATTTAATAAAATTTAGTTATTTCACTCTGAATAATTTTGTGCATGCATTTGTCTTTCTAGCATATGAATAACTATGACAAAAATCAGATAAATTCATGACAAAAATTTTGTCTAAATTTTGAAGTCTATCTTATGAAGAACAACCTATTTTCCAACTTTTTAATTTAGGTAATGTGTATGCATTATTTTTATCACTGCCATTACTCAGGAAAATGAGGAAAGTGTTTGGTAGGGTAGAATGCTACAAAACACAGAGGAAGTTGAACAGTGTTAAAAGGAATTATATTTGCAGAATAAACAGTTGAAAAACTAACAAAATGTTAGATCACTAAATTAGTGTTAGGTGTGCATGTTCAAATTGAATCTCAGTCATGATAAAAGCCATTCAGTAGTTATTTTCCACTAAAAAACAAGGAAAGAAACTTTATTATTGCAAACCAGAAATTAGTTTCCTCTCTGACTTTGATTCCAAGCAGCTGATTGATATATGATTGGTGCTGATTGACAGGGAAGAAATGCAAAGGCTTTGCAATTAATAATTCTCTGTTGCTGTAGAGTACCAAGAATTTCATTTTAAATTATGCCAGCACACTTCACAGTTTAATTACAGCCCAAGGAGTACTATGGTTTTTAATCAAATATTTTTTCTTCTTTTTTATTTTTTTAATTAAAGTTTTTTGGGGTGACAATTGTTAGTAAAGTTCCATAAGTTTCAGGTGTACAACTCTATAATATCACATTGTGTTCACGCCCCCAGAGTCAGTTCTCCTTCCATCATCAAATATTTTTTTTCTGACTAAGAATAATTTTCTATAATATTTCAGTATGAACCTAAAACACATTTTAATAGTATATTTTTAAAAAGTGCCAAAAATATACTTGATTTTTATGATTTTATACATTCGCTTATGTTTCACTTTAAGATGATGTTTCTAGGTCCATCCAGCATGTGCATTGTTAAGTATACACACAAATTTAGATTTATGTGTTTATTTGTGTAAGTCTATTCTCACACTAAACCACCATCTTTATCACTCTGTACAAATTTTTAATTTAGCTATATATCTTCAGCGAGAAATGAACTGACTGTTAAGTGTTTGTGTTTTTTGACCAAACCAACATAACATTAATACAATTCGCTCAACATATTAAGGTATGGGGCAAACTTACAAGTCTTTGCATACTGAATCATTTAGTCTTATTAAAGACTGAAGTGCATATACAATATTTATATATATTTTAAGTGTTTTGAAGTAAGGAAATAATGTCTAAAAATGTTGAGTATTTTCCTTGGATAACTTGCAAAAATATATTCTAGAAACCTCTCTACATTAAGCAAAATTTTATTTTATTAGGAAAAAGTTTGAAAGGATAGTTTTGAAAGTTCAAACAAAGATCTTTTGAACATTGTTTAACTTAATGATGAGTTTAGTTTAACAACAAAAAGCATAATTTTAGTTAGTTGCTTTGTTTGTTTGTTTTTGTGTTGTCAGTTCCATATAAGGAAAAACTATTGACTCTCAATGACAATTTATAACTTAAAATATTTTTATACAACTTTATATTCTACTCCACTCCATTTCTCCTCAGAAAGCACATTATTTCCTTCTCTTTCCTGTTGTGATTTTATAACTTCCTTTATACTAACGTTAAATCTTTGATTTGTTAAAATTTTAAATGTGAATAATGAAAAATATATTTATCTAATACAAATATTATTTTCTTGAAGACTTAATTTATCAAACCTTAAAACCTACTTAGAAATATAGAGACAATAGCAAAAACCATCCATGCATAGGTTATTCTAAGGTTTGGATACTCTGTTTTATTGACCAGGCATGTTTTAAGAAAGATTCCAGGCATAGGTTTTTCGATTAACTCAAGTTGAAATAACTCCATTCAGTCAGTCAGAGATCAATGTCAACAATTCCTTAATTGTCTTGAGGTTTAAAGGATTTTAAGAGAGTAATGGGCTTTTAAGTAAGTAATTTTCAGAAAAGTAGTTAAAGAAAAATGTCATTGTACAGGTAATAAAAGAAAAAAACACACAGTTCAAATAGAACTTGAGCATTAAACACAAACAGAAAAATAAAGACGATTTCCTTTTCTAAATGGGACAGTTTTTATTGAACTGTCAACTAAACTCAGAACTAAATTCTTATGACCACATAGTAATTGTCGATTGAAACCAAGGGAAGACTTGTCATATAATTGCAAATTGAATTTTTTAAACATTCTTATTTTCAGAAAATGCTTAAAAGTTCAAGCTACTTCTTCAATATGTCATATGTTATTCATTGGACAAATCCAAAGTTTTGAATTTATGTGTGGAGTTTATATTCAACATAAACGAGTTTTAGTATATTATGCAAGTTTATAAAAGTAATGATAATTTAACTTTAAATAGATAAATGTCTTCTTTGTTACAATTATATTTTATTATTATTTTATAGCACTTAATTTTAACTTTCTCATACCTAATAGTCAACAAACAGATTACACTGGAATCGAATAATATTTCAGTACTATAAAGATGAAATCTGAAGGTGGAGTAGATTACAAGGTTTTAGACCAGTGATCTCATTAAATGAAACATTATATAATCATTTATATAGAAAATAATAGTATTCAATTAAGTTATATCTACGTTATGACACTAAAGCCAATGCTGAGGAAAATATATGTTTGTTTGACTTAGGCTTGGTAAAGATACCATAGAAAGTAAATTAGTAAGAAAGAAAGTAAATTTCAGATAGCTTAAGGATATATTTCCTCAAAAGTCAAAATTCTACTTCAAGATGCAGGAAGAAATTGACTTGATGTCCTTCAGATTCCTAAAGTAAATCTTCAACCATTGTGCTTAACACTAGCCCTAATAGCAGATAAAAGAAACCCTCCTATACTGTTGGTGGGAATGTAGATTGGTGCAGATACTGTGGAATGCAGTGTGGAGCTTCCTCAAAAAAATTAAGACCAGAATTACCATATGACCCAGCCATCGCTCTCCTTGGTATGTGCTCCAATTTCCATTGCAGCTCTGTTTATGGTGGCCAAGACATGGAAACAACCTAAGTGTCCTTCAGTAGATGAATGGATAAAGAAGATGTGGTAAATATACACAGTGGAATACTATTTGGTTATAAGAAAAGATGGAATACTGCCATTTGTGACAACTTGGATGGATCTTGAGATTATTATGCTAAGCAAAATTAGTCAGACAGAAAATGTTGAGAAATATATGACTTCACTGACATGTGGGATATAAAACTGAAAGCAACAAAGGAACAAGACAAACAAATAAACAAAACCTCCTAGACACAGACAACAGTTTAGTGGTTTCCAGAAGGTAAGGGAGGAGGCATATCGTAGATAAGAGTAAAGGGGATCAAATATATGGTAATAAAAGGAGGACTGACTCTGGGTGGTGAGCACACAATGTGAGATATAGATGATGCAGTATAGAATTGTACACTTGAAACCTATGTAATTTTACACACCATTGTCATTCCAATGAATTTAATTAAAAAAATAAAATGTATATATTTTGAAGTGAAAAAAAACAAAAAAAACATGGCTATTCCTGATTAAGTTGGCTTATGACAGTCAAATTTTGGAGGACTTTCTTAGTTGAATTCACATCACAGTTAAATTAAGTAATAAATTGCAAGATTAAGCAACGAGTTGCAAGACCAGCTTTATTTGTACTCTCTATGTAATTGAGAAAAACATTGCAAATACATATTTAAATTTTAAGTTGGCATAAGCAGTAGTGACCTTCATAAGATATCAACCTTGTAAATGTCTGTCTGCTAAGAACATATCATAAACAAATCTGCATAAGTATTTCTTTAGCTTGGGATGTTTACTAACTTGCAAGCCTTTTTCATCCTCTCCCAGGGTGGCAGCATAACTAAAAGAGTCAGTAGTTTTAGAGTTCTATATGCTTATGACTCATATCTCAAACCTGCATTTTTCAATATATCACCAGGTACATATATGCAACTGTATACTTGAGATTTCTCCAATCTCTATTCACAGTTCAGCAAAATATTTATTGAGATATATCAAAAGTTCAGTATAACAGAAGTAAAACTAATGAATCACCAAAGTAGCAATTAATAAAAGTATATTATGCATGCACCAAAAATCAGTTTGTATTTCAGGAGCACTCAAACCAAAACATGGATAAGGTCATGAGTACATTGCTATAAATCAGCTTATATGGTGAGAAAGCAATCAATTCACTGGTTATAATATTAGAATTTTCTTAAATGATGAGGAATTGGTTAGTGGTTACCTCATATCAGTCTTGAGAAGCAGTATTAATTTTGCTTATGATTTCCAGAGGCACATAACCCATAAAAGAAATGACCCAGGTTAAGTTATTCCTCCAAAATAAACCAAATTAGCTTTGTTTATATTATGAAAATGGTTTTTTCTGCTTAGGGACTTTTCAAGTTAGGTCTCCATTTGTTTATTACTTCAATAGCTACTATGTACTATTATATAGGTCTAAGAATTGGGATATATCACTAAATAAAGCAAAGTCTGTTTTAATGACAAATACATGCAAGTAGTAGAAGATATCTGGTGATGAAGATATGCAACGGAGTTAAAATAAAGCAGGATAGAAAGAAAAGTTTAGTAGATTAACAATGGGCATTTTGTAATGATAGACCAGGAAGCCCTCACCACTAAGAACATAGCAAATACCTGAAAGAATTAAAGGAATCAGCCATGTAACTATTTGGAGAAAAATGTTCCGAAGAGACGGACCAGTACATGCAAAAGCCTAGCAGTAACACAAGTGATTATAGCTAAATCTGACTGATCAAAAAGGAGAGAAAGAGTGAATGGAGCAAAGATTAACATGGTGCAAAACATGTAGTGGCTAATATATTATTGAAAGAACCTTTAATTTTACTCTAAGTGACACAAGTCATGGAGTTTTGAGCAGAAGAGGAACATAATCTTAATGCCATTTTAAAAAGATAGATCTGGTCACTCGGTAGAGAATAGAATCTGCTAGTTTTCTTTTTCCTATATTAACTCTTCCAATAGCTTTCCTTATATTTGTAAATAATAACTAATTTACTATTTTCTCATTCAGTGAGTTTAGAAGGGACTGTCAAATGGAAACGTGAGCACATGGAAAATAACCAAGTAAAATATAACATTGCAGAGAAATACAAAAATTCATCAAATAGCAAAAAAGTAGAAATATCTAGCACATGTATCAAACAGAAGCAGAAGTTAGAATGAGAACCACTCCTTAAATGAGATACAGCCTTTGCTGAGAGAGATCCAAGACGGCAGAGTAGATAAACACAGTGTCTGCTTCCTTCTGGGAACACATTAAAATTACAACTAAATTACAGAACAATCAACCTGGAGAGTGATCTCAAGTCTAGTTGAATGGAAGTTTTATAACTAAGGATATAAAGAAGAAGCGACATCGAGACTGGTAGGGGGTGCAGAGACACAGATTGGGCTGCCCCCAAATCTCCATGTGGCAATTAACAATTGTGAGAGTAATCTAGGCCATGGAGGTTTCCCTCGGAGGAGCAAAAGACCCCAGTTCCCCAAATGAGGCTTCCTAACCCTGAGTGCTGGTGCTGAGAAGAGGAGACACCACAACAATTGGCTGTGAAAAACAGTGGGTATTTCAACCATCTGAGTGGGATAGAAGGTTGTGAAAAACCCAGACGTCCTCTTAGAGTCCTGTACACAGACTTATTGCTCACAGGCACTCAACTCTTGCTCTGGTGGAGGAAGTGATTTGGGGAGGGGGGGCGCTGAAGACATAAGGAGGGCAGGCTGAGGTGTGTGGCTTCAGAGCAAAGACTGGAGGACATTTGCCATTTTCCTTGTGAGAGGGTCTTCTCCTGTGCAGCCAGCAGGTGGGCACCATCTTTCCTGTGTTGAGCCCTCCCCCTACACCCATGGCCAAATCTGAATCGGAATTGCTCTGGTGAGGTCCACTCAGAACCACACCACACACAACAACCCCAATGCCTGAGGTACTTTCTCCATGAGCAGCCAGCCCCACCCACATTATACTCTTTCTTTAAAAACTGAGTCCGCAGGCCCTAGGCATGCGATGGCTGGCCTGGGTTTGCTCTGAGTCTTTTGCTTAGTAGTTCCAGGTTCAGCACCGGCACCAGACCAGAATCTACATTAACTTGGTGACTACTACTCTTCCCACTCTAGTAATTTCCAAAGACCCGGTCTCACCCAATTTCCATACCACATGATGCTTTATCAGTCTCTGAAACTTAAGGGAACTGGCAGGTGGGAGAAGGCCTTGGGGTGTCCTGACATTTTGTGGACCTACCCTACACCTGGAACTGGCGTCAGCCATCCTTAGTTCACAGCATGGCCTCCCCCACGCACCTGCAGGTTTAGCACAGCAGCAAACAATAATGGATTGCTTTGTAGCTCCTACCAGGTAGCCCCCAGCTAGTCACAGGCACAGTGGATGACCTGGGCCTACACCAGAGCTCCTCCCAAGAGGCCCCAGAACTAACATACTTAGAGGTTGGCTTCAGACCACAGCTGAGGACCATCCAATTAGCCCCACAATCAGCACACACACAGTGTGGTCTCAACAGGCACCAGAGCCTGTTGCAGCAAATCCCACTCAGAGGGGTAAGCCTTCCTGCACAGCAACTCATAAACTGTGGACATGGCCAAACCCCATGACCAGTCAGCCTTAGGATCAATCCCACCAACTGACATGTCAATAGCAAATATGTCTCAACTACAACAGGAGGGCACTCACAACCCACACTGGAGCACATGGAGCAGGTGACCAGGGAGACTGTGCCACTGGGCCCAAGGCATCTGCTACATAAACCATGTGGCCAAGACAGGGAGACACAGCAGATCTATCTAATACATAAAAATAAACAGAGAGGCAGCCAAAATGAGGAAATAAAGAAATATGTCCCAAATGAAAGAACATGAGAAAACTCCAAAAAAAGAACTAAATGAATTTGAAGCAAGCAATCCACCAGAGACAGAGTTCAAAACAATGGTTATAATGATGCTAAAGGATTTTCATGAGAACTTCAACAGAGAAATAGCAAGCATAAAAAAAGGACATATAAATCATTAAAAAGAACCAGCTAGAAGTGAAGACTACCGTAACTGAAATGAAGAATACACTAGAAAGAATCGCCAACAGACTAGATGAAGCAAAGGAGAGGACAGCGATTTGGAAAGTATCAAAAAACAATCAATCAGAAAAGAAGAAAGATTTAAAAAAAGAAAGAAAGAAAGAAAGAAAGAAAGAAAGAAAGAAAGAAAGAAAGAAAGAAAGAAAGAAAGAAAGAAAGAAAGAAAGAAAACAAATGAAGATAGTTTAAGTCGCCCCTGGGAGAATATCAAACATAATCACATTCATATCGTAGGGGTACCAGAAGGAGAAGAGAGAAAGCAAGTGATTGAAAACTTATTTAAAGAAATAATAACTGAAAACTCTCCTAATCTGGTGAAAGAAATAGACACACAAGTCCAGGAAGAGCAGAGAGTCTCAAAAAAATGAACTCAAACAGACCCACACCAAGATACATTATAATTAAAATGGGAAAGATTAAACATGAAGAGAGAATCCTAAAAGCAGCAAGAGAAAGGAGACTACAAAATATATGACAATTAAGTTTGCAAACTTGTTGCAATGATGTTGCTAACCTTTTTTTTGATATCAGAGGGATTATTTATTATGAATTTGTACCAACTGGACAAACAGTTAACCAAGTTTACTATTTGGAAGTGCTGAAAAGGCTACATGAAAAAGTTAGATGAAAATGATGCGAACTTTTTGCCAACAATTCATGGTTCTTCCATCACAACAATGCACCAGCTCACACAGCACTGTCTCTGAGTGAGTTTTAGGCCAGGAAACAAATAATTGTATTGGAACCCCTCCCTACTCACCTAATTGGCCCCAATGACTTCTGTCTTTACCCAAAGGTAAAGGAAATATTGAATGGAAGACATTTTGGTGATATTCAGGGCATTAAGGGTAATATGATGACAGCTCTAATAGCCATTCCAGAAAGAGCTTCAAAATTGCTTTGCAGTGTGGACTTAGCTCTGGTGCCTGTTCATAGCTTCCTAAGGGGAGTACTTCGAAGGTGACCATAGTGATATTCATTAATGAGGCATGTAGCACTTTTTCTAGGGTGAGTTTGAGACTTAATTGTCAGACCTCATAGTAACTTGTAAGCACACCCCCATAAGATTGTCAGCTGATTTCTCAAAAGAAACTTTGCAGGTGAGAAAGAATTGACTGAAAATATTCACAGCTATGAAAAGCAGGGAACTACAACCAAGAGCACTTTACAAAGCAAGGTCATCAATTAAAATCGAAGGACGTATAAAGAGCTTCCCAGACAAAAAAAAAGTTAAAGGAGTTCATCACCACCAAACCAGTATTATAGGAATATTAGAGGGAACCCTTGAAGATGGAAAAAAAATCTAAATTTTGAATAATAAAATGACGATAGCTACATATCTATCAACAATTACTTTCAATAAAATAGATTAATGCTCTACTCAACAGACATAAGAGGGCTGAATGGCTAAGAAAACAGAACCCTTATATATGCTGTCTATAAGATAACAACTTCATACTGAAAGACACACACAGACAGAAAGTAAAGGGATGGAAACATATACTTCATGAAAATGGAAACAAACGAACAAACAAACAAAAAAGCTAAGGTAGCAATATTTAGACCAGACAAAATAGATTTTAAAACAAAAGCTATAACAAGAGACAAAGAAGGACCTAATAATAGCAATTCTTGTTATTTTTCTGAAGAAACCCAAAATGCTACTTTGAGGGGACTTGTGCATCCATATGTTCACTGCAGCATTGTTTACAATGGCAAAGATGTGGAGGCAGCCTGGGTGTCTGTCGACAGAAGAATAGATAG